>NC_090445.1:600998397-601312973 GCF_031143425.1 Pleurodeles waltl
GCTGCTGGCGGCCCTTCATGGCCCAGCGGGGCTTTTACTGGCGGTCCTTCATGGCCCAGCGGGGCTTTTGCTGGTGGTTCTTCATGGCCCAGCGGGACTTGTGCTGGAGGTCCTTCATGGCCCAGCGGGGCTTTTGCTGGCGGTCCTTCATGGCCCAGCAGAGCTTGTGCTGGCGGTGGCCTCCTGGGCAGCTGGGCCAGTGCTGGCGGTGGCCTACTGGGTAGGTGGGCTTGTGCTGGCGGTGGCCTCCTGGGCAGGTGGGGTGGTGCTGGCGGTCCTGTCCTGGGCAGCTGGGCTTGTGCTGGTGGTCCTGTCCTGGGCAGCTGGGCTGGTGCTGGCGGGCCTGTCCTGGGCAGGTGGGCTTGTGCTGGCGGTGGCCTCCTGGGCAGGTGTACTGGTGCTGGCGGGCCTGTCCTGGGCAGGTGGGCTGGTGCTGGCGGGCCTGTCCTCGGCAGCTGGGCTGGTGCTGGCGGTGGCCTCCTGGGCAGGTGGGCTGGTGCTGGCTGGCCTGTCCTGGGCAGGTGGGCTGGTGCTGGCAGTCCTGTCCTGGGCAGCTGGGCTGGTGCTGGCGGTCCTGTCCTGGGCAGCTGGGCTGGTGCTGGAGGTGGCCTCCTGGGCAGCGGGGATGATGGCGGTTTTCTCCGCCGTGCTGCTCTTCCCAGACTTTCCGGGTTTCTTGTGGCCCTTCCCCACCTTGGAAGGTGTCACAGCTGACTCCACACTCCCACCGGGACCCCTGGGAGCGGCTTTGATGGCTGGAGTCTTCCCCCTCTCCCGCCGGGCACTGGCCAACTTCTGATGCTTCACAGGTGAGGGAACTGTCTGTGCTGTGGCTCCGTGCCACACTGGTTGCCCTGGTGGCCGGTGCACTCCAGATTCCGGTGACTACAGGCACCACTGGTCCCGGAGATGTTGTGGCTGAGGTGCTAGTTCGGGACCTATGAGACGGACGGGGTGGAGGAGGTGTGGGAAAGAGGTCAAGGTTGGACAGGAAAAGTTTTTTGGACACACTGGGATGGGTAGCTGGAGGGGGTTTGGGAGTGGAGGAAGAGGTTGTGGTTGTAGAAGGAGTTCATTTGCTGACTTTGGGTGAAGGTGCATGCGCTGGAGGCTGTCGTGAGGTGGATGGCTGTTGGGTGGGTGGGTGCCTGCGTTTGTGTATCTTGGGAGGGGGCTAACAGACACACTGGGAGAGGACACAGGGGACGTGTGAATGTTAGTGGGGGTGGTGACTGCACGTGAGCGGGGTGTGGTGGTGGGTGTGCTGGAGAGGGACGTAGTGGCTGTAGAGTTAGTGCATGCAGGTGTGAGTGGAGACGAGACAGGGAGGGAGGCGGGAGACGAGGAGGAGGGGAACACAGTGGAGGCAGTGGGTGTTGGTGTGTCTGCATGTGTGTGATGCTTGTGTGAGTGCCTGTGGGATGTGTGGTGCTTATGTTTGCCTGAGCTTCCCTTGTGTGTTGACGTGTGTGCATGCTGGTCTGTAGGTGTGCTTGGGATAGGCTGAGGTAGAGGGGATTGGGTCTGGGTGGAGGAAGTTGGAGGGGGGAGGCTAGACACAGGGACAATGGCTGCCATCAGTGCTGAGGCCAGAGTCTGAAAAGCTTGCTGAAGGGCCGCCTGACCAGAATGAATGCCCTCCAGCAATGCATTTGTTTGTTGCAACTGCCTTTCTACACCCTGGATGGCATTCAAAATGGTAGACTGCCCAACAGTGAGGGACCTGAGGAGGTCAATGGCCTCCTCACTGAGGGCAGCAGGGGTGACTGGGGCAGGGCCTGAGGTGCCTGGGGCGAAGGTGATGCCCACTGTCCCGTGTGAGCGGGCACGGGGCGAAGGCTGAGGGGCTGCTGGGAGGGCGGTGCTGGAAGGGGTGGTGGCGGCTGTACCTGTAGATGGGGGTGGCACAGATGTTGCCACCACCACAATGGAGCTCCCATCAGAGGACGAATCCGTGTCACTGGTCTCAGGTCCTGACCCCGCCGTGGAGCTCCCCTCGCACTCCGTCACACTGGTGAAATCCGAGTCCGTAGTGTGGCCCTCCATGGCAATGTGGGATGCAGCCCCCTGGTGCTCTGGTGCCACTGCTCCTCCGCCTGATGATGCTAATGCACACAAGAACAGGGAGCCCACAAAAAGGGGGGGGACGATGACAGAAGAAAGACATGTTGAGTACATGCATTACAGCTACCGTTGGCGAACACGACAGACACAGAAGCCCCCTGCACTACGCCGCGCTCTTGGGCTCCACTTTTCAATTCCTGGGAAATGGCCTACAAGGCTATGGACGACATCTGCACACATAGATGACACAGGGGCATGACTAGGTGTACTTGGCACTCTACAGAGGTGGGGTGGGGTGCCACATGGCCTGCCTTACGGAGGGACCTTGCCTACGGAACTCGCCCTGGCCTAGGGAAACCCACAGCCCACCTCCCCAACCCAGACCCCTCTACTGCACGCAAAGTCAGCAGAATGAGAGTGTACTCACCCCCTTGTTGCTTCTGTGATGCCCTCAAGCGCCCATCCAACTCCGGGTAGGCCACCGCCAGGATCCTGAACATCAGGGGGGTCATGGTGCGACGGGCACCCCTCCCACGTTGGGAGGCCATCCCCAGCTGAGCCTCTGCCGTCTTCTTGCTCCAGCAGCGAATGTCCTCCCATGTTTTCTGGCAGTGCGTGCTCCGTCTGTGGTAGACCCCCAGGGTCCGGACGTCCTTGGCGATGGCACGCCAAATATGTTTTTTCTGGTGGGCGCTGACCTACATGAAACGTACAGGGGGAAGTGTAAGTTATTACCAACTGCACCGTCAAAGTGATGGGCCCCCATCCCTACTCTTGCCATGTTGCACATGCATTCACTGTCGTTTCATGCATGCCGCACTCTCCCCCCTTCCTTCTTACATCCAACCCTCTCCACACAGGCATAGCCCATACATCATGCTCCCTGTGTACTTACCTGTTTGTCTGGAGGACCGTAGAGTAGCGTGTACTGGGGGAGGACCCCATCCACGAGTTTCTCCAACTCCTCCAATGTGAAGGCAGGGGCCCTTTCCCCAGACACTCGAGCGATTGTCTCTTCCAGACCGAGGTCACAGCAGCACTTGCAGTGTACGTCCTCTCCTGTCGAAGATCAGGTATCGGTTAATTGAACAGATAGAAAATGGCGGTCACGTCTGTGGCTGTGCGTACCGTCACCGCCGGCGTACATCGTCATTGGCTCCTGGGACCCATAGGGTCCAATGTTAACCAATGCAGGATTGCGCCGTGGTCTTCGACCGCCTACCTCGACGGTGTACAACGCCAGCACAGTTACCTCACATCCCATTGTCCCACTTCAGAGGTCAGGCAGCCGCCATTTCAGGGGCCCACATGGCTTCATTTTCAACTGCGTCACACATACCTAGGCCTAGACTCAACACACATACAGGCCACTTTTTGTGTATGAATGGTGTTCTGTGTAAACTGTGGGTACGTACCTCTGAGTTCTTTGACTCTGTGCTCTCTGTTGTCCTTCATAGGCACCGTCCGTTGGGACATGTGAAGAGATGGCGGCATCCTCTGGTGTACCGACCATTGGTGGACCTGTCGACAATGGAGGAAAGACATGTGATTATCACATACAGGCTTGACCGTGCCACAATCCAGGAACTGTGTACCCAGTTGGAGCCAGACCTGATGTCAGAAATCCGCCATCCCACAGGAATCCCCCCTCAAGTGCAGGTGCTGTCAGTGCTCCATTTCCTTGCAAGTGGGTCATTTCAAACAACAGTGGCCACAGCATCAGGGATGCCCCAGCCTATGTTTTCCAACGTGTTGTCCAGAGTGTTGTCTGCCCTTCTGAAACAAATGCGGAGCTACATCGTTTTCCCTCAGGTGGAGGATTTGCCTACAGTGAAAGGTGATTTCTATACCCTGGGAAATATTCCCAACATCATAGGTGCCATTGATGGGACCCATGTGGCTTTGGTACCCCCCCACAGGAGTGAACAGGTGTACAGAAACCAGAAGAGTTATCATTCAATGAATGTACAGATGGTATGTTTGGCAGACCAGTACATCTCCCATGTGAATGCCATGTTCCCTGGCTCAGTGCATGACGCCTACATCCTGCGGAATAGCAGCATCCCTTATGGTGATGGGTCAATGCCTGAGGCACCTTTATGATACTATTAGGTGAGCACCAGGAAGCCAGAAAGTGGGAATGGTTGTCTGGGTCTGGGGATATCCCTACAGGTTAGTGCATTCCTAACAGTTGTCCCTCGCCATTTGCAGGTGACTCTGGTTACCCCAGCCTGTCATGGCTACTGACCCCAGTGAGGAATCCCAGGACAAGGGCAGAGGAACGCTACAATGAGGCCCATGGGCGAACTAGGAGGGTGATCGAGCGGACCTTCGGCCTCCTGAAGGCCAGGTTCCGGTGCCTCCATATGACAGGTGGATCCCTATTCTACTCACCAAAGAAGGTGTGCCAGATCATCGTGGCCTGCTGTATGCTTCACAACTTGGTTTTGCGACGACAGGTGCCTTTTCTGCAGGAGGATGGTCCAGATGGCGGTGTTGTGGCAGCTGTGGAGCCTGTGGATAGTGAAGACGAGGAAGCAGAGGAAGAAGACATGAACAACAGGGACTCAGTGATCCAGCAATATTTCCAGTGAGACACAGGTAAGAGTACAGACCTGCCTACTACATGTACTTAAACACTACTGCCTCTCTACTGTCTGTCGTTTTCACCCAGTGTATGGTCACTGAGTTGTCACTTTCCCTTACGATTTCACAGATGTGGGTCCCACTGTGTTACATCTGCTTAGATTCCTCATGGACTAGAGCTGTGTGACAAAGGTATGTTGACATTAAAAGAGCATTTTGTCACTGTAATTGCTAATACACAATTTCAAAATCACAGACAGACTCCAGATTGTTTTGTGCTTCAAGTGTGTTTATTTAAGTGCTCAATATTGGAGAGGGTAGTAAAATGGTGAGGGGTGATAGCGGAGGAATGTCCATGGCAGAGTGCAGACTATTAGTCTCACAGGTGTCTTGCCCATATGGGCATAGGAAGTGGAGCTGGGGCAGTTTAAGTATGGACAGGGTGACAAAGTGGGACAGTAGGATGACAATCAGGGTGGTCTCATTTCTTGGCGGGGGTCTTGGCATCGTGCTCTGTCTTGTTACTGGATCTCAGGGACCGTTTGCGGGGTGGTTCTCCCTCTGCAGGGGGTGGGGTGCTGGTGTGGTGGTCCTGTGGCGGGGCGTCCTGTCCACTAGTGCCGGCGGAGGTGGTGGGCAGTTCATCGTCCATGCTAGTGTCAGGGGCCCCTTGTAGTGCCACAGTGTCCCTCCTGGTGTTGAGTACTTCCTTCAGCACCCCTACGGTGGTGCCCAGGGTGGAGCTGATGGTTCTGAGTTCCTCCCTGAAGCCCATATACTGTTCCTCCTGCAGGCGCTGGGTGTCCTGAAACTTGGCCAGTACCGTTGCCATCGTCTCCTTGGAGTGGTGGTAGGCTCGCATGATGGAGGTGAGGGCCTCATGGAGAGTGGGTTCCCTTGGCCTGTCCGCCCCCTGTCGCACTGCAGCCCTCCCAGTTCCCCTGTGTTCCTGGTCCTCCGTCCCCTGGACCGTGTGCCCACTGCCACTGCCCCTAGGTCCCTGTTGTTGGCGGGGTGGTGGGTTAGCCTGGGTTCCCTGTAGTGGTGGACACACAGCTGATTGACGTGTCCTGGAGACAGAGGTATGGGCCCGCTGGGTGGGTGCTGTGCTGGTGTTTCCAGAGGGGGGAAGCTCTGTAGTGGCCTGTGACTGTGTCAGGGGAACCGACTGTCCCGAGGTCCCCGATGGGCCGGGCTGGTCATCTAGATCCAGTTGGACAGAGCTGCTGTCATCACTTGGGCATCTTCTGTTGGTGGTGTGGACATGTGTGGACCCTCCTGTCTGGTGACGTTGGGTAGGGGTCCTGCAGGGGTATAAAAGGATGTTTATTACATCTGTGTGTGGCATGGTGTGCAATGGGTGGGTGACCGTGTACCCCAGTGCTTGCATTCCTGTGTGGGACCTTGTGTGATGATGGTTTAGGGGGGTGTATGGATATGTGCAGTGGGCATGCTTTAGTGATGGGTGTCCATGCTTTGTTGTTGCATGCAGGGCTTGGTGTTGGGATGGGTGGTTTGTGATGTTGGGACATATGTGAGGAGTTGGAGTGCTGGGGGTGAGGGTGAGGGTGGGGGTATGTGCTGGCATGCAGGTAGGGTGGGGGATGTAATAGTTAAGATTTGTCTTACCAGAGTCCATTCCTCCACCTACTCCTGCGAGGCCCTCAGGATGCAGAATCACCAAGACCTGCTCCTCCCATGTTGTTAGTTGTGGGGGAGGAGGCGGGGGTCCGCCGCCAGTCCGCTGAACCGCCAAGTGGTGTCTTGAGACCACGGAATGCACCTTCCCCCGTAGGTCGTTCCACCTCTTCCTGATGTCCTCCCGATTTCTTGGGTGCTGTCCCACTGCGTTGACCCTGTCCACTCTTCTTCGCCATAGATCTATCTTCCTTGCAATGGAGGTGTGCTGCACCTGTGATCCGAATAGCTGTGGCTCTACCCGGACGATTTCCTCCACCATGACCCTCAGCTCCTCCTCCGAGAACCTGGGGTGTCTTTGCCGTGCCATGGGGTGGTGTAGGTGATGTGTGGGGTGGAGTGTGGGGGGATAAGTGTGCTGATATGTAGTGGTGTGTAGTGTGAGGTGCGTAGAAGTTATGTGGGTGATGGTGTTGTGTGTCTGTGGATGCTGTTGTTTTTGCTGGTGCTGTCTCTCTCTGGCTTTCGTTCGTGATTTGTTGTCGTAAGGGTTTGTGGGTGATGTGGGTGTGTGTTTTATATTGTATTGGGTGTGTGGGAGTGGTGTGTGTATGTGTATCAGGTGTGTGTATTTCGATTTGTCCAATGTGGTAGTGTTTTGTAAATGTGTGTGTATTTTGAGCGTGGCGGTGTGTACCGCCAATGGAATACCGCGCTTGAAAGACCGCCACGTGGATTCGTGTGTCGTGATAGTGTGGGCGTATTTCTGTTGCCGTGACGGTGGAGGTTTTGTTTTCGCCAGTTTATCACTGACCTTTGGTGTGGCGGACTAGTGTGGGTGTCTAGATTTTGGCGGATTCAGAACTGTGGGTCATAATTGCTGTGGCGGAATTCCGCGGCGGTGTGTTGGCGGTCTTCTGCACGGCGGTAAGCGGCTTTTACCACCAATGGTGTAATGACCCCCCCAAGTGTCTGTTTCTCTCTGTTATCTAATTCCTTTTCCCCCAACACTACCCCTGTACTTGCCACAGTTTGCTGAGCCATAATAGGACAGACCCCAAAACACCAGTGGTAAAAGACCTCAGACACCACATTTGGGGCCCAGTAGCTCCTGTCTGCACTGTGGCCCTCCAATGGGCTATGACAAGTGGTAATCAGGAACAGACAACCTAGGAACATCCTCACCTTTAACAACAGAATTTTCTCACTCACGCCTACAAATCACCACATGGCAGTGCGCCGAAAACCTAAATGGCAATCCCTTGCCAAAAGGTAATGATCAAACTACCAAGGGTTGTGCTGTATCCATTGTTCCTCACTTGAGTTTCTGAGACTCCACCCTCCTGCTACAGGAATGCAGGTAATTCATGTTCACTGTTTGTGGAAGCTGTATCCACGCTCCATCATCATCATAATAATAAAAATAAGGTAATTTGTAGTGTGCATAGTTAATTTGAACTGAAGTATCTTAGCGCTGAAGTGAAGTGCCCAAGCCCAAAATCAAATAGCATAATAGTGAAGTGACACCATTAGGCCAATCTGAACAGCCAAGTTTTTTGCTTTTTGCAGAGCGATAATTCAGTATTTTCCTGTCTAATTTGAAGGGGCGGGGAGTTCCATCACTTAGCTGCTAAATAACTAAAAGAGCTTCCTCCAACATGCACTTTCTTTACATAGGAATGGATGCTAGCAAGGCTCCAGCTGATCTTAGACTCCTAGTAGGACATAGGGCTTATAAAGGGTGCAGGTAATAAAAGCCCTTGTCCTGAAGGAGTCTATAGCAATAGCACATCACTTTAAAAGTAAGCAGTTCTTTGAGAGGTAACCAGTGCAGTTTTGAGAGCGCACAGCCCATGGACGAATTGGAGGACTGTCGGGGAGATTCAGCAGCAGATGAGCTGACGCGTTCTGTAAATGCTGAAGTTTCATCGGCCGAGATTGTGAAACTCCCAGATAAAGAACATTGCAGTAGTCCAGCCTGGAAATAGCCAAGGCCTGGGCTACTGTCTTCCTGGGAGCTCCAGGAAGAAGTCCAAAAATCTTCCCAAGAGTTTTTAAGATCCCAAAACACTTGCTGCTAAGGCCATGATCTGACTGTCAAAGGTGAGCTTGGCATTGAGCCATATACCAAGGTTCTTGACTTTCACCTTTGGGGGAGGTAAAGGACCAAGCAAGTCTGGCCACCAACTAGAGGACCAAATTAATGACTGATTACCCAAGATAAGGACCTCAGTTTTCCCTGCATTCAATTTGTGTCAGAGTCACCAGATCCTCGGGTCTGTGCACGTTCCCAACACTTCCACCACAAGACAGCTCCAAAACTCTGATTAGATTTGTCACAGAGTCTAAGAGAGTCCAAGTGGGGAAAAGGGGATTAGGAAGGGAACAGCTGGAAAGGAGACCTGCAGGAAGCAAAAGGTTAAAACACAACATCAAAATTACATCTCATTAAATCAGTACCATGCTACAACTCTAAGCTTTGTCATTTCTGAAAACATGAACAACCCTAGAGTAGTCCTAAAACTGACTAGGCTTGAGATGACCGAATACCTGAGGAGGAAACAAGAAAAGTTAAATAGAACTTTCAGATTCAAGTACTTTCTTTAGCAAGAGAATCAATAAACACTCTGAGCAATTTCGAAAACAATCATATGAATCTCTATTTATGAATACATATCAGGAACACACAGCACTACATCTAGAGCTCTGATCTTATTGTGTTCTTCTCAAAAACATTGGAAAGTGAATTGCGCACATTGCAGGTTTTTATATGTGTAGTAAACACCATAAAGGATTGTGCGCCATGAAATCACACAACGTAGATTCAAGGAATAAATCACGTGACTTGTCAACTCGAAATGCTACCAAGGAAATGTCTTAGAATGGTAGCGCACAGTAATTTACATTATTTATACACGAGGAAAGAATCGCGCGTCTTGCCAATTCGAACGCCACCATGAAACTGCTAAGAAAGGGTAGCGCGCAATGAATATAATGAATTAACCACAAAGAAAGAATTGCGCGTCTTGCCGATTCGAATGCCACCATGAAAATGCCTTGGAAATGGTAGCGTACAATGAATATCAAGAATCACACACAAGGAAAGAATAGAGCGTGTTGCCGATTCAAATGCCACCATGAAAATGCCAAGAAATGGTAGCGTACAATGATTAACATGTAAAGCACTCAAGAGAAGAATCGGGCGTCTTGCCGATTCAAATGCCACCATGAAACTGTCAAGAAATGGTAGCGCACAATGAATAACATGAAAAGCACTCAAGGAAAGAATCGCGCGTCTAGCCGATTCAAATGCCACCATGAAATTCTTCGGAAATGGTAGCGTGCAATGAATATCAAGAATTTCACACATGGATAGAATCGCGCATGTTGCGGATTCGAATGTCACCATGAAACTGCCAAGAAAATGGTAGCGTACAGTGAATATCAAGAATTACGCACCAGGAAAGAATCGCGCGTGTTGCCGATTCGAATACTACCATGAAACTGTCAAGGAATGGTAGCGCACAATGAATAACATGAATTAATCTCAAGGAAGGAATCGTGCATCTTGCCGATTTGAATGCGTGCATACAAATGCCATGAAAAAGTCTAAACGCACAATTACACGCGCATGAGTAAAATGTTATTAACATCAGGACTTAGGCCCAAGAATTAGAGCGTCTTCGAATACGGGGTCGGGGGCCCAGCCCAACCTCCGCCTTACCGCCCTGACTAAGAATCACCACTGAAGAATGAAGTACAGAGGCCTGGAAGGTCAAGGTAGGCCACCGGAACAGGAGCTCAGGAAGTTGCTGCTGCTCTGCACCGGGAACTCTGAATAGTGAGCACGTGGAGCTGGGCTAACTCCCTTTTATAGAGTCTTGGCCCAGCCCACAACCACACCCAGGCATGCTGCAGGGAAAGCTTCTAGAAGGCCCTTGAAAGGGACCACACCCTGACTCATTCTGAAAGCCTGCAGCAATACATTGCAAATGAACAGTATTTATAAGCACCTTAAGAATGAATCTTCTGGATTGAATTCTGCAATGCAAAAGGTTAAACAATAACACATCATCACAATGCATAAATTACATTATCCTGAGAGTGTTGGGTCTTTGCATTCTAGACGCCCTTAGAGCGCGCACTGTCCTGGTGTTGACAATTTGAGAGAGTTGAGGTCCATCCACTGGGCCACCTCTCGTGCCATGTTAAATGAGGAGCCATCCACATGCATCCCATTGGTCCCAGCAACCATACTCTCACTACACATGGGGTCTTGCACTAACACATCTTCCCAGAACTTTTAATCCTCAAATATGTGTATGCTGCTGCCACCACTGTGTGTCAATAAGGATTGCAGCGAGTGTGCATTCTGAAAAAACTTTGTGAACTGTCTCACTCACTGGATGTGAATCCAACTTCTTGGAGCATTGTTCCACTCAAATATTCTTAATGGCTTCAGTGAGTTTAGCAGGCATGCAACTGATACTTTAGTCCAAAAAAAAACAAATTTCACTACTGTGGAAACTTAGACTGGAGATCTCAGCTGAGGCCTTGTCTAGAACCATGCATTAATGTGTGTACCTATGAAGAAAATGAGTCACTCGAGTGAATGGCCAAAGCAGGATTTCAAAAGGCATTTCTATTTGGAACACTCATCTCAAAATGGTGGGGATTCTGCTGAGACAATTTGCATAACCATGCCTTCTGCCGGGACCCTGCTTCTGGAGCAAGAACTCCTGATTTCTGATAGACGGAAAGCGAATGAAAACAGCAATTGGGGATACTCGAGAGTAGCAGGACACAAGGCCACTGCTTGGGAAAAAAACAAACAGTGACTGCAGACACAACATGGCAGCTGTAATTTACTGAAAGGGGCACAGGTATTCTACGTGCAAGCGCAGATGACAGGGAACAGGCGAAGAAATCCAGGAGGACTGGGGAACAGAATAAAACCAACTTGAGACTACAGATACAACAAAGTGCCCATGGTCTGCAGGTAGATGAAGGGAGAGTTTTTACTGAGAGTGTGAATGGTGGGGGCCACATAAATAGAGATGGGAGTAGATGAGCAACCAAAGAAGCTTGTGACCAGTGTTACTATATGGTGGCCATGGACTGCAGGAATGGGCTGTAGAGGACGAGGCTGCAGGGTGGCATTGAACAAGTGAAGACAGGCAGGTAAACAGGGGGACCAAGAACACTTCACTAGAGACACAACATGGGTACCACAGTGTGCGGGAATTGCAGGACAGCCAATGGTGAGTGTTTGCGGGAGAGATGAGGAGGAAGGATGAGACACTGAATAAAGATGACTGAAATGGCAAAGGATGGAATTTGCAGCAATAAGTTAAAAAGGGTGGAAAAGACAAGCAGACTATAAGAGTGGAAAGCAAGCAGCTCTCAGACTGGACCGGAAAGCAGAAGGTAAGAGTGACAACTGTGACTTTGGCTGTGACTCTGGTGCCACAGCACAGCAGTTGCATGGTACTAAGGAGCACATGAAGCAGGGCACTTACAGTGGCTGAAGAGTAAGTAGGTGGTCTCCGAGGCTAGTTACAGCTTGCACCATGCAAACAATGCTGCCATGGATTACTACTCTCCGCTGTTTTTTCTCTGTACTTGAAGTCATTCACTCTAAAAAGCAAGGGACACTGGAATTAGGTGGTTCTAAACGCAAATATATTGTTTTATATGCTGCTAATGTTTTCATCTACCTGATGTTTATTCAGGCTCTGATTTTTTTTTTATTTTTTTTTTAAAATCTGCTTTATTAATTTCAACATACGTTACCGGTCACAATTACATAACTATGTAAGGTACACCACATTCCAGCATTAGAAAAAGAAAATATAATATGATTTGGTCTCTTAGGCAAGCATTAGATCAATCATTTGGTTCCAATCATCATTGACATGGAATAACATCATGTTCGTATAACGATGCCGTACAATGGAAACTCTATTACAATGCCTGCATTACACATTCTTCAGTTTCCCACCCTTTTGTCCAATAGCACAATGGAAGTCCAGCAAACAAAAAAAACACACACACATCAACCCACACGTGTGTAACCTTGCCCTCCGTTCTAGACCCGGGATGGCCCACTGAATTACTATTGCTTGCGGTATTCCTATGAGTATACATTCAGGTTCTGATTTATGTTTCAGAAAAAGTGCCACATGGTCAAACGTGCCTTATTGGAGAAACATTTGCAATGATAGCAGTAGAAACAAAATAGTAGGACCATATTTGACATTATATTTACATTGGAACCGAGGGAGTTGGAAAATATGATTGATTTTCAGATGAGTCTTCAATATAAGGGATTGTTTGGGAAATCCTCTATCTCCTTTTCAGAGATGGGTTGTAGGTATGCCCAGGAGCTTAAGGACTTTAAGAATTTGCAAACCTATTGTTTAGTTATAAAAAGCCTCTTGTATTGGTTTCAAAGCAGCCTCCTTGTGGCTCGCCTACATGTTCAATCCCCACAAGTTCAACCCATTCAAAACAAATGATACACACCCATTACAAAGTTGAAGGGATCCCTGACAGATCTCTATGCTCAGCCTTTGCACCATTAATCTTCCTATAAATCTGCAAATGACAAACACTTAAGCAGATTCCAAGGATTTCCGGGTCTGAAACTCTGGAATGCTTTGAACCTACGCCTCAAGGCAACACAAGTCTAACTCTGATCGTCCGGCTCCTAAAAACTAAGGGACATATTTAAGAGCCCCTAGCGGCATTTCAATGCCACATTAGCGTCATTTTTTTATGCTAATTTCGTGTTAGAAAGCCAAAAACGCTGCACCATATTTACAAAGTGGTGCAATGCATGTATTGCACCACTTTGTAACCCCTTGTGCTACATTATGCTTGCGCCAGGCATAATGTATGCAAAGGGGGCGTTCCCCTGTTAGGGGCACCAAAAAATGGCGCAAGGAAATGTAATAATTTCCTTGCATCATTTTGTTTAGCACTTTCAATGCCTGCTTAGCGCAGGCGATAAAAGGAGGCTTCCATTGCTCACAATGGGCCTCTTGGTGCTTTGCAGGATTTGTGTCAGAATTTTTTACGCTAGTCCTGCAAAGCGCCGGACTAGCATCAAAAAGTCTGACGTTAGTCCCCTAACTACTGCCATGGTGCGCCATATTTTAAATATGGCACACACATGGTGGCCTTAGGGGGGTGCTAAGGGGTGCAAGAAAAGTAGCGGTGCAGCGCCACTTTTCTTAAATATGCCCCTAAGGGGCATATTTAAGAGCAGCTAGCGCCATTCCAATGCCACATTTGTGTCATTTTTTGATGCTAATGTGGCATTAGAAAGCCAAAAACGCCACGCCATATTTTCAAAGTGGCTCAATGCATGCATCGAGCCACTTTGTAACCCTTTGAGCTACATTATGCCTGTGAAAGGCATAATGTATGAAAAGGGGGCGTTCCCCTGTTAGGTGGGCCAAAAAAATGGCACAAGGAAATGTAATAGATTTTCTTTTGCCATTTTTTTGGCACTTTTAGCGCCTGGCATTTACAGGAGGCTTTCATTGGTTACAATGGGCCTCTGGGTGCTTTGCAGGATTAGCGTCAGAATTTTTTACACTAATCATGAAAAGCTCCGGATTAACGTCAAAAATTCTGATGCTAGTCTCCGAACTACCGCCATGGTGCACCGTATTTTAAATATGGCGCACACATGATGGTGTTGGGGGGTGCAAGAAAAGTGGTGCTGTATGGGGTGCAGCACCTCTTTTCTTAAATATTTCCCTTAGCTCCTCAAACTGGCAATCGACTAAGGGACAGATGTATCCAGCTTTTTTGCATTTGCAAACGGTGCGAATTGCAAAAATCATCTGTTTGTGAATGCAAAAATGGTCTCTGCGATGTATGAAAGGCATTCGCAGTGTGAAAATACGGAATCGCAAAAATTGCTATTTTTTGCGAATATGACATGGTTTTGCATGTCGCAATCAGCGTATGCAAACTGCGACACAGTTTAGCAAATCGCAGATAGCGATCCACAAAATCATGGCCCAATTTGCGATACGCTGATTGCGACACGCAAAACCATGTCGCAGTGGGATGCATCAAAAAGTTGGAATTGCGAAAATTCGCAGAATGGCCTTTTGCGCATGGAATTTGCACAAATTGAAATCAGGTGGTAACCAGGTGCAACCTATATAAAGAGGCCCAGAATGCCTGAGCCGCTCTTCCACAATGGCTGCACTCTACGTGATGGCGAGGAGGATGAGGATCTTTGCAGGTTTGAGGAGAGGAAGGAGGAAACAGGAGCGCATTTTCAGAGTGCGCATAACCCTTTTTGACCAGACAGAGGAGGAAATCTATGAGAAGTACAGGTTAAGCTCAGCCATGATACTTGACCTGATAGCTGATCTACAACCCATACTGCAGAGCACCACACACAGGACCAATAGCATACCCACCCATGTGCAGGTATTATGCTCTCTGCACCTACTAGCCTCAGGGAGCTATCAAAGGGTCAGAGCAGCAGCAGGAGGGGGTCTTACAGAGTGCTCGCTCACTGTTCTTCAAAGCATTTCTAAATGCCATGCTGAGCAAAATACAAGAGCACATAAGATTCCCCAACACCCCCCAGGAATTATAACAAACGAAAATCAATTTTTATCAGATTGCATAATTCCCTCATGTCATAGGTGCCATAGATGGGACACATGTAGCTATCTGTCCACCATTGGCCACCGAGTATGTTTATCAGAAGCTTAAAAACCATCATTCCATGAACATACAGTTGATTAGCAATGCCTCTAACATCATCACCGATCTTGTGGCCGATACCCAGGTAGCACACATGACTCCTACATCTTTCGCCACAGCGGGATTCATACAAGACTGCTAGCTGGGGAGTTTGGTGAAGGATACCTACTGGGTAAAGTATTAGATGACTATGTTGCATTGAAGTAATAGTGATGTCAGATTCCTACAGTACTCATTTTACCCTCTGTTCATCCCAGGAGACAGTGCCTATGCAGTGCACACAAATACTGAGGCCCTACCTGAACCCTGCAATGCCTGCAGAGAGGAGGTGCAATGCTGCACACAGGGCAACCCGCAGTGTGGTGGAGCAGACTTTTGGTCTCCTGAAGAGCTGCTTCAGGTGCATCCATAAGAGTGGAGGGGCACTACAGTACAGCCCAGAGACGACATGTAAAATAATGGCTGCATGTGCAATGTTGCACAACATAGCAACAAGAAGGGGCATACCGGTTGAACCAATGGAGCTGGACTCAGATGAAGATGGTGATCCCTTACCACCCTATCACCCAGTAGACAGGACCAGTGCAGCAGAGGGCAGACAAAGACGTGCTGACATCACGCGCAACCATTTCTAATGTAAGTAATGACAACAATACTGCAATTTTATGTCTTTCTGCAGTTAGCAACTTTATTACCTTGACTTCAGGTAATGTAGGTGTCAATAGGACATAGCCATGAACCATAGGCTACCATGTGCAAATAACAGTGTCACAAAATTTATTAGCATCATAGTATAACTGTACATGTTACGGTAGTCCCCTGTAGGCCTTAACATTACTTCCTACGTCCACACACTCCTCTTGAGTGCTCAGCGGCCTCACTGGCACCTCTCGTAGCGGGTTCACTGCCGTACTGTGTCTGGTACTGCAACGCCTAGGATCCATCACAGGGGCTGTAAGACTGCTGAGGCTAGAGAACTCCTCACTATCTCCACCACCCAGTTCCCTGTTTATAGCACTGAGTGCTGTCTGCATTGCACCCATGACATTGGTTATTTGCACCAAGCCCTGTGCAACGTCCCGACTGCAGTGTGCCATCTCCACCTGTATGCCCACAGCATGTCGTGACATCATGGCAGTTGAGCTAGCAAGCCGATTGACCGATCTGCAGAACCCATCAAACCTTCTCATGAATTGGTGATGGTGCCTACGGTAGCTCACATGCTCCTGCTGAATCTCAGTGCAGTGGTCCCTAATGACATTTGTCAAGTCCTTTGTGTTTTCGGCTGCTGTTCACTGTCCCTCATGCAGTGACTCCAAATGCTTGTTCATTGTGCCCATGTTCTGATTGAATGACACCAACTGCCTCTGCATTGACCTAATGTGTTTGCATTGTAGTCGCTGCACTTTCAGCATGGAAGCTTCAAGTCCGCCAAAGATTGATAGGCCCTTTCCTTCCTCTGTGCACTGTCTGCCTGCACTGTGACGCCTCCTGAGGGGAGTTGACTGACGCTGGGGCAGGGACTGCTGTGTTCCTGTGGATCTATCCTCTGAGGATGGTGTGGGGAGTTCATCCGGCATCTCATCTGAGTCCAGGTTGTACTCTGGGAGAGGTAACACCCTTGCCCTGTGTCTGGTTGGTGCAATACTGAGAGACTCACTTGTGTTGGAGTCAGACTGTGGCTGTGTTTCAACATCCCCCACATTTCCACTTTCTGCTGCAGCAGGGCCCGGGACATCTGCAACGACAATGTGCAGCATGTCCTAAATGTATGTATCACAATAAGTAGCACAATAGTAAATTTTCTATTCTGACATCGTATCACTGTGACACATGTGTGTTGTTTCTCTATGTGGCTTAACACCAAGTTGTTTTGAATGTGGTTTATTGACATTCGGATTGTGGCCTATCACTCCCATAAGGCATTGTTGTGTTGTATGTAAGATGTGGCATGGACTACTTATCATGCTGAATCAAGCTAATAGCTATTTCTAGGGGGCATTTGTACATGCACATATGGGCATGCGCATCATTACTGCCCTTACCTTTGCTGGTGCTGGGTGTCCCTGAGGTGTCAATGTCAGTGACACCACTGACGGCTTCCGGCAGCAGTGTGGATTCCACCATGTCTTCCACTGGTGTGGACGGTGTCTGGATGGGTGCTCCTTGCCTCCTTTAGCCTGGTGGCTACCCTTTCTTTGGCACAGGAACGCAGGTCATACCATGTCTTGAAAATTTCCTCCACAGAGCGCTGCGCAACACCCACTGCACAGACGTTTGTCTGGATTTCCATCCAGAGTTTCCTTTTCTCACTTTCAGGGACCTATAGTGAGTTCTTCCCAAAGAGTTTGTCATGGTTCCTGACAACCTCCTCAGTGAGCACCTCCAATTCCTGCTCATTGAATTTGAGCTTGCGCTTTCTGTCTCCCTTGTCCTTCACCTTCCCATCAGTGGCCATGTTGCAATCTGGTCCTGGCTTGATCACAAGGCTGGCTCCCCTGGTGCTGGGCTGTGTCTCCCTGCCTGCTCCTGTGGGTGCGGCTCCTGGAAACAGCATGGGCTGACTCACTTCCTGGTTGTGATGTCATCAGGCTGTTCCGGTTTTCCGTTCTTGCAATTTGCGATTTTCAGATACCAATCGCAAATAATTTGCGATTCAGTATTTGATAATTGCAAATTGCGTTTGCGAATTTTAAGAAATCGCAAATACCGACTCGCAATTTTGATACATCCCATTTTGCATTTCTAAAATAGCCATTTCTTAAAATTCGCTATTTAAGAAATGCAAACCTGGCCCTAAATGTTTATCCTATCACAGAGATGTAATAAAAATGTCCACTAAAGATGCAGTTCTCTGGCTCAATCGTCTCTCACTCGATCAGGTTGTCCTTTATTCTTTAGTCTCCTTAGGAAATGACTAAATAATTAAACAGATGCCTTAGGTACTATTAATGAAATATTTTAGTCTTTTATCAACCAACCGCAAACATGTTTGTAAGACTAACTTTAAATGCAGCGCTAGTATTAGGAGCAAAGCACCTATGAACTAATAACAATGACTTATTTTGTTTATCGTAGCACATGTTGCAACAATCGTATATCTTTATAACTACAGAAATCCTGGCGTTTGTATCACACTATTCTACTCAATAGTACTCATTTTATTGACTTCTGAAGGATGGGAGCCTGCCTCAGCTCAGGGGTGGACTTCCCAGCAGGCACATAAGCACAAGGATTTGTTAAGAACTTTACTGCCTCAAAACACATAAGATCTCGAGTGTTTTGACAGACAACGGTGTGCAGGACTATTAAAAGGCAAGAAACTGACGCGTCGGGGTTGCATTAGCTTGTGGGGAGGGGATCTGTAGTCCCCCCTCCTGGCGGCTGTGCACTCGGCCACGCAGGTACGCGAGGCATCGCTCAGCTTGATAACTCACAGAGAGAAAGGAGCTCAAAACCAGGTGCTGACACGCAGATCGCAGCCGTGACAGGCGAGAGCTCACAGAGCAGTCTTTGCAGCAATTAAGGGGAATTAACACACGCTTGACCTAGCGTGACGGTCTTGGTGAGAGATAAATTCATTTTGCCCGAAAAGTCAAAGCAAAAAATGCTAAAAGTTGCATGAGGTAAAGAATGTGTGTTTAACGTGGAGTCAAAATTATCTGAGCATTAGTGTTCTAAATGGAGAGATCTAGAGATTCTAGACTAAAAAAACTAACCTGCCAAAACATAAGCGTTCCATATTGTTCGAGTTTGGAGCAATAGTGATTCTTACAATGTCTTTCCAAGGAGGGCGCTTTACCTCAGGTTTTTGTGTTTCCCACCGTTCTCTGATAGTACTTAATATTTCATTTTATAATGAAGAAACACACAAAAGTAACAAGAGTAAACATGCTTGCAATCTTTTGAGATAGCCTAACAAGGACTGTCTTGACCCTATCTGTACAGGAAGAACACCTGGTGGAACTAACCACAACACCGGCAGAAGCACCGGCTTCCTTCGATCGACATAGCATCAATGACAGGCTGCTTTATGGCCTAGGCCGGACTAGCAACTGGAGGCTCCATGAGCAATACCCCATTTCCAGGCCCATGTTACTCTGAGCGCGAGAGGACCCTGCGTTATTTACAAGTAGTTCTGACTAGACAAACGTGACATAGCCTGATAACTCAGGGATCTGGATGAGTCTCAAAGATATTTTTTTTGTAGCAACATATCACGAATACACTAAGAAGATAACTGTCTACAACTCTCCCCTGTTTTTAGTGTGGCGAGTTCAACCCTGTTTACTGCCACCAGAGATAATACAAACACTGACAGGTAGACATCATCATTTCTGTGTGCTCTCTGCAGCAAGAGGGGGAAGTACCAAGGTGTCCCCTGTATTTCAGCACACAAGAGGCGGGGAAGGAATGCACACCTTCGAGACATGATTAAATCAAAATGAAAGGATGCTAAAACTTCAAGGCACATGCAAGCTTCTAGGGGACTCAGGTGACAATAGCAGTGCCCCTCAATCTTCTTAGATGGAGGTCTGTTGGGTGGAGGTCTGCTGTGTTCTTCAAACCTGTGCCTAAGTGAAAAAATCCTTAAGCACAAACCACTGTAACTGGCTGATGCATTAACTACTATTTTTAGACATATTATGCATAGCACTAAATGAATACAACTGTTAGTGAGTAACAACTCCAGGATTTGCTGAGCTATGATATACTGAATATTCATTGGCTTCTTATTCATGTATTATTTATCTATGAATGGCGACAGGCACTGTACATCAAAACACATAAGATCTCACATCCTAAAGCACCTGTTTGGGAAACCAACTGGAGTAAATATCCCCAACAGAGGCCACCACAAGCGCAGCTATGCTTTTAAGGCCCTCTGCCTTTGGGTGCCTGATAACATGGTCGGCTACAACAAGAATGTACGTATTGTTCAGGGGAAAGGGAGGATCCGAGGGACTGGCAATTATATTTCCCTCTCAAACAGAACCCCACTCCTGGAGAGTGGTGCTATGAGAGCTGTGGTCTGTGCGCCTGGCTGACCGACCAGATGCTTGACAAGTTGAATATGAGAAGTGTTTGTCTACATTCACACCCATTCCAGGCTCGTAGAAATGTGGAAAGAGACCGCTCACCTTTAGTCTTTTGACCCCAAGGTGAGGTAATCACAGAGAAACCTCATATGTGAGGATCTGATTATGAGTGAAGGTGTTATTTGTCACATCTCAGAAATAACGATACCCAGAGTACGTCATTTATCGGTTGTAATAAATAGTGCCAATTACAAGCTGTTGGGGAATAACATGCAGATTTTGCTGTTGAACGCACCCAAATCTGCATGGTACAGTAAATACCATATACATTTCCTACGTTAAATTTTGGCAAATTTGGGGTGCTGAAATGTAATGAAGGTTGAAGTATTTAACATATCCATTAATTATTGGATATGTGAAGTACCTTCCAACTCGTCACTCCGAATTGTACGCAAACACTGTTTGCCACACATGTCAGAATACACTTGTACTCTGACCTGAAGTGTCATCAGGAAGTTTCTGTGAGAGCACCACCAGTTGACCTTATGTTCCAGGGTGGGTGGTTCACAGACCATAATCTGACATCCCAGATGACTAAAAATCACCCACTGCTTTGTCTTCAGCTTATTGGTATGGTGAACGGGCTTATCAGGGTGGAGCACTCTTGTTGCAACTTTACAAGCTCTCCTTTATCGGGGCCGCCCCCTAGAAGCAACTTTTGCATTTTAGGGACCTCTATAAAGCAAACACTGAACACATGGGGGCTTCCTCGCAGGCTGACTCTGGTGGAGATAAGTTGTCTGAGTACTCTATGTGGACATCCCAGTGGTAGTGTGCAAATGCAGTTTATCCGAGCATTTGGAAGCCTCAATTTTAGGCCTAAGCTCAAAGTAAAACTCAAAGAGGGTTTCAGGATCATGTAGCAGCTGAGTCTCTATTAATCACAATAGAACTGACCCATTCCCATGGCACGATCTAAAGGGAGACTGTCTGTCACTCCTACCTTCACCCAGACAGCCTTCACATTCACCTCGCAAGTGCTTTCAGAGTCAAAAGTGGTTTGGCATTATCTGTTTTGCTCCTCAGAATCTTTTGAGGGGCAACATGCTTATTGTTCATCATAGTGAGGTTAACTCTGGAGGTCACCTTCCTACCATCAATCTGCAAACAATGCAAGTGGTGAGAGTTAGAGGGAATGGTGGGGCGAACAGTGGGGTTTTCTTCCCATTCCTCAATACCTCAGTTTGTAAGCTTGGATTCCTTTGGACTTGTTAGGGCACCTGAAGTATTCTTGCTAATGGGACACATCCCAGCAGTCCTTGCAGCCATCATCTTCCTTTGGGGGATTTTATTCTGGCCTGTTACTAGGCTTGTAACCAGTATTCAAGAGTTTCTCCTTTTGACTGAATGCCTATTATCCCTGAGTACTGTTTTAGAGGATTTCTAGGAAGCATGTTTAATACCATCACCCAGCGTCTATCACTGACTACTAGTTGGACCTTCTAGGCTACCGTATTGATAGCTCAGCAGTCTGTTGACACAACTAAGAGTTTAGGGTTGTACCAATGGAGTCTGCACAATACTGTTGCTGTTTTCAAGATCAAGCCTCCAACAGATTATATATATATATATTTTATATATATATATATATATATATATATATATATATATATATATATATATATATATATATATATATGTATATTGCATCAAACTCAACACCGTCTTCTCATCCACCCATCCTTTCTAGATCTTAAATCAACCAATCATCCTAGACTCATATATTTCATGCACCTTCTTATCAGCTACTTACACTTGAATATGTATTTGTTAGGGGTCTAACCTAAATGACTGATCAATTTCATTTTTTCCATAATCCTCAAGGGCATTCACATCTAGTTCAATCACAACATTAATCCAGCTAAGAGGAAAGAGGGCAAAGCCGACCTGCAGCTCTAGTCTGTGTAAGATTACAGGCTTCACATGGTAACACAGAAGAAGAGAACCATGTCAAAACATTTGTGCCCACAGAATGGATTTCTACCAAATTCTTCAAGATGCTGGGACAAAAATTAGAAGGATTTAGAGGGAATGCTGTACCTACAGGCATTACAGCGCGGTGTTAATTATCAAGCACCCCAACTTGATGTGCTTTTCTTCAAGTGTGTGGGCCTTGTACTTCTCTGCTATCTGTTTCTCTTTTTTCTCCTTCTAAGCATGCTAAACTCCTTCTCTGCCTCTAGCTCTATCTTCACTACTTCCAAGTACAATTTGCTTAATCTGGAGTTGGAGCCCTCTGAAGATCTAGTACATAAAAGACTAGAAAGAGTTACTAGATTGGACTGAGGAAAACGGATAGCTTATGGCTGAGTAACTATATTGGTGGGACCAGCACCTTTATCAATCTAAGGATCCTCTTCCCTTTTAGGTGCAGTTTGGTACTTATGCAAAGACTGAAAGAAACCTTGGTCCCAGAGGATCTTAATTGTCTCAATTTGTACAGTTCCACCACTGCTTCATCATTCCCCCTGATCAATATATTATAGTGGTAGTACGAGGCCCAGCCACCAATGTCAGACTGGGTTCTCGAGAATGGGAACCCAGATGTTCTAAATTAGCACTCAAGGTACCCAGTCCACAACAGAAGGCGTGGATCACCTAAGTATCGCTGACATAATATGGTGCAAGGGGTTACAAAGTGGAGCAATGCTTGCATTCTGCCTCTTTGTAAATATGGCACGGCGAAAATGCCTCCTTAACACCACATTAGCGTAAAAAATGACACTAATGTGGAGCAAGGGGCTTGTAAATATGCCCCAAGATCTTTATATCTCCTTGTTTTTTCCTCTTCCTATGTGTACTGCATTCTGCAGCACACATAGAAAGTGGAAATGCCTCAGGGGATTGCTTGTGTGCAGGAAGGAAACAATTCTCCTTACAATGTAGGCACCCTTGCACTATGATGCTGGGTGCCTCCATTGGAGCTATGCTGGCAAAACAGCTCCAGTGTAGGGACAAAGTTAGGAATGGGCCGTATTTCTTTCAATACAATGCGTTCCTGCCATTTCCCTGTGACGCAGAGCAGCAAGGTGACTTGGCGTTGCATCACTTTGCCTTAAATATGGCCGTAAGTGTACATTACACTTTTAATAATACATTCAGATCAAGTGGAAAGTGCAAAGAACAGAACAATAAACAAAACTAAACACAATATCCAAGTTACAGTAATGATACAATAAACCACTGGTCTAACAAGAAAGGAGTAAGCAACATCTTCTGCAACTCCCCTAATAAAGAAAAAAGGAAGAGGGTGCAGAAATTAAAGAGTTCAGGAAATTAACATTTAATAGCTGAACTTTATGAATATTGCAGAATGCTTGAAGCTAGGATGGCAGATAAGGAGACTCAAAGATCTCAGAGCAATCCATGCCGCAGCCATTTCTACAGGATTAGTCATTTGGTGCAAAGATTTTCAAGTATGACACAAGGGCCCAGACTCAGGTGATGGGCAATGCAGTGCAGCAGCCAAAGTTGCTGAGCTGCCTTGCGTGACAAGGAGAGAGCAGGAGAGCGCCTTATTTGAATAGAAATGGCACCCTCTTCCCCTTTCCCTAGAACCTGCGCTTTGTTCCGCTGCTGTGCGTAATGCACACACCTTACTGCAATAGTGCTACGGTGTTTGCTTGAGTCTAGCATAGGTTTTGTACAGGAAGGCTAGCCTTCCTGTACAAAATATTATGCCTAGACAAGTGCCAATGCTTTTCCCACTTTGTATGTGTCCTGCACAGTGCAGCATACATGCAAAGTCAGAATAGAAGGGAGAAATCAAAACATTTCTCCCTTTTGCACCTACTTTTAAAAGGTGTTAATTTTTGGCGCTAAACCCTTTCTTCCGATCTTTCAGAATAGGGTTTGGCGTCAAAAAGCAAGGGTGGTAGCACAGGTTTGCTCATCTACCACCCATGTAACGCATCCTTGACGCAAAGTACCACAAACCAGCGTTTCGTACTGCTTTGCGGTACTTTGCCACGCAAACCAACGCAAATGACTATTTGCGTTGGTTTGTGAACGCCAAAAAAGGTTTAGCGTCGGTTTAGTGTTAAAAAAGTAATGCTAAAGCTTTGAGTTTCCAGGGTCAAGATCTCCTTTCATCTTTTGGTATTCAAAAACAATTGACAGCTTGACCTTCATGGTATAAGGCTCTGCATGTTCTGCAAAATATCATGAAGATAATGGATACTTTAAAGAACTGCCAGTGGATTCTGATTAGTAGGTGAGTCAAGTGGTCTAACACATTTTACACCTGGGATCAGAGCGTGAGGGCCATATAATTATGTTGCACTAGATACCAAATTATGTGGCTGGTTGAAAAAATTATGGGTCATCATGTAGCATAGTCTGTAGTAGTATTCTTTTGTTCTTTGGGCACGTTAATAAGTATTAATACTGCCTGGGCACATTTGCCCGTCTTAGTATTAGTTAATACGAGTTTAATACCCCAATACAGCAATTAGAAGCTGAATGTTGACAGGTTAATCTATGCTAAGGTTCAACCAATGTGCAGAACCACCGGTTGCTCTTTTCGTTTAGTAAATTTTGATTATTTTTGTGAAATCTGCAAATTAAGGAGCAGATGGTGAATTATGTGGTAAATGTGTCAAATCCATAACTATGCCGAAAACACAGCTCCAGATTACATTACTTTTAATCCAAGACTAGGGGTCAAGTGTGAAGCAATTATATGCATTTCAAGAGGTGGAAAAAAGTATTTGGGAGTTAGAGAAATGTGTGATTATTTTTTTTTGCTTTTGGTGGACTGTTGTGTAGATCACACAACTGTGCAGGGCAACAGTCTGATATCCAGAGGAAACTAAAGGCCTTAATTTGATTTTGGCGGATGGAATACTCCGTCACAAACGTGATAGATATCCTGTCTCCCGTATTACAATCTCCGTAGGATATAATGGGATTATAATATGGGGGACGGGATATCTGTCACATTCGTGACAGAGTATTACCCCCCACCAAGGTCTAAATTAGTCCCTAAATCTGAAAAATGATGTTGCACAGACTGTTGCCTTCCATTGCAGGCAAAGCATTGGTGTCAATACGAGGACAGCTACACCTCAAGCTGAATAATTTCTCTTGGAACTTTTAGGTTGGGTATTGTTATTTCCAAATTCCTGAATATTTGTGAACCTCAAAATAATGAAAGATTGCAACAGCCCACAAAGATGCACTCCAAACTAATTATATATATATATATATTTATATGTAAAAAAAAACTATAGGCATCATCACTAGGTAGTTATAGTTAAGAACTAGTTTCTATAGAGAAAGCAGTTTTTTTACTTGCCTATATTTTTGGCGTTGCCTGAAGAATCTTCATCAAATTGTCCCAAAAAATTTTGACAGTCACTTCAGCTGCTGTCTGAAAAGTTTCAGGGTGATCTGTCATAAGGCTGAGAAAAAGGGGGGATCCCAAAATGCTTATTCCCCATGCATGTTTCCATAGGGATTTTGGACAGTGAGAGCACCAGAGCCACTGGTCAGAATATACCAAATTTGGCAGAAAGGTAGCTATTGGTCCAGAAAGTGACCTTTTGTTATTTGGTGTAAATCCATTTAGTAGTTTGTGAGGAATTAAAGAAAATCAAAATTTGTATATATAGGGACGCAAAGTCTCTGCGAACCCACCTGATTACGTGCTGAGATCTGATTGGCTGCCAACACTTCAACAAGGAAGTGTTGGCAGCCATGTTGAGACTCAGCTTCCCCTCACCCCAAAAAAAGTTAAAAAAATAGAAAAGGGGCCAGGGCAGGGACACCCTGACCCCTTAGCTTTGGTGCTGGGGTCCCAGAGCCCCCTACCCCAGGGCAAAAAAAGCATTAAAAAAACATTTTGGCAGAAGTTGTGGTGGATCCGCTGAACATTTTATAGAAAAGTACCAGCTCCCACGTTTGATAATGCTGAGGTCCCTGAGTGCGCCGAGTCTCAGGAGCATTGCCATTTTAATGCAGGGGGAGGTGGCCTACCCTTCCCACTGCTCCAGGCACTGCCATCTCCCCGGGACACCAATGAAAACTAATGCAGGGGGGCTGATTTCCCCCCTGCAGCCCAGGGGACCGCCACCTCCTTTGGGCACCAAAGTAAAACAAATGCGCGAGGGGCTGCCTAGCCCCCCTGCAGCTCTCGGGACCGCCACCTCCTTGGGATACTAACCAAAAGTAATGTGGAGGGGCGCATGGCTCCCCCTGCAGCCCTGGGGAACCGCCACCACTCTGGGGTACCAAAGTATGACTAATGCGGGGTGCCACCCACCCCCGCAGCCCCGGGGCACTAATGTAAAGTAATGAGGGGGGGCCCGGTCCCCCCCAAAGTCCCGGAGACAACCACCTCCCCAGAGCTAATTTAAAAAGAGATAGGCATCCGTCTTGGACCCTCTGGCCCCAGGAACTACAACCTTCCCAGGGCTACTTAGTTGGAGGTGGCCGCATGGCCCCTTTCGAGGAGCCAATAAAGGCCCTGGGGACTCCCACCCCACCAGGACCAGCTCCTGCTATGTCTCCGGGTGCCCACCCCTGGGACATAGCTGTTTGCTGTGGCTTGGTGGGAGCTCACAACTCCCACCAAGTCACAGCAAACACTCCACCCGGATGAAGTGAGAGCTGTCAAACAGCTCTCACTTAATGCAAAAGAAGATTTCCTCTGTTTCCCTGCCTACCGATAAACAGAGGAAACATTGCTCTCACAGGAGGTAAGGAGCCAGCTGGGACCGCGGGGGCCTTTAGACTTTCCCCAGGTTCCCCAACATAGTCACTGGGTGCCCTGGTGGCACCCAAGTCACATAGCTGGGCCGTGGGGAATGAGGTCCAAGGGCCAAGATCAGCCCTGGAGAGGGGGACCAGGCAGCCCCCCTCCCAATTCAAAAAAATAATAATTAGGCTTGACCCCGTAGGATAGTGTCCTCAGGGCCAAGATCGGCCTGGGGAGGGGGGCCGTTCAGGCCAGACCCGAGAGGATGGGGTCCCCAAGCCGAGATCGGCCTGGGGGGGGCATGCAGGGTTGGGTTATTATAGGGGTTGGCCTGCGGCCCATCCCAACTGCACACGGACAAAGGCCGTGTGCAGTGGTGGTTGGATTACCGTATAGTAATAAAAATTACTTCACGTTAACAAAACACAGAAATTACTGAAAAAAAACAAAGGTTCCAGGGACGTTAGCGTTAGGAAATAGCAATTCACTTAAAAAATCAAAGGTTACAGGGACATGATACTCAGGTTCACATTTTAAACGTACCAAACCACAGAAATTATTATGCACTGCTAATTACCCCATATTAATACCTCACTCATGACAGCAAACTGTGCATGGCAGGGACACTAGTTATAGTTACTTTTGGCCATGAGTTATAGTTACTTGAGAGAACTCTAACTATAACTGATGAAGTTCTATGATTTGGTGCGTTTAAAATGTGAGCCTAACTATAACGTCCCTGTAACCTTTGTTTTTTTAAGTGAAGATAAATATATATTTGTATACATATATATACCACATGAAGCCCTCTGTAGGTACTCAACCTCCTACGCTATCTACCTCGTGTGGTGTTGTCTGAAAGAACTCCTCGGTTAGAACAGCTTGTGGGTGACTTCTTGGGACACTGAAAGTTTATAGAGGGTTGTATTGTCTTAGCCCCTGTGATAAGGAGAAAAGTGTCTACTTCAGAGAACTGTGGAGAATGTACAGATCCCAAGATTCAAACCTGGGTTACTGATCTCACCCGTTTAAGGTCTATGCAACAAGTTAGGTAGGTATTAGTAAAATTTGGAGCTACTTGTAAACTGGAGGGACTAGGCTTTAGAGAAAACAAGTTATTATTTATGCATGTGTTGGTGCAGAGATCTAGATTTTGTCATCAAATAATTGCTATGGTAATTCAAATGATTGTAGTGTTTGCATATCAGTCACCCTGTACTATGCATATGAAATAGCTCTTCTTGCTCAGCACGAATTATTGGACTGTGAAGATGAAGCACTGCCTGTGGACGGGTGCAGCACACACTTCCTTATGCACCACGCATTCGGTGCGATGTATAATACTTAATGCTGTTTCATGTCTTGTACACAAATAGAGGTGTGGATCCAATGCTGTTCGGCCATAATGTGCCTCAGAGCCAATATAAAAACATGTTATTTTCTATGACTCGTAAAAGTACTTTGCCGTTAGGAATTGTTTTAATGCAAGGAATGGATGACTCTTGGGATTGCTAGACTTAGCTCGTCCAAATAAACCTAATCCTTCTAGACCTGTTGAAGGGAAAGCTCTTCAGACTGTCCTCCATATGCCCACCTGTCGCCTCATTGTAGCACCGCCTTCGAGGGCCGTTCCTAGCAATACAGCCACACCATGCCAAACAAGATGGTAGAGTCCAAATAAAACACAGAACAATATGAACCAACATAGCGTTATTCAAACAAGGATTTGCAATGTAATAAGTCTCGAGTTTTCTTCAGTTAATGCTGTTAACATTGTAAACTCTTAACTGGACTTTTAAATTGAAAATGAGAAGTAAAAAAGCTGACATAAGCAAGCCGATTCAAAGCGCCATGGCCGCCATGAGCATGCGCGCAAAGGAGAGACACAAAAAGTAAAGGAATTCGCTTGCAGTCAAATGTATCGGCAATCATGCAATTATCCATGTAACAGGGTCAATGTCCAAGGCAGTAACCAAATTGCCCCAAGGAGGGACAAACGTAAAGCATTTACTAATGATTAAAAAGGATTTTTGATAGGCAAGCCCACAACTGAGTGATAGTGATGGGCACTGCGGTGGGCATAGTTAGAAGCCCACAGATAGATTACAACAGGTCAGAGCGATTGCGCGTTCCACCTAATATAACATATTGTTCTATGTTTTAGTTGGACTCTACCACCTTGTTTGGCATGGTGTGGCTGTATTGTCAGGAACACCCCTCGAAGGCGGTGCCACAACGAGGCGACAGGTGGGCACATAGAGGACAGTCTGAAGAGCTGCCACTTTCACAGGTCTACAATGATTAGGTTTATTTGGATGAGCCAAATCTAGCAATCATAAGAGTCATCCATTCCTGGTCTTTAAAAGCAAAAATAAGGCTTGCATTAAAACAATTCCTAATGGCAAAGTACTTTTACAAATCTTGGAAAATAATGTAAATGGAATGCAAGGTGGTGTTCTTGAAAAAGTAAGTGAGTGGTGCTTGACAGCAGTGTATCCATGAACCCACTGTACTCCCACTCTGGTGTACGCCTGGAGTATTGGAGACAGAATTTCGTGGAAATGTTGAGGGCAAAATATCAAAACCAAAACATTGAAAGATAAATAAGTACAGATTTTCTATACCTAACTCGACATATATGTATGATGAAGATATATATATATCTATATATATATCTTCAAGGACGTAAAAGTTGAGTTAGGAATAGTAAGTTTATTTATATTCTATTCCCACCTGCCTTTCGGTATTTTGTGCACTATTTTCTTGTACCACAAAAATTCTATTGTTATTCTTCAGAAGTACTATCTCCTACCCACAGGTGCCCCTGTTTTGGCGTCCCGGGCCAAGTCACCCGTTATCGGCAGAAGCTTCATCTTCCATTGTATTGGGTTTGGTACATTTGTTCTGTACTGGCTGAAGCTCATCTATGGCCCTTATATTGTCAGAGTGTGGAAGTAAAACATTATTTATCACACTATCCGACCAGGTCCACGTCCCCCTCATGGGACACACGGACTTCCCACATTCCCTCATGTCCACCTGGGAGGAAATAAGAGACGCTGACGGACAAACACATATTAAGACACTCTAACGGCCCTCTCAGCAAGCAGACTGACAGCTGCAGCACGGATGACAGCAATAACATTATACCATCAAAATTCATTTGCACCAAAAATGTTGGTGTAGGTGCACCCACACCCTGGTGTCTCCTGGGTCTTCCAGAAATTATGATGAAAAGTCCGGGAGTGGAATTGTTCTTATTAAATAAAAAATGTGGGTTACAAGCGCTTTTCCAGATAGATAGATAGATAGATAGATAGATAGATAGATAGATAGATAGATAGATAGATAATGTGTATACAATATTTAAAAAATTGCCCAAAATGTTTGAAGTACAAATATAGAAAGCTGCTGTCGCAGAAATGTCATAGCGCGGCATGGCACAAACATGAAGGCAGCAACATACGGAAGAAAAAAAATAACACTATCTGAAAAAAGGGCGGTGGTAACGCCTCAGTGGGGTTGGTGCCAGAACCACAAATATTCTTGCATGTACTAAAACAGCACAACACAAGCACACCCTTTGCAGTCCAGCCGATGAAACAAAGCAGAAGCTTATAATGGCGCAAACTGTATTTAATAAAACCGCACTAGCAAAACAATGAAAACAGAATTTTTTATATGGACTGTGCTAACTAAATAGAAGGCAAGCACAACCTATACTTTTGTGCCACTGATGCAAAACAGCAACATGTAACGGCGCTTAATTGTATTTAATAAAACAACACTTGATAAAAATAAAACAAATATTCATTTTGACTGTATACATGCTAACAAAACACATGACAAGCACATCCTGTGCACTACCACTAGCAACAGTGACAAACAAGCATTTGCAATGCAATGGGTCTCGTGTTTGCTCGAGTTAAAGCTATTAGCGTTGTAAACTCCTAACTGGACTTTTCTTGCCAATAAACTGAAAATGAAAAGTAGAACAGTTTCACATAACTAACCACACTTTTCTTGCCACACAAAGTGAAAATGAAAAGTAAAACAGTTTCACATAAGTGAGCCCACAGCCGCCATGAGCTCAAAGCAGACACACAAAAGGAAACAGAAGTTCACTCACAGTGAAACGTATGGGCAAAAGTGCAATTATCCATGTAATCTGCAAAAGTGCAATTATCCACGTAACCGGCAAAAGTGCAACTATCCATGTAATAGGGTCAATGTCATGCAAAGCACTCGACTGGTGCCCAGCGAGATCGCCCTGCCTATGAAATAAAGAGAAAAAGTAGTCCAGAAACCATACGGAAAACATGGAGCCTCATATGCTTTCAGTAGTTGGCCGGTGCGCTCAAGCCAGGCTAAACACTGGAAAAGGCATGACGAATGCATGCCTTTCACTAATTAAATCAAGCGAATTTTAAAAGGCAGGCCCACAAACCAACCAAACTGATGGGCGTGGTTAAAAGCCCACAGGGAGATTACACCAGGGACAGAGCGTTGACAAATTAAAATACCATTGTACTTTTGACTGCTGGCAAACACTGCAGACACAAACCTGTTTGCGAGGTAGCATAAAGCAGGCTTTCAGTCTGATGCTAACAGAGGTGACTTGATGAACAGATACACTAAGACATGGGGGGTCATTCTGACCCTGGCGGTAAAAGGCACTTACCGCCGGTCAGAAGACCGCCATCATCCCGCCGCGGCCGCGGTAAACCGCCACAGTCATTCTGACCCACAACTGCCAAACCGCCAAAAACCCGACATCCACTGAAGCCCGCCTCATCAGCGGTCAGCGATAAACTGGAGATGACCAAACCTCCACCGTCACGCCAACACAAACACGCCCATGCCATTACGACCCACGAATCCACGCGGCGGTCTTTGAACCGCGATATTCCATTGGCGGTACACACCGCCGCGCTCAAAATACACACACCTTTACAAAACACAGCCACATTGGACAATTCGAAATACACACACCTGATACACATACAAACACCACTCCCACACACCCATCACCATATAAAACACACACCCACATCACCCACAAACCCCCACAAAGCGAAATTCAGAGACAAGGGGCAATACACAGAGAGAGAGCACAGGGAACGCAAACCACAACACACACAGGAACCCAACATCATCACCCACACCACATCTACGCACAAAACACCACACACCACTACACTCATCACCACAAACACCACCCCACACCTCATCCACACCACCCCATGGCACCCCAAAGACACCCCAGGTTCACGGACCAAGAACTCAGGGTCATGGTGGAGGAAATAATCAGGGTAGAGCCCCAGCTCTTCGGCACACAGGTGCAGCACACCACAATAGCCAGGAAGGTGGAGCTATGGCAAAGGATCGTCGACAGGGTCAACGCTGTGGGACAGCATCCCAGAAATCGGGAAGACATCCGAAAGCGCTGGAACGACCTACGGGGGAAGGTGTGGTCGATGGTGTCAAGATACAACATCGCTGTGCAGAAGACTGGCGGCGGACCCCCACCCACTCCACCCGAATTCACAGCATGGGAGCAAGAGGTCTTGAACATCCTGCATCCTGAGGGCCTCGCTGGAGTAGGCAGAGGAATGGACTCTGGTAAGTCTAATCTCAACTACTTCACCCCCCCCCAACCACCAGCATGCCAACCCACACCCCCACCCTCACCCCTAACCCCCCAGCACACATACTCCCTGTTAATGTCTCACCAGCACAACCCACCCAACCCATTCCAAACCCCTGAATGCCAACACAAACCATGGACACCCATCACCTAAGCATGACCACTGCACATACCCACCCCCCCCCCACAAACCACCCTCACAACTCCTCCCACATGGGACTGCCAGCACTGGGGGACAAGGGCACCCACAAATCGCACGCCACGGCACACACAAAATCAATAACCATATTATTTTACCCCTGCAGGGCCCGAACGCCAACACACCTGCCAGGAGGGTCCAGATTTGTCCATCCCACCCCCAGAACAGGCCCCCAGTGATGACAGCAGCTCTGTCGACCTAGAACCTGATGACCAGCCCGCACCATTGGGGACCTCTGGACAGTCGGTTACCCTCAGTCAGCCCCAGGCCACAGCAGATCTACCCCCCTCAGGAAAAACCAGCACAGCACCCACCCAGCGGGCCCATGCTTCTGTCTCCAGGAATGGTCAAGCAGCGGTGTGTCTGCCAGTACAGGGCACCCAGGGTAACCCACAACCCCACCAACAACAGGGACCTGGGGGCACTGGTAGTGGGCACACCGTCCAGGGTACAGAGGCCCAGGAACAAAGAGGAACTGGGAGGGCTGCTGTGCGACAGAGGGAGGACAGGCCTAGGGAACCCACTGTCCAAGAGGCCCTCACCACCATCATGGGAGCGTACCACCACTCCCAAGAGACGATGGCGACGGTCCTGGCCAGGTTCCAGGAGATCCAGGCCATGCAGGAGGGCCAGTACATGGGGTTCCGGGAAGAACTGCGCACCATCAGTTCCGCAACGGGTACAATCGTGGTGGCACTCAACCAGATTGTCACCACATTGCGGGACCATGTGGCCCCACAAAGGGCCCCTGTCACTAGCATGGAGGAAGAACAGCCCACCACCTCCGCCGGCGCTAGTGGTCAGGAGGCCCCGACACAACAGCAACGGCCCTCCCGGACCCCACCCCCTGCAGAACAAGAACCACCCCGCAAGAAAGGCCTGAGATCGAGGAAGAAGACAGAGTAGGATGTCAAGACCCCCGCCATGCACGGAAACCCCCGGATGTCATCCCACTGTCCCACTTGTTTGCCCTGTCCAACCTTGAACTGGCCCTGCTCCACCTTCCACAGGCATATGGACAATGGACCTGTAGGAACGACAGTCTGGACACTGCCATGGACATGCCTCCACCATCACCCTGTTTGAACTATACACCTATTTTAAAACTTCAATAAACACAATTATTGCACATTAACCAACTGGATTCTGCTATCTATTTATTTAAACCAAATGTATTCGATATAACCAACAAAACATTTCTAGTTACATTGTGATGACAACATACCAGTGTCACACAGCGGTAGTCCATGGGGAAAAAAACCAGAGGGCACTCCGTGGGGATCAGATCACTGAAATAGGAAGTGATATACACAACTAAGTTACCATACATTGGGGTGAAAGGTCAGACAGTAGAGAGCCACTACAGTTACAGATATAATACAATGCTGGAGTAGATTATTACCTGTGTGTCACTGGAAATACTGCAGTATCACTCTGTCCCTGTTGTCTGTGTCGTCCTCTTCGTCTTCCTCCTCTTCACTCTCCGCAGGCTCCACAGCGGCCACAACACCACCATCTGGACCATCCTCCTGCAGGAAAGGCACCTGGCGTCGCAAAGCCAGGTTGTGAAGCATGCAGCAGGCCACGATGATATGACACACCTTCCTTGGTGAGTACATTAGGGATCCACCAGTCATATGCAGGCACCTAAACCTGGCCTTCAGGAGGCCGAAGGTCCGCTCAATCACCCTCCTAGTCCGCCCATGGGCCTCATTGTACCGTTCCTCTGCCCTGGTCCTGGGATTCCTCACTGGGGTCAATAGCCAAGGCAGGTTTGGGTAACCAGAGTCACCAATTAGCCACACACGGTGTCTCTGTAGCAGTTCCATCACATAAGGGATGCTGCTATTTCGCATGATGTACGCGTCATGCACTGACCCTGGGAACTTGGCATTTAAATGGGATATGTACTGGTCAGCCAAACAGACCACCTGGACATTCATCGAATGATAATTTTACGGTTCCTGTACACCTGCTCATCGTCTTTTGGGGGAACCAAAGCCACATGGGTACCATCAATGCACCAATGATATTGGGAATGTGTCCAAGGGCATAGAAATCACCCTTCACTGTAGGCAAGTCACCCACCTCAGGGAAAATGATGTAGCTCCGCATGTATTTCATCAGGGCAGACAACACTCTGGACAACACCTTTGAAAACATAGGCTGAGACATCCCAGATGAAATGGCCACGGTAGTTTGAAATGATCCACTTGCCAAAAAATGCAGTACTGACAGCACCTGCACAAGAGGCGGAATCCCTGTGGGTTGGCGGATGGGTGACATCAGGTCTGGCTCCAGCTGGGCACACAGCTCCTGTATAGTGGCAAGGTTGAGTCTGTAGGTGAATATGACGTGTCTTTCTTCCATTGTTGACAGGTCCACCAGCGGTCTGTACACGGGAAGATTCCTCCGTCTCCTCGCAAGTCCCAGCGGACGATGCCTAGGAAGGACAACATGGAGCACAGAGTCAAGCAACCCACAGGTAAGTGCCCACAGCATGCCCAGTACACGAATCTCTCGGGATTGAATGGCTAGTATGATTGTCGGTGCAAGGCCTAGCCATGTGTGACGCAGTAGGAATGAAGCCATGTGGGCCCTTGAAATGGCGGCTGCCTGACCTGTGAAGTGTGACAATGTGAAGTGAGGTCATTGTGCAAGCGTGGCACACCGTGGCGGTAGGCGGTCGCAGTCCGCGGCGCAAAGCCGCATTGGACAACATTGAACCCTATGGGTTTCAGGAGCCAATGGCGGTGAGCACCGGCGGTCGCGGTACGCACCGCTGCGGTACGCACCGCCGCGGCACGCACCGCCGCAGACGTAACCGCCATTTTCTCTCTGCTTGATCACACGAGACCTGAGCATTCACAGGAGAGGACCTATACTGCAAGTGCTGCTGTGACCTCGGTCTGGAAGTGACAATGGCTGCTGCGACTGGGGAAAGGGCCCCCGCCTTCAGTTCCGAGGAGTTGGAAAAGCTTGTGGACGGGGTCCTCCCCCAGTATGCGCTACTCTACGGGCCTCCAGACCAACAGGGGGCAATGCATAGTGCCCAATGCCTGGGCTGAGTGGGGAGGATGTACGATGGAGGGGAGGGGAGGGCAGCGAATGACGAATGCATGGCACGACAGATGAGAGCATGTGCCACATGGCAAGGTTGGGGAGGGGGGGCCACTCACATCGAGCATGCAGAAAAGTGATGATGTTTCTCTTCCCCCCCTGTACATGTCACATAGGTCAGCGCCCATCAGAAGATTGACATGTGGCGTGCCATCGCCAAGGACGTCCGGGCCCTGGGGGTCCACACCAGAAGGGGCACCCACTGCCGCAAGAGGTGGGAGGACATCCGCCGCAGGAGCAGGAAGACCGCGGAGGCTCTGCTGGGGATGGCCTCCCAACCTAGGAGGGGTGCCAGTCGTACCTTGACCCCCCTGATGTCCCGGATCCTGGCGGTGGCCTACCCCGATTTAGATGGGCGCTTGAGGACATCACAGCAGACACAAGGGGGTGAGTACCAGCACATTCAGCTATTTTGCGCGCAGTGGAGGTGCCTGGGTGGGGGAGAAGGGCTGTGGGTATCCCTAGGCCAAGGCGATTTCTGTAGGATAGGCCCGTCCGTGAAGTATGGTCCTGTGCCCCCGCCCCCCACCTCTGTAGGGTGCCTAGTAACGCGATTCATGGACCAGTGTATACTGTGTGGGCAGTTGTCGCCCATAGGCTTGTAGGGCATGTCCCATTGAATGAGTAGTGTACCCCAAGTGCGCAGCGTAGTGCAGGGGGCTTCTGTGTCTGTTCTCTCCGCCAACGGTGTCCCCAATGCATGCACTCAACTTGTCTTTATGTTTTCCACCACCCCCCCATTTTCTTTGTTTTTCTGTGAATGTGTGCATTAGCATCATCAGGCGGAGGAGAAGTGGCATCGGCGCAAGAGGGAGCTGCATCTCACATGGCCCCGGAGGGCCATGCAACGGACTCCGACATGACCAGTGAGACGGAGGGCGAGGGGGGCTCCACCACGGGGACCCGTGGAGACGGCAGCGACACCGACACGTCCTCGGAAGGGAGCTCCCTTGCGGTGGCAGCAACATCCGTGCCCACCGATCCTACAGGTACAGCCGCCACCCAGCGCACCAGCTCCGCCCTCCCAGCAGCCCCTCGGCCTTCGGCCCGTGCCCGCAAGGCCAGGAAGCCGGCCATCTCCTTCGCCCCAGGCACCTCAGGCCCTGCCCCAGTCACCCCTGCTGCCCTCAGTGAGGAGGTCATTGACCTCCTGAGGACCATCATTGTTGGGCAGTCTACCCTTTTGAATGCCATCCAGGGTGTGGAGAGGGAGGTGCATCAAAGCAATGCATGCCTGGAGGGCCTTCATTCGGGTCAGGCTGCCCATCAACGATCGTTCAACGCTCTGGCCTCAGCACTGACGGCAGCGATTGTCCCTGTCTCCAGCCTCCCTCTTCTGACTCCCTCCACCCAGTCCCACTCCCCTGTTCCTCTGCCTATCCCATCCACACCTACAGACCAGCCTGCACACACCTCAACACCCAAGGGCAGCTCATCCAGACATAAACACCACAGGACACACAAGCATTCACCCAAGCAACATCCAGATGCAGACATGCCAACAGCCACTACCTCCTCTGTGTCCCCCACCTCCTCGTCTCCCTCCTCCCTCCCTGTGACGTCTCCACACACACCTGCAAGCACACCACCATCAGCCGTTGCACCCATCACCAGCACACACTCCACACCAGTCCGCACATGTGCAGTCACCACCCCCACTGCCATGTACACGTCCCCTGTGTCCTCTCCCAGTGTGTCTGTCACCCCCGCTTCCCAACCACACAAACGCAGGCAGGCACCCAAACAACAGCCATCCACCTCACGTCAGCCTCCTGCCCAAGCACCTGCACCCAAAGACAGCACACTTGACTCTCCTACAACCACATCCTCTTCCTCCACTCCCATACCCACTCCAGCCACCCTTCCCATGGCTCCAAAGAAAATGTTCCTCTCTAAAGTGGACCTCTTTTCCTCACCTGACCCACCCCCTCCATCCCGTAAGAGTTCCACAAACACCTCAGCCACCACCAGCCCAGCAACTCCAAGGAACGTCGTGCCTGGTTTTTGGAGTCCGCCCTTTCCTTGGGCTGGGACATCGTCCAGCAGCAAAGGCACAGCCAGCCCCCCCCCTGGGAAGAGGACCAAAAAACTGAAGGGCAGGCGCGACAGGCCTGATGCGCCTGCCCCCAAGGAGGGTAGCCTTGCACCGTCACCTGCCACATCGGGTAAGGGAGCCAAGGGCCACGGACAGTCTGCCAAGGAGGGCAAGGGCAGCAAGGAGCAAAAGGCAGGGAGCAGCCGACCTGGCCATGAGGGCCCCACCAGCCCCATTCCGGGGGTATCGAAGGAGAGCCAGGGCCCCAGGACTCCATCACAGGAGGGCCCCGCAACGGAAAGGTCCGATGCAGAGTGAGCGGCAAGTATTGGCCAGGTGTGGTTCACTGGAAACACAAGACAGGCATCGCTGAACAGGGCCCCGCCGTGAGGAGCACCGCTGAACAGGGCCCGCCGTGACCAGAACCGCTGAACAGGGCCCCGCCGTGACCAGAACCGCTGAACAGGGCCCGCTGTGACCAGAACCGCTGAACAGGGCCCCGCCGTGAGAAGCACCGCTGAACAGGGCCCCGCCGTGACCAGAACCGCTGAACAGGGCCCCGCCGTGACCAGAACCGCTGAACAGGGCCCCGCCGTGAGGAGCACCGCTGAACAGGGCCCCGCCGTGACCAGAACCGCTGAACAGGGCCCCGCCGTGAGAAGCACCGCTGAACAGGGCCCCGCCGTGACCAGAACCGCTGAACAGGGCCCCGCCGTGACCAGAACAGCTGAACAGGGCCCCGCCGTGACCAGAACCGCTGAACAGGGCCCCGCCGTGAGGAGCACCGCTGAACAGGGCCCCGCCGTGAGGAGCACCGCTGAACAGGGCCCTTCCTGTCAAGCACCGCTCCGCTGGGCACTTCCTGTCAAGCACCGCTCCGCTGGGCCCTTCCTGTCAAGCACCGCTCCGCTGGGCCCTTCATCTCAAGCACCGCTCCGCTGGGCCCTTCCTGTCATGCACCGCTGGCCCATTGGCAGTCCTGGTTCTGTGTCGAGCAGGCCTTCACGACGCACTCTGCCCACCATGCCTCCTCCATGACCAGTGGTCTCTGTAATCCACCTGATGGACTGTGGCTTTGCACTCCCCAGGATGTAACAGTGGGCAATCCACCCACTGTAGAGACTTGTGAGACTGTGGCTTTGCACTCCCCAGGATGGCACAGTGGGCAACCCACCCACTGTAGAGACTTGTGAGACTGTGGCTTTGCACTCCCCAGGATGGCACAGTGGGCAATCCACCCACTGTAGAGACTTGTGAGACTGTGGCTTTGCACTCCCCAGGATGGCACAGTGGGCATGGAGGCCCTTCGTGGATCTGGCGTCGTGGACTCATGTGGCTGAGGTGCCCCCCCTTCACTTCCCCCTGAGGTGCCTGTCTTTTTATTTTAGTGATGCCCCAGCAGTGTTCTCTCACAACCAAACTGTTTCCTCTCACCACCACAAACCCATTCACATCTTCATCTTTCATCAACATATAACCACTACAGTCATCACCCCTCCTTGCACATCCAACATCCAATGCAGAAGAAAAGTTTGCGACACGCCTGAAATTCCAACATTGGCCATTATCAAGCAAGACATGCCACTTGTGAACTTGATGAACTCTAAACGGACCTAAGAATTTGCTAAACCCTTGTCTCACTCTACCAGATTAGATTTTTACCCAATCACCTGGTTTAATTCTCGCATCATCATTCCCTGTCTCATTGGCTGTGTCTCCATTGAATGCGCCACCACCTCCCAACAATCTCTCCATCCATGCAGGTCTGAGTTTGCTGACAGGTTTCCTACCTCTCATATCAACAAACGGTACTCTGCCCGACGTTGTGTTTTCTGTGGTTCGATATCCATACACCAACTCTGAGATCACCAAACTAGCATCCAAATCATTGACCACAGCCAATTGCAGACCACCCTTAATCATGCGATTAGCTCGTTCCACAATACCATTAGCACGAGGATTGTACAACGCTGTACGAGCGTGCCTTATGCCACACAAGTCTAAAAACTCTTTCATCTCCACAGACGTTAACTGTGTACCATTATCGGTAATCAACACCGATGGAAATCCCTCCTCAGCGAAAATTTCTCTCAGTACACTTATGGTAGCAGATGTTGTAACTTCACCCATAAACTTGACGATAAGCCATTTGGAGTATACATCCACCATAACCAAGGCAAAATTCCTTCCCCTGCCGATGCCGGACAAAGGTCCGATAAAGTCCAGGCAAACACTATGCCAAGGTTTGCCAGGGTCAGTTATATTACCACTAACCGACTGTTCTCCCACTCTCAACCGTTTCTCACTCTGAACACACTCAGAACATCTCTCTACCCATCTCACCACATCATCATCCATACCGGGCCACCAAAATTCCATTCTCAACCTTCTCTTGGTAATCGTTTGGCCAAGATGACCCTCATGTGCAATATCATACAAGTGTTTGCGCACCCCCACAGGCGGAACAACCCTTTCACCCCGCAGAATCATTCTTCCATCAACTTCAGAAAGCTCATCCACCACCAAATTGAAAGGCCGTACAGATGCCGGGATAGTACTGTCTCTCCTCCCACCTTTCCTTATTAAATCAATGACCCGCAACAAAACTTCATCTGCTTTCATAGCCAAATCCCAATCAGTTTCTTTCACTGCTCCCTTACACCAATGCACAACCTCACCCACAGACGCAACAGCTCCTTCTTGTTCATGCTCTAAAACGTTATCTCCATCTACTGTCTGCCACTCAAGAGCCAGACGAGAAAGACAGTCCGCTTGCACATTCTTCCAACCAGGAATGTACTCAATCTTGTAATTAAATTCTTGCAAACGGTAAGCCAACCTAGCCACTCTCGCTGACCCTTTACCAGTCCCACCTGGTGACAAAATCTTTAGCAATGGTTTATGATCAGAACGCAATGTAATGGTACTACCCCATATATATGTGCGAAAATACTCCACACCCCATGCCGCAGCCAATGTTTCACGCTCAATAACAGCATAATGTCTCTCAGCAGAAGATAAAGTCTGAGAAGCAAAGGCAACCGTCTTCTCTACAGACCCATGCATTTGAGATAAGACGGCACCAATGCCCACAGCGCTTGCATCCACCATGATTATTGTTCTTCTCTTTGTGTCGAAAGGCACTAGAATGCCAGCATTGCATACATCATCCTTAATCAACTGAAAACACTGGCATTGCTCTCCTCCCCAGACAAAACAAGCTCCTTTGCGCAAAAGTACTTTTAGGCATTCTGTCTTGCTAGCGAAGTTCTTGACAAATTTGGAATAATACTCAACCAATCCCAAAAAGGATCGCAATTGGTCCTTGTCTTTAGGAGCTGGAGCCGACCTAATTGCCTCCAACAGGTCTTTCTTCGGCTTTACACCATCTTGCGACAGTGTGTGACCAAGATACTCCACCTCTGTTATCAAAAATTGACATTTTTCACGGCGCAAAGTCAAACCAGATTGCAACAATCTGTCCAGAAGCATCTTCAGGGTTATATTATGACTTTCAATAGTTTCACCAAACACTAGAATGTCATCTTGGAAGAACAGGATATTGTCCTACCCTCTGAAAATTTGGTTCATCATCCTTTGGAAAACACTAGCGGCAGACGCCAGTCCGAATGGCATCCGAGTGAACTGAAATGTGCCCTCCATGGTGATGAAAGCAGTGAGGGCCTTAGAACAAGGGTGAAGTCTAATCTGATGGTATGCATGCTTCAAGTCCAATTTTGAAAAGAATTTAGCATCCTTCATTAGTAGAACCAATTCATTAATATTCGCCAAAGGAAAATTGTCTGTAACAATATTCTGGTTTAACCCTCTCAAATCTACACAGAACCTCAACTTGCCATCTCTCTTCTTAGAAATCACAACAGGCGACAACCATGCTGAGGCCTCCACCGGTTCAATTACCCCACTGTCTAGCATTTCATTCAAGAGCTCCTTTACACCCTCTCTTACCGAGACTGGAACCTTTCTAACCTTGTGCTGCACAGGAACAGCACCGGGCTTCAACCTAATCTCGTGAACATAGCCTCTCAACTCTCCCATCTCCTCTCTGAATACCCCTTTAGCTCCATTCAATATACCAGCAAGAGAAACATCTTCGATTGCAGCTACCTGACTAGGGGCACACGGATTGATGACTATGCGAAGATCATACTGGTGTTGCCAACCCAAAATAGGCGGACCAGACTCTGCCACATACACTTTGCCTAAGACCTTTCTCCCTTTGAACCCTATTTCAGTGAGCATATAACCTATAATGTCTATCTGCTCACCCTGATACCCGCCGGGATTGATGTCCTTCGGCAATAGTCTTGTTGAAGGCCACATTTGGAGAAATAAATCCTTAGGAACTATTGTATATAAGGAGCCGGAATCCACCATTAGTTCTACAGACACATTCTTGACAGTAAATTCTGCCTTTGGTCTCTGCATTCTTTCTGCTCTCACCCCTGCCTTGTCCAACCCAGAAACACACAACACCCTTCCGAACTTGTCACCTACGGACACATCGCCTGACGCATCACCAACCATGGCCACCTTCCCCTTTGAATGCTCTTTTTCCCTACACATCCTCGCAAAATGCCCTTTGCGCCCGCACCTACTGCACTCTTTCCCTAGGGCAAAGCAATTCTTTGACTCAGAAGTATGATACTTGCTCCCACACTTGTTGCACTTCCCATTTTTAGATCCACTAAGCCTTTCCCATGACGATTTACTCGTCACAGCTACATCACCCTGAACAGAAGATACTTCTTCAGAAGCCCTAACTTCTCTCCTCTCCATTTGTTTCATACAAAACTCTGACTCCTCAACCACCTTTGCAATTTCTATAGCATCCTTCAGCTTGGGGTCCTTCGCTGCCCACAATCTTTCCTGCATTTTCTTGCTCCTACACTGTACTATGAGCTGGTCCCGAATCAACTCCTCTGTCATCGGCCCAAATCTGCATTTGACAGAAAGCTCTCTTAATCGAGTGACGAATTCGTCCACAGACTCACCATCCCTTTGAGGTTGTGTGTAAAACTTAAATCTTTGCATCACTACATTCTCAGTCTTGGCAAACCTTAATTCTAGTCTCCGCTTTGCTTCCAAAAACACATCATCTATGGGTTGACCAGACTGATCAACAGCTTTAGGCAAGTACTTAAAGACATGCTGACCTTCATTGCCTAGGGAACTAAGTAAGATAGCTTTTTTCCTACTGGACGAGAATCCTAACCCATCTAAGGCTTCAAGATAATTATCGAATATATCTATCGACTCCTCCCAAAATATCGGCGGATTCCCAGGTTGCACCAAAAATAGAGGTGGAGAGTGCACAGCAGCGGCTGACATATCCATTGTGTGAATCTGTGCTCAGTTTGGTAAATTTGGTATGAAGATATGCTCAGGAGAAACCCCAAAAAAAACAAAATTAGTGTTCCTCCAGGTATTTGCCAAGATAAAACAATGTAGCAAACAGCAGGTTACAGGTGCCTATCACGGTAGAAGACCCGTGAAATGGTGAGCAGTTCGTCGTGGCCAGAATCTATTTTAAGGGGAGTTTTCCCAACTCCCTAAGATGGCCACCACCACACGAAGCAGTCCGTCATGTGCAAAATCCAATTGACCGACTGTTTTCCCAACTCTCAAAGATGGCCGCCACCAGTTTACTAGAACGCCTGTGATGTCATTGCGACGTTGACAGCAAATCAGCCACACTCACGTGACCGAGGCCGATGCAGTCGTATCTCCAAACTAAGCCGGACTGCAAACCGTAAATAAATTGGCTGGCGCAGGAAAGATATAAAACGCCAGGCGCTGGTAATTACGCCCTTTCGTTATGGCGCGTCTGCGATCCCACGGCAAAACAATGTACGCGATGTTCGCAGCATCCGCATCAAGAGGAAAGCAACCTGCTTGCTGACATCTCGTCGCCAAAAATGTAAAGAAGGCGAGAGGCAGCGTTGCGGTGTAGCAGGTAAGCTTTAATCTCCGAGTTCTCCTCTAACGCGGTGTCTTCTTCCCCTGTCAGCAAGCAACTGCCAGAGGGAAGAATCATCGCTAACATTCTAGGCTCGCGGCAACGATCACACATCTAGCCGCGAGCCACATCATAACACAGGCCCTGGCAACAGATGCTTTCTTGCAGGATTGGTCATCCCATAAGGGGTATGCCTTTCTCCGTTCAGCATGATTCACAGGTTTCTGGCCCAAGTACGTCGTCAGAAGGCCAAAGTGTACTGATGATGCCTCTGTGGTGGGCTCAGACTTGGTTTCCCTTGATTCCGGAGATGTCCTTCGAGTCTCCTCTTCTCATTCTACATCAACAGAATCTGTTGCTGGACCCATTGGGCCTTCCACATCCTTTGATTCTCTCAGAGCAGTTATCGTTAGCGGCGTGGAGAGTTTCAGGAGTAGATGGAAGTTGCCAGGCATTTCGACACAAGCCTCTCTTACATCAAACAATCCTGGTCCATTAGTACCCACAAACGATATGCTTCGCATTGGCGGTGATGAGCTAATTGGTGTAGCAAAAGGGGTTTGGATCCCTCTCAGGCAGATGTATGTTTTGTGATCAGTTTCTTATCCTCTTTAGTTGAGGTGGGATTGGCCTATAGATCTGTGAATAATTACAGATCGGCTACATCTGCTGGCCATATTCCAGTTAGCAGGAAAACAGTTGGCGAAGATCCCTTAGTATGCAAATTATTGAGGGGTATTCATTTTTCAAATCCTCCCCAAACAAAATATACTTCATTATGGGATGTGGATATAGTGCTCAGATTCTTGAAGGCATGGCCTGGTAATCAGTACGTGTCTCGTAAACAACTATCAGCCAAATTAACTATGTTGTTGTGTCTGATTTCTTGTAAAAGGGTTTTAGATGTTAGAGCTTTGGATCTCAAGGGCAGACATTTTTCTCCAGAAGGAGTTTGTTTTTCCATTTCTCTGAGAACTAAGTCTAATACCAGGGTGATTTTGTATCCATCTTTTCCTCAAGAGTATAAACTCTGTGTGGGGTCAGTGTCTTATGGTTTATGAGGCAGTTACCAGCAAGATCCGTTTGGATCCTAATGGGCAGTTGCTTATCTCCTTACAGAAGCCATTTCAGCCAGTTTCAACTGCCACTCTGGCTAGATGGTGCGTTGGCTTCTTTCAGAGGCTGGCACTGATATTTCAGTGTTGGGGGCTCACGTTGCTAGAGGCGCTATGGTGTCAAAATCTTTTCCTCTAGGTTCTTGTTTGGATGAAATCATGAAAGCAGCAGATTGGTCTTCCGAATCTATTTGAAAGTTATTTTATTATAAACCCATTGTGGATGTAGCGTCAGTGGTGGTAGCACAGCTTTGAACACGCATAATCGGGGCCGCCAGTCCTGACATAGAATATAACATTTTCTAGCTATCTTGTTAAGAATTTTTAATTCTATTAAGGACACGGAGATTGTTCCACCCTGATGAAATGTGGTGATACATCGTAACGTATAAGTATATTATTTCAAGCTGTGGAATATATAAATGTAATGTCCCTCCCATTATGTCATTATTTTATGAGGGTTTGGGGATAGTTTTATGCCATTCCCTTCTTTATCTTAAGGCAATGAGCTGAAGAACTCCTGAGGTGTTGCTGTATCTTCTGAGAGTTCATCTCATCTTTTCAGGGTGGAGCTGGTTATCCATGAATTTCGTGGTACTCTTTTTGATAACTCTCTTTTTATTGGCTGCTGTGGTAAATAAAGCATAGAAAGAGAAGCATAATCCTCGCCTACGTGTCCTTAACCCCTCCGCTGCCAGGCCTTTTCCCCCCTCAGGTGCCAGGCCATTTTTTGGCTATTTGGAGCAGTTCACACTTAGGCCCTCATAACGTTTTGTCCACATAAGCTACCCATGACAAAAATGTGTCCTTTTTTTCCAACATCCTAGAGATTCTAGAGGTACCCAGAGTTTGTGGGTTCCCCTGAAGGAGACCAAGAAATTCGCCCAAATACAGCGAAAATGTAGTTTCTTTTTAAAAAATGGGAAAAAAGGGCTGCAGAAGAAGGCTTGTAGTTTTTTCCCTGAAAATGTCATCAACAAAGAGTTTGTGGTTCTAAAATCACCAGCTTCCCATCTTTCAGGAACAGGCAGACCTGAATCAGAAAACCACATTTCTCAACACAATTTGGGCATTTTACTGGGACATACCCCATTTTTACTATTTGTTGTGCTTTTAGCCTCCTTCCAGTTAGTGACAGAAAAGGGTGTAAAAACAATGCTGGATCCCAGAAAACTAAACATTTCTGATAAGTAGACAAAATTCTAAATTCAGCAAGGGTTCATTTGTGTAGGACCTACAAGGTGTTCCTACAGAAAATAACAACTGAATATACAAAATATAGAAATTTAGCTGAAAAAAATGCCATTATCTCCACATTTTACTCTGTAACTTTTTCCTGTGATTTCAGATTTGTGAAAGCAATATACCGTTATGTCTGCTGGACTCTTCTGGTTGTGGAGATATATAGGGCTTGTAGGTTCATCAAGAACTATAGGTACCCAAAGCCAACAAATGAGCTGCGCCTTGCAATGGGGTTTCATTATATACCGGGTATACAGCAATTCATTTGGTGAAATATAATGAGTGAAAAATAGGTATCAAGAAAACCTTTGTATTTCAAAAATGAGCACAGGATAAGGTGTTGATAAGCAGTGGTTATTTGCACAACTTTGAATTCTGGGGTCCCCATACTAGCATGTGAATTACAGGACATTTCTTAAATAGATGCCTTTTTACACACTGTCTTACATTTGGAAGGAAAAAATCTAACTTGCGTGGGTAGGCCTAACGCCCACGACAGGAAATGCAACATGGATACATCACATTTTCCCAAAGAAAACAGAGCAGTTTTTTGCAAAGTGCCTAGCTGGGGATTTTGGCCTATAGCTCAGCCGGCACCTAAGGAAACTGACCAAACCTGTGCATTTTTTTAAACTAGACACCTAGGGGAATTTAAGACGGGGTGACTTGTGGGGCTCTCCCCAGGTTCTGTTACCCAGCATCCTTTGCAAACCTCAAAAGTTTGCAAAAAAAATACTTTTTCCTCACATTTCAGTGGCACAAAGTTCTGGAATCTGAGAGGAGCCACACATTTCCTTCCACCCAGCGTTCCCCCAAGTGTTGTTACAAAAATGGGACCTCACTTGTGTGGGTAGGCCTAGTGACAGGAAATGCCCCGAAAACACAATGTGGACACACCACTTTCTCCCAAAGAAAACCTAGCTGTTTTTTTGCAAAGTGCGTAGCTGTGGATTTTGGCCTCTAGCTCAGCCGGCATCTAGGGAAACCTACCAAACCTGCACATTTTTGAAAATTAGACACCTAGGGGAATCCAAGATGTGGTGACCTGTAGGTCTCTCACCAGGTTCTGTTACCCAGAATCCTTTGCAAACCTCAAAATGTGCAACAACAAAAAACACTTTATCCTCACATTTCGGTGACAGAAAGTTCTGGAATCTGAGAGAAGCTACAAATTTCCTTCCATCTAGCGCTCCTCCAAGTCTCTCGATAAAAATGGTGCCTCACTTGTGTGGGTAGGGCTAGCATCCGCGACAGGAACAGCCCCAAAACACAACATGGATACATCACATTTTCCCAAAGAAAACCTAGCTGTTTTTTGCAAAGTGCCTAGCTGTGGATTTTGGCCTATGGCTCAATCGGCACCTAGGAAAACTACCAAACCTGAGCATTTTTGAAGAGTAGACACCTAGGGTAATCCAAGATGGAGTGACTTGTGGGGCTCGCACCAGGTTTTGTTACCCAGAATCCTTTGCAAACCCCAGAATTTGGCCCCAAAACACTTTTTCCTCACATTTCGGTGACAGAAAGTTCTGGAATGTGAGAGGAGCCACAAATTTCCTTCCATATAACATTCCCCCAAGCCTCCTGATAAAAATGATACCTCACTTGCCCCCCAAGGGGGCACATATGGCCAACAGTAATGTGCCCCCATGGGGAGCGACCCTTGCCAAAGGGGCTGCCCCCCCAAACAAAACACACACATACACACACTCCAATCCCTGGTGCCTAAGTGGTTTCTGCCCCCTGGGGGCAGATCAGCCTAATAGAAATAGGCCAATCTGCCCCCAAGGGGAGCAGAAATGGCTAAAATAAATTTGCAACACCCCGGGGAGCGCAAAAAAAAATCCCCGGGGCCTAGTGGTTTCTGCCCCCCCGGGCGCAGATCGGCCTAATAAAAATAGGCTGATCTGCCTGCCTCCAAGGGAGGCAGTAATGGCCTAAAATAAATTTGCCCCTAGGGGAATGACCCTTCCCTTAGGTGTTGCTCCACACATATAAAAAAATAAAATAAGCAACAACAAAAAAATCCATGGTGTCTAGGGGTTTCTGCCCCCCCCCCCAGGGGCAGATCGGCCTAATTACAACAGGCCGATCTGCCCCCAAAGGGGGCAGAAATGGCCTAAAACATTGGTAACAAGGGTCGCTCCCCTCAAGTGAAACTGACAAAAACAAAATTCCTGGTGTCTAGTGGGGACTGGCCTAATAAAAATAGGCCGATCTGCCACCACTGGGAGCAGAAATGGCCTAGAGTTAATTTTGCCCCCAGGGGAGCGACCCTTGCCTAAGGTGACATATAACAAAAATAAAATACAAACAAAAAACTAAAAGATCCCTGGTGTCTAGGGGTTTCTGCCCCCCCCGCCCCCAGGGGCAGATCGTCCTAATTATAATAGGCTGATCTGCCCCCTGGTGGGGCAGAAATGGCATAAAAATAAATTGCCACCCTGGGGAGAGACCCTTGCCCAAGGGGCAGCTCCCCTTATGTATAAATGTGAATACAAAAAAATCCCTGGTGTCTAATGGTGTCTGCCCCCCCCCCCTTGGGGACAGATTGGCCTAATACAAATAGGCTGATCTGCCCACAAGGGGGGTAGAAATGACCTAAAATTAATTTTGCCCTCATGGGAGCGACCCTTGCCTAAGGGGTCGCTCCCCACATAGAAAAATAATAAAAGAAACAAAAACAAAATGTAGCCCTGGTGTCTAGCATTTTCTGCCCCCCCGGGGGCAGATCGGCCTAATTATAATAGGCGGATCTGCCCCTGGGGGGGCAGAAATGGCCTAAAAATAAATTGCCCCCTGGGGAGCGGCCCTTGCCTAAGGGGTCGCTCTCCTTATAAGTAAACATTAAAAAAAATAAACTCCCTGGTGTCTAGTGGGCATTTCTGCAGCCCGATCGCATCACGATCGGGCCGCAGAAATGCTGAGAGAGACTTGAAAGGAGAGGAAAGGCCTTTCCAAGCCTTTCATGCCTCTCTCGCTCCCTCCACGTGATCGGAGGAGAAATGCTTTTGCTGGAAGCTAAAGCATAGGCCTCTGATGAGGTCAGCGCATGATTGCGCGCTGACGCCATCAGACACCACAGGGAGACCGGGGGGGTGGAAAAGGAAGCGATTTCCCTTCCATCCCTGGCCTGGGGGCGCCGAGGCGAGGCTCATGGGGAGAGCTAGCGGGTCCAAGAACGTTGGGGTTACGTCCTTGGCGCCTCTGCACCACAGCCAAGGACGTAATGTTACGTCCTTGGCTACGAAGGGGTTAATGGATTTTTATACAGTTATGTTGCTATTGCAGAGGGAGGTCGGCCATTTTGAGGGTGCTGACGAGGAGCGCTAGATCAAGAATACCAGCACAGCTTGCACCGCGGCTGCTGTAAGGGGGGGAGTTGAAGGGGAGGGGGGCTGAGACCGGCAAAGCGCAGTATAGCTGTTTGGTGCATTATCTTATGCTGAGCTGCAGTGGAGGAGGGGAGACGAGGAGGGCGACAGGAACAAAACATAAAAACTCACTTGGGGAAGTGGGAAACACGCGGAGGAGTGCTGTGACCCTGGCAAACAGCTGGCCAGGGAGAGGAATGATCTATCTATAATAAAACAAACAGAGGTGCAAATAAGAAAACGGAGAGACGGAGTGATAGGACATGAGACACATGCATTGGCCAAGCCTACGTAACTCGCATTTCAGAGGCTTTATCTAACCATTCGGCTGTGAGGATGTTTTTCCCGTTGCTACTCCTCTTCAGAAAAAAAAGAAAAAAATGGGTGTTTGCTAATTCAAAATAACATCGGCAAAGACCAAAATAGGCCACCACAGTGTGACCTATACACATGCTGGCACCAACACCCATCACACATTTGCATCATCATTTTTTAACATGTCATTTACTGTTCCAAGATGGTGGATACCATTTATGGAGCAGTAAATTAAACGAACCTGTGTGAAAGCACATCCAAGTGAAAGCAGAGGCCTGGTACCAAAGTGCAGTTGCTTGGCCTCCTAAAATAAAAAAAATGAAAAGTAAAACAGATGACATAAGCAAGCCGATTCAAAGCTCCACGGACTCCATGAGCATGAGAGTAAAGGAGACACAAAAGGAAAAAGAAGTTCACTGGTAGTCAAAAGTGCAATTATCCATGTAACAGAGTGGGTCTCCAAGGCGGTAACAAAACTGCCCCAAGGAGGGACAAACATTAAGCATTTAACAATGATAACAAAGGATTTTTTAAAGGCAAGCCAACGAACAGATGATAGTGATGGATGTGAGGTGGGCATGGTTACAAGCTCTTACAGATACCAATAAATTGGAAAAGCAGCGCTTGCGCACTGCTATGCTCGACCTAAAAATGATAACAAGGCAAGTTTGCGGGGCCTCTTTCGCAGTATTTTTGTATAAGTACGTTTTACTCCCCCACAGTGTGATTAAGGGCCAGATGTAGGTACAAAAAAATTAGCGACTCGCAATTTGCGAGCATGTGCGACTCGCAAATTGCGTGTTGCTAATAGGAATGCAGGTACAATGTCCGTGTACAATTTGCGACTCGCACCCGGAGTCGCAACGCAGATAGCGAGTCCGCTGTCTGCGAGGTCGCTGTTTGCGACCGCGCCAAAAACGGACTCGCAATTTGCGAGTGGGTGTCGCAAATTGCGAGTACCATGTAAATTGATTGCAGGTGCTGCAGAACACTCCAGAAACCACTCCAGAACACTCTGGAAACACTTCCTGGCACATGATGATGACATCACAGCCAGGAAGTTTACTAATACACCTGGGAGGAGGGAGGACCACACCCATTTTAAACTGCTGAACAGCCAACAGGAGGAACAGCAGCTACAATGGCAGAAACACCTAGAAAGAAAAAACTTAAATTTTCTGAGAAGGAGCTGGAGGTGCTGACAGAAGAATGCTGTCAGCACTATGATGATCTTTTTGGAAAGGCAGCCCTCAATGTGCCAGACTCAACAAAAAAACAACTCTGGCTGGAAATACAGGAAAAAGTGAACACCCTGGGGGTCAGCCACAGGAGTGTGGATGAGATCAAAAAGAGGTGGTATGACCTCTGCTCCCGGACCAAGGAGAGGGTGGCAGAAAGGCTCTGGGAGATGAGAGGCACAGGAGGGGGACCATCATCCGTACCACCACCCACACCCCTGGAGGAAAGGGTGGAGGAGACCCTGGAGCAGGAGGCAGTGACAGGATTTGGAGATCTGGACACCTCTGAGCCCACTACATCAACCGTACCATGTGATATGCCTGTACCCCCATCAATTCCATACTCCCACCCACCATGTACACAGGGGCATGCACAACCAAGATAGCTCCATTTCAGGGTAGCAAACACCAGAATGATGCATTATGGGCAATGTAGTCAAGTAGGCAGTCAATAGGCAAATGTTTATTAGGAAGTGTGCAACAGATAGTAGACACTGACAGTCTGTTCCCCATGTCCCACAGGTCTCCCACAAGACACCACCACAAGCCACAGCAGCCAGCCCAATGAGGAAAGCACAAGAGCTGCCACCACTCCCACCTGCACCACCAACACCATCCCCTTGACGACAACACCTGCTGCAACAGTGGTTCTGGAGGCTGCTCCAGCAACAGCCAGGAGTGCCACGGTACAGCTCACAGGGCATCCACCGCTGCGCAGGCGACACAGGTTGAGGAGAGCAGGGCTGCAGGCTGAGTCCGGGCGTCCATCGTCCACCATCACCGAGGCACAACTGCTCCGTGGTCAGCGCCTGCAGAACAATATGTTAGGGAGAATTAGTGGGGTTCTGCACCGCTTTGTGAGGAGCAATGAGGCCAGCATGCAGCAGCTCCATGCCCAATTGGACGTCATTGGCACAAACACTGGGGACCTTGCCCTGTCCATGCGGGAACTGGTGGCAGGACTACTGTCACAGAGCGAGGGTGGGCGGCGCAGGGACCGCTAGCTGCTCCAGAGGCTGGACAGGATGGCCTCATCAATTGGCAGACTGGCAGTCAACACCACTGGCCTGTCAAGAAGGACAGTTGGCCTCCAAGTGGAAATGGGCCACTTTGCAGGGGATGTGGCAAGAGGCCTGGGCCGGATCACACAGGTGATCCATCTAATGGAGGCACGGCATGTGTCCAGGGGGACAGGGGACACCCCCCAGGACAGCGAAGAGGGCTCCACTGTGAGCAGTGTCTCTGCCAGTGACACTAGGGTGCTCCGGAGTGGGAGTACCAGGCAGAGCACTGCAGAACAACCTGGGACCAGCCAGGCTGGCAGAGGCCGCCGTAGGTCATAGACAAAACCCTGTCGCTGATGTTGGGGTACATGACAGCAATGTGCCCCATGCATGGCTTGCTTTTTGATGTACATGAACAGTTAGTCATTGTAAATAGTTCAATTTCTGCACATACTAAATAGTTTTTTGTTCCACTTAACAAATGGAGTTTTCGGTCAATAGGTGAGTATGGTTGAAGTTGACACGTACCTTCCAAAGTATTGGGTTGCGATGTGTTCCCGTCTCAGTCTGCCTTGATTTGCGATGCTCCGATCCCCATGATGGCGATAAGGTTACTCCTGCTCTTCATCCTCAGAATCAGGGTCTGCAGGGGTGAGAGGTAGCCCACGTCATGCGACAGCAAGTTTGAATGCTGTAATGGGGGTATACTGGAGGGCACCTCCACTGCGGTGGAGGCATCTGAACCTTGCTTTCAGCAATCCGAAGGTGCGTTCAATCATGTTCCTGGTCCTCTTATGTGCACTGTTGTATCGCCTCTCTGAATCATTGCTGGGTGTTAAGAACAGAGTCATTATCCATGGCCGTAGTGCATATGCACTGTCACCTGTTGGGCACAAACATTACACTGTTAGAAAGTCCTGGTTGGTGTGCAGATTGATCTGTGTGTATGTCTACAAGGTGTATGCAGCTCTACCTAGGAGGTATCCGTCTCCAAACTCCCCACGTTCCAGGCGTTGGTGTATCCCACTGTGCCTAAAAATGTAGGAGTCATGGGTACTGCCTGGAAATTTTGCAACAATGTCAGTGATGACATAATGAGCGTCACAAACAACCTGAATATTCAGTGAGTGGATACACTTTCTGTTGCGGAACAGATATTCCAGGTTAGCAGGGGGGCATATTTGAATATGTGTCCCATCTACACACCCTATGACATGGGGAAAGTTGGCAATCCGGTAAAATTCCAACTTGGTGCTGTTAATTTCTGCCTCATTCCTGGGTAGGTATATGAAGTGAGACATGTGTGTGAGTATGGCATCTAGGAATGCCCTGAGGAACCTTGATAGTACACTTTGAGATTCCCCACCTGCCACAGCAATGAACCCCTGATAGCTCCCTGAGGCCAAGAGGTGCAGTGAGCATAGCACTTGCACATGCGTAGGGATGGCGCAGCCACGCAGAGTCTGGCGTTCTAGATGTGGTTTTAGTAATTCAATTAATTCTAGTATGGCTGCGCTGCTAAGGCAGTATTTGTCATATATCTCTTCCTCAGTTTGCTGAAAAAGAGTCTGCCTTGTTCTGTAAATCTTCTCCTGTCTCTGGCTCCTCCTCCTCCTCTGCTGGGCTGCGTGGGCTCTCCTCCTCACTGCTATCAGGTATATCTCCGCCATATTGAGTAACCCAGATGCCTTCTGGGTCTCCTTTTATACTTTGGTAATGATTACCACCTGCTCTGAGTTAGTGGTAAATGGGACATGCAAACTGGGCTTTTTACGACTAGTCGCAATTTGCGAGTTGCAATTGCATATGGTTTGCGACTCGCAAATTGCGACTTCCTATTTGCGGGTCGCAAAATGGGGTTGCAATTTTTGTGAGTCGGTAACGGCTCGCATCGCTTTTTGCGAGTCGGAAATGGGATTTTTGCATCCCATTTCTGATTTGCGCAGTCGCAAATAGCGATTCGGGCCATTTGCGACTCGCAAAACTTTGCTACATCTGGCCCTTAATCCTGAACTCCCAAGACACTAGCACAAACAGCTTTGTCAATTGGGCCCAGGGTGAACAAATGTGCTTTTATGTGTTTCTGAAACACAAGCTCCAGTGGCAGATGAGTTCTCTTGCCCCCAGGCCCATGGTGCTCACAAGGGCTGCACTACCCGGCAGAAGCATGGCACTGGAAGGCCGACTGGTGTGACTATTAAAATTCTTTCTAACTGAATTGTTGGTGCAAAAGGGGTCATGGTAAGGGGTTATGCAATGAGAGGGTGGAGAAAAAAGGATAAATATAGAAAGCAGGGGACAGGGATGGAGAAAAGAACCACAGAGGCGAGAGAGAGGGTGGGTTAGCACAGAAGCACACAGCTCCGTGAAGCCCTCAGGTTACACAGAAGCCCACAGTGCAAGTTTGTGTGTGTGTGGGGGGGGCAGCATATAAGGGAGAGAGATAAAACACATGCACTGTCATGGAGCTCTTCACAAAAATTAAGCAAAACTAGTTCCTGTAAAGCAGGCACTCATGAAAGAATACAAGGGGCCAATCAGATAGGTCATTAACAGGTTATGCGCCATGGGAGGGACAAACCAAACAAGCTGGACGGCTTAAAACAAATAAAGCCAGAGCAAAGAAAGTAAACAACCTTGGATGACAAAAGGCAAACCAAATGATAAGCAATTTGTGGAATGCATTTCTTGGAAAGCTTTCTGCATGTCCCCTATATGTCTTTTGCAAACAGACAGCTGTACTGCCTGGTATACTTCGACCAAAACTGCCCCTATGCTGACCAGTCTGATTAGCCTCTGGGCACTGACAGATTGCCCTATAGGCCAGTCCAACCATAGTCAGATGTAGAGTAGCCCAGATTGGCCCAACATGGCCCTACGATTTGTAACTCCTGTAATGCACAAGATCACAAGAACAATTGGTTGTTGCTACAGGATTTTACTACGCACTGGGTTGGGGGGCAATAATGCTCATAGAGCAACAGATATTAATGAACAGTAATGAACATTTTTAACAAAAGATTTCATGTACAAAAACACAAATAATGTAACTGACAGCAAAATATATCTTACTGTGGTTTATACTTGTATTTCCCTCAGACTTATGCATGCTCTGTCTCTGCCTTTTTAGGGCTGAGCAAGCGCAAGCGCTCTGGACCATCTTGTAATCTCTCTGTGGGCTTCTAACCACACCCTTGACATGCCTGTCACTTTCCTTAGTTTGTGGGCTTGTCTTTTAAAAATTGGTTGAGTCCATTTGTGAAAGGCATGCATACGTCATGCCTTTTCTGGTGTTTAGCCCTCCTTGAGCGCACCAGTAAACTACTGAAAACATACAAGGCTCCATATTTTCAGCTTCTTTCTGGACTACTTCATCTTTTCATTTCCTGCGCAGCGCGATCTCACTGGGCAGAAGTTGAGCGCTTTGCATGACAACAACCCTGTTACATGGATAATTGCTCTTTTGCTGGTTACATGAATATTTGCACTTTTACCAGTAAAATGGATAATTGCACTACTGCAGATAAGTTTCACTGCAAACAAACTTTTGTTTCCTTTTCTGTGTCTCCTTTACGCTCATGGTGACCATCGGCTCGCATATGTGAAACTGTTTTACTTTTCATTATTAGTTTGTGGCAAGAAAAGTCTGCTTAGGAGTTTACAACACTAATACCTCTAACGCGGGCAAAAGTGAGACCCAGTGCATTGCAAATGCTTGTTTACCTTGCAGTTGGGTTACATGCTGCCCATGGCTTGCCATTAGTTGGTTCAATTGCCACTCTCACTTGCTTGATTTTTAATCGTCAGCTTCTGTAGGCTTCCTAACTCTTCTTGTGTTTGTCCCTACCCCGGAGCTTGGATGGATTACTGTGTCCTCCAACTGCTATCTTTATCAGGTGCTCCCTCCCCCATTCAGCTCCCCCTGCCACTAGTGTACTGCCCCAGCTCCTCCTGCCCACCCTCTGTTGTCCGTGTGGTCCTAAACTCCTCTCTTGAGTCAACAGGTGAAGGGGGGGGGGAGGGGATGGGTCAGGCAAGAGGAGATCGGGATGCACATGACAAAAATAATTTAAAAAAACGTTATGACACATCCGCCGCTGATGTGCTTTTAAAAAATAATAATATTTGCCTTAGTACATGCCACGCCATAGCACATTTGTAAAATTATTTTTAGCCATGCTGCATAGCAATCATGGTACTCTACTGCAAGGCTACACATTATTGCCAAAGCCCTAACCCTTACAGGCGAAACCCATAGTCTTTGGCAATGCTTGTTTGCTTTGGCAATGGAGCATAGAAACTAACAATACAAAATGAACATCATGGTTAATCCTGGACAGAGTCCCAAGTATTGATTGTGCTTGGATTCCGTTTGGTACAGTTGAATGAATAAAACATGCTAGTAGTATCATGAGTAGCAGTGTCGCAGTACAGAGTTTAGTATTGGTGGAATACGGTACCGAATCTTTAGTTATGTGGTTATTATTTTATGGCTTAAAGATCATGCTGTGCACTGCCAAACATTCGTTTAATTACGATGATATAATTATGCAAATGCAGCAAGAAACTGTAAAGAAAATTTAAAGCAGAGACACTGAAAGGCTACGCATCACAAGATGAGGAAAGGAAGATACGAACAACAGGAGTGAAATATTTGTCAAGTCTGAAGGATTACAGTTCGCAGACGGATTGCACATTGCAAATGAATAACTGGAGCATTATTTATAAATACCTATTAGAGACCTAAAACTTAGGGAGTGTGTTATACATTGACGGATGGACTGATCTATCAGGGTGATGGAGTAACTGCCTGACAAATTTAGAAATGATCTGCATGCCGGAGGTCATTTCTGAAGTATTGTCAGAACCAGCGGTGCAGCAGTTCCTGTCAATGCTCTTTTAAGGGGCGCACAGTTCCGTCAATGTGACCGAGCCGTCCGTCGAACTTGTGTGTTTTTTATTTTCAAAAGAAAATTCAAAACCTGGATTTTCTTTTTGAAAATTAAAAAAACAATGCCCCCGTCACCATGGAAGTCACTCCCTTGGTGAGAGGGATGTTTTAACATTTTTACTGCCCCTTACCGATGGGGTTTTCCTGGCGGTGAGGGGCTCAAAAAACAGCTATATTTCCATCCATCTAAATTGGACAAATAACCATTTCCAGGGTAAACTCCACAGTTGCAAACTGTGCTCCGCCTGTATATACGGTTGGCCAGCAAACCATTATATTGGTGGTAACTATTCTTCATTGGGAGGCAATACGCTTACCGCCAATGTATAAATCAGGCTGTTAAGTACCCCAACATTGCACATCACACAGGTAAATCGGTTTCAAGACACAATCAGAGAAGGTTGCCAAACAGGTAAGTTTGAGGGGTTCTCTAAATTAAATATGGGGTCAATTATCCTAATTTAAACCGGCAGAGTTCTCTAGGTCTCAGCAGAGAAACAGGAAAAGGAACAAAACTCAGTACATCTCACATATTACAAGGAAGTGAAAGAAGAAAACTGAACTTAGAAAAGAGCATCCTCCTAAGGATGAAAACACGTAAGACCTGGGTGGTAAAAGGAGAGCAAGCAGAGAGTGTGCTATGTATGGTTTTGAGCAGTGAGACAGAGAGGGGTACGAAGCTGTGCGTAGTGCGAGGGGTTCTACAGATGGAACGTCAAGGGCCTGTGAGACAACTGATAAGAGCTAACAATCAATCAATCAATCAATCAGTGCTTGTAAAGCCAACTAGTCACCTGTAAGGGTCTCAAGGTGCTGGGGTGCGGGGGGAGGGAGGGTCGCATCCACTGGTGAGGTGGTTCTTAAAAAAGCCATGTCTTCAGTGCCTTTGTGAAGTTGAGGAGGGAGGTGGTTTGTCTAATGTGGGGAAGAAGAGCATTCCAGCTGGTGGCTGCGAGGTGGGAAAAGGAGCATCCTCCTGTTCTGGTTTTCCTGATGCGGGATACTTCAGCGAGAGAGAGTTGGGCCGAGCGTAGGGCCCTCTGGGGTGTGTGGAGGTTGAGTTGCAGGTTCAGGTAGGCTGGTCCGGTGTTGTGGAGGGCTTTGTGTGCGTGGGTGGGATCTTGTAGGTGATTTCTTTCTCTGTGGGAAGCCGTTGTGGTGTGCATAGTGTGCAATGATGATGGTACATTAGGCTCAGGTATCAGTAGGTTTTAAAGAAGATTCTATGTTTTATATCTTTTGAGGTGTATTCTTTGGCATGCTTATCTAGTGCTTTTGAAGCCTCAGCGTTAACTTCAGCAAGTGTAAACAGTGCTGCGTGCTTTCTAGCCCTGTGTGCATGCGCAGGCCTCTATTGTTGGATGGAGAGTGATAACAGGTTATTGGCATTTACAGCAGGAGAGATTAGAACAAAACCACTCTACAAGTACCACGGAATTTGGGTTGGTTTGAGGAAAGAAAAGAGGAGCACACTTTCCAACTATCCTTAATGAAAGCTATAGCAATAGGCTTGCATTTGTTTTGCAAAGCAAGTTTGCGCCTTTGAGGTAAATTCTGTTATCATTTGTTCGAGAATCAGGCCTGCCCGGGTCCACATTAAACTGCTTGGTCAGGGAAGAAATTAATCATTGCCCAGGACATAGACTTAAATCCTAAATGGTTTACTTAGGGAATGCTTTGCAGCTAATCAACGCTTTGGAAAACCAATTACTGATACTTCATTTTAAAATACTGTCGAGTGAAATATGCTTCGATAATGGCTGCCTCTGCCATGATAGGGAACCTCCAAGCAATACCTGATTTACACAACTTGGTTTGCAGAGTAGCACTAAACAAAGAGTTACTTTCCAAACTAACTGGATTATAAAAAATTAAAAAAAACATAAATCAAGATGAGCTTTTATTCAGATAAATAACAGTGTCTTTTAAATTTATTTGCAAATTATTGAAGTGTTTAAACTGTCTTATTTGGTACTAATATACCACTATGCACGTTTGCCTTATGCATTTTTAGGTCCTGTTTTTGGGGCCTCAATCGTATGTGCTTCATAATGATATAGGTATGCATTCCTTTTAATTAAAGGTATTAATACACATAAACTAAACTACAAAATAACAAAAAATGCTTTGACAAAAATATCAACAGAACACAATAGAATGTTTGCTTAAGACAACCATCTTGACTCCAGCCTCACCAGTGCAGCAAGAATCCCAGCAACCAGCCACATAGATAAGCCTAATATTTTTCACTTTATTTTGGTCATTTTGGTGCTTTGTAAAGCGTTTGTAGGTCTCCCTGAACCCACGTTGCCATGCTGGATTTACATTTTACATTTTACTGTACATTAGTTGCGAATGAGCTCTTGAGGAGCGTGGAATCCATCCAGTCTTAGTGGCTAGATCTCAGTTGATACAGTGTAAGATACTATGCTATTTGTAATAGTACAGTAGAACGGTAGACCTTGGGTCCTCACAAAAAGGGAGTTTGTCCCAAATGTTTGTCTATTTGTATCAAGTGCCTCTTTACAAAGGGGCTATCTCTTAGCTTGGAATATCTTGGACCACAGGGTCTGTTTGAGCGAGGTGTAATAGATTATTTTAAACTATGGACTCCTCATGAAATAGAGCGAATAATCAGTTACATCCCAAACCAGTTTCTAAAATTAGACTGATAGAGTTTCATGGAAGTAATGATTCCACACTTATCAATAACCAACAATCACACTTAACTGGATACTTGTGCTCTACCATAGCGTCCTTGGATAAAAGCCATGGGTGGATTTTGCGGTGATAATTCTTTTTGAATTTATTAAATATGCTGCGTTCAATTTCAGGGGCAACAAAGGTTAATATGAGCTCTTTTTCAAACGGCTTCGCATTCTGAGTGAAAAATCTCCCAATCTGTAGTAGCAATAATGTTTGTTCAAAGCCCAGTATGAGGAAGCGTAGGATTTTCTTTGCTTGTTGACTGACTTTTCTTCAAACACGGAAGCTACAGTCAAACTGAGATGAGGATTCCAGAGAAAGTAATATGAAAAACCTGTTCAGTCTCAAGCTAGTCAGAGTTAACCAATAACTGGTTTGGTCTCCTGGCAGCCCGGTGCTCCCCTTTAGTGACATATGCTGGGTAGAACACAGGGACCAGGAGGATCCGTGATTTTAAAAATGGGATTGTAAAGCAAGTTGCAAAGATGTGGCAAAGTGTCATCCACAACAGTATAGCTGGCATGAAAAAACCTGGGTTTACAAACTAGGCTCTTGTCTCTATATTTTAGCAGAACGACAGCGCTCTGGGTGATGTGTAATGCCAGCTCCAGATTGCACTAAGCATTTATAGTGAGCAAATTCAGTCCTATCCATGGGCAATTGGGTTCCTCCCATTGGAGATTACAAATGGGACAAACACTACACTTCACTTCTTAATTAGCATTTCCGCTTCATCAGTCCCTCCTCTGATGACTAAATATGTCATCACACCTCCTTTAACAACACTTTATAATACTGTCTCAGATGTATTTTGATTTCTCCTTGAACTTTCCCTATACATTCGTCTCCTAGGTGGTTCTTCCCTCCTCTGATCATTCTTAGATTTTCTTAATCTTATTTTCTGCTATAATTTGCATGTACCCCATAATCCTAATATAGAAACAATTACAATTAATATTTCCTGGACAATTTTCAATAATACCACATTCCAAATTTGACTAAACCAATTTCCCACAGAGGAAAATCCCTTTCCAACCTTCTCCCAAACCCTGGTTCCTTCAATTCTTTCAAATCCTTGCTTGAATTAGTTAAATTAGTAAGTAAGTCTCTTATCTCCTTATCATTCTCGGGTATGAATGAGCAACAATGCCTAGCATTAATCAATTTACAGACCATGCCATCTTTTGCTAAAATTATGTCTAAAGCAAGCCTATTTTGGAGCGTTATAGCTCTATCTGCAGCCAATTCAGTTTCTAACAGGAGTATTGCCCCTGTAAAGTTCGTCAGCATATTATCCACAATAGTAGACAATTTTCGTATCTTGATTGCATTCAGAATAACCCCTACAGAAGGAATTATTGCACCAAAAATATCCCCCATGATTGCAGAAGAGGTTTCCCTCCTCTGTCGCTCATGATGTAATTCCGTCACTTTCGTATTTTCTTTAAATCATCTATCTGATAAATCTTAAGGAAAACTGTCCCTAAATAGCATGTCCCATACCATCCTCTAGGAAGACGGTAATAAGCATTAAGTCCACAAATATAGTAAATTCCAGGAATCACAGGGTCCTGACAATTCAGCATAAAAGTCCATTTACTCTGAAACAAAAACACCTGCCTACATTCATTCGCTCCCACAAATAAAGTGTCAGTGCGCGATTTTGGCCTATATATGTAAAGCTTCCCTACATGTAATGCATCTAAAGACAATATCCCTTGTATTTTAATAGCAGTGTAAGCATAATAATTTTTATAAGACCTTTTCTCCAGCCCTTTCTCTAATCTCTCCTTCAACGCCTTCCTTCTATAATCAGTATGCCCTATAAAGCTCTTTTCTAATGGAGTTAATAAACAGGTTAGATTGCTATGGTGTGCGTAAGCAGTTCCAAATGTTAGTGTTGGTTCAAAGAATCCCCTAACTAATACTATATCTTGCTTCTTAGCTATTTTACTGAAATATCTAATAATGGGTACAAAAGAAAATACTAAGTCGTGGTTAGAGTAGAAATAAAGAATATACTCTTGGTTATAGAATCTGGTTAATAGCAAGCTACAAGTTATGCCATATGTCAGAGGTAGACTATGGTATATAACCCCTTCTTCCACAGAGGAAGGGATTTGCGTACACACAAGACAATTTCTTGCATCCATTGTCTCCACATATTCACTCAGCAACCGATAGAAAACACTAGAAGAAAGCTCTCCTCATGTATTAGTATAGTCATGCAAATATTTTTCATGTAGCTTGAACCTCTCTAAACCTGTTAGTGTAGTAGTCTCAAGAACAGGAGTAATTGCAGCTTCTTTCATCTCATGGATAGACATTCCCACAAGCATTATTATAAACATTATTCCACATATAATTCCCATTCCAACACTCAAATATCTACAATATCTAATATTTCTAACGCGATTATTCAATTCAGCCATGATCTGTAAAGAATCAGAAAGTAGAAATAGCTCTTAGTTAAAGTGCAACAGGAAAAATCAAAATTAAAAAAATCAAAAATGCTTCTTTCTTGCAATTCAATTTCAAACACAGGAACCCTTTTCTCCTTTGTCAAAAATCAGTTAGCAGCTTGTCACATCCAGGTTTTCAAATGTCACATCAGGTTAGCAATGTCTTTCCGGTTTTATTTCGACAGTCTCTTTTTAAATTCTTCTTCAAATTAGCTCAACAACTCAGTCTATTGATTTCCTTCATGTTACATCAAAATACTGATTTGGAACTTCTCTGTCAAAGCAAAAGGACATGAACTCGTTTTGCCATTCACTTGTTGCTGCATATGCCAACTCAGGACCTGCGTATCTTCGATTTACTACTCTCTTTTTTCAACCTTCGTTCTCCACCTTTTTACTGAAGGGGTGTGTTAGTGAGGGGAAAAGAAAAAAGGGCGCTCAGGGAAACACCTGGCCAAAAAAATATAGCTAAAAGGTGCCTTCACAAGGGACTACACTCAACCCTTTAAAGGTTTACGAAGTAAACCAAAACTAACAAAACATTTATGTGAGGCACTCAATACATTTATGTATATAAATACAGCAACATCCTCGCAAATATGTAGAAATATAATATAAAAGGATTAACAATCAAAGTCAGAACAGTTCTTATTATGTAATCCAGTCCGCGTGATTTATTGAGAAAAGTCTTCCAAGAGCTTGAATCCCAATAGTCCGAACAACCAATATTCCAAGCCAACACGTGTTTCGTCATAGGGAAATGACCCAAACGACTTCTTCAGGGCTGGAAATTATAAGTAAATAACTTGAGTTAAAAAACGAAATGCTCAAATAATAGACTGGGTATATAAGACTCAAATTTACCCTGTGAGAACCATGAATATGGATACAGATAAAGAAAGAAAAGAGAAAGAAAGTGTTAATCACCAAGAACCACACCTGAACGCCTCGCAAGTGAGAAAAAATATAACAAATAATCTAATCTTAGTGCACAATAACGCACAAAGTCTACACCAACCAAAAACAGTTGTTATGCTGCAAAACAAAAACGTCATCCCTATTCTGGGGCCACTAGATTTATGCAAAGTACCAAATTCAAACCTCATATCCTGTGAAAAAAGTGAACAAATCCAGTACTAATGCATCTACATCAGAGAGATACTTAATGCCACACTGAAAATTATAGGGTGTCCATAAATATAAAAAGAAATGAGCCATGACATGCAAAGCACCACGTGAACAAACCGTGCTCGCCATCACGAGATTCCCAGAAAATGGTTAGAATACCTTATTTGCAACGAGAGTACAACACACTTGTGTAACAATATCTGTGAACATGCTGTTCCCATAATGTCCGTTAGTCCTGAACAACACGGACCAAGTCCAATGAAAAAGTAAATACATATGCGTAAATGATGGTGTAATCACTTTTTACAAACATTCAACCGTTCTAAGTGTCTAATACAAAATCATTAAGTCAATACAATAAATATAAGGTCTGTAATACCTGGATCAAGTTTCAAGAGGTTCAAGCAATGTTTCCATGCATTCCTTCCAATATTTTCAAGTTTCTCAGTCATTAACCCAAGAGCTACAAAAGAAAATACACAATGCATCCGTATAAGTGACAAAATGCCCTACAGAAATAAATCACGCTAGTACAAAAATGGTTATCCACTTACAAGCAGATTTAAGTCAAACAGCAACTCACCAAAATCAGTATAGTTCCCAGCATATTCTAATGCCACGCCACCGCCGCGAGTACGCCGACCGCAATTCCTGTACCCGGAAGTCATTATGAATGCTATGAAAGTCACGGAGATCGAGAACGGACTAAACTACAAACATAAAAGTAGGACTACAAGTCGTATAGTTTCTTATAGAACACAGCAGTAATCGTTATTGCTATTTAACGGACAGTAACCCCTCGTACCTCCCTGAACCAAATGTTTGAAAACATGAGCCACAACGCTCCTTGGGCTTGCTAAATAACACAATTTAAACTCCGCCTTCAAAATAATGAGTAAAATTTCGGCAAGAATACAGATTGACAAAATATTTAAATGGCCACCATAGTGCCTATGATACCACTGACACACTTTCCAAAAAAATATATTAAAAAATTCAACATGACCAAATAAACGGTCATATTCAAGAAATACTATCAGAATCACCATAGATATGGGGAAAACAGAACCAAGACAGAAACCAACCATATTAAAAATACCTAAAGGAAAGATATGAAGAGAAGGGAGATAAACTGGTGAAAAAATTAAAAAATGTATTAAAAATATAACAAAAGAACAATAGGCACCAGGAAATCACAGTGATGTCCAAATCACATCACACCTTGAGCCATATATGGATCAAAAAATTTCTATTTGAGAATTTTGGTTGTCCACTCAAGTGCCCCAAGAAGAAGTAAAGCAACAATTGGTGATGACAAAGATCGTACATATAGAAACAATAAATATTTCACACATACAGATATGATTGCAAAAATAAAAGGTGTTGCTCTATTTGACACTGAAATGACTATTCATTCACCCAAAAAGTATTCCAACTGTCTATCCGAGTTGAGACCCATCTCAACAGCCCTTAATCTCATTATCCATAGTGCCTCTTTTTTACGTAAGGACAATTCTCGATTGCCCCCCCTCGGATCTCTGGGGACATGTTCAAACCCAAAGAATTCAAAACTCTTGTGAGCAGTTTGTGAATCGCAAGATAGTATATGTGCCACAATAGGATATCTTACATCACAGTTTTTAAGTGCCCTAACATGTTCACCAATTCTGATTCTGAGTGAACATATGGTACTCCCCACATATACTCGAGAACATTTACAACGTATCACATAAATAACAAAAGAAGTATTACAATCCATTGATGAATTAATTGTGACAATTTGTCCAGCAGTAGAAAACTCTTTGATATTGTGGCATGCCCAATGGCATACCCCACACTGTCCACACTTGAAAAAACCTACCCCATGTGCTACTGGGCATAGTGGTAGTGAAACTGGGACTAAGAATATTCCTCAAAGTTCTACCTCTCCGATACGATGTAAGCACTCTTTCTGGTATTATACTCTTGAATGACTCATCCTGAAGTAACATGTCCCAATGTTTCATCATACATTTTTTCAAAATCAAAGAAACATCATTATAATCTGTAACAAATCGAACCTTATTGGATTCCTTAACAGCATTGTTTCGATCCTTAACTTTTAATGTGCCACTTCTCAAAGGTTGTCCAGCTCGATGTTGAGCCCTCTTAACCACATTATTAGAGTAGCCACGTGCTCTAAATCTCTGACCCATGTCATCGATATGATGTAGGAACTCATTGTCCAAACTATAATTACGTTGTGCCCTCACCAGTTCTCCGAAGAGAATTGATGTAATCTGATGTTTGGGGTGTGCACTTTTAGCATGTAGGATAGAGTTGCACGCTGTGGCTTTACGGAAAACCCTCCTCTGAATTTTACCATCGGCAATAAAAAGTTTGACATCCAAAAACTCAATGTTCTCAGAGCTAAACTGATAAGTAAATCGTACATTCATAGAATTCGAGTTCAGAAACTCGCAAAATTCAATCAATTTATCCTTGCCACAAGTCCAAATAAAAAAACAACCGTCTATGTAGCGACCCCAATATAATATGTGTGTCTGCCATTGGATAGACTCAGGACCCCACACCCATTTATCCTCAAACCACTCCATGAAAAGATTTGCATATGAAGGGGAGAATTTAGAGCCCATCGCTACGCCTTGTTTTTGTCGAAACCAATTTTTATTAAACAGAAAGAAATTATTAGTGAGAATCAAATCCATCATCTCCGTCAACATTTCCGTATGTTCCCATTGGCTTGCCAATCTTCTATTAAGAAAATATCTTATAGCCAATTGTCCTAAGTCATGATTGATGCAGGTGTATAAAGAAACCACATCCAATGTAACCAGAAGCATATTGCTCTCCAAATCTACATCACTGAGAAGACTGAGAATATGTGTGGTATTTTTGATGACGGATGGAAGATTATATACCAAAGGTTGTAGAAAACAATCCACATACTCAGAAAGTTTCTCAGTGGGACCCAGTATACCGGATACAATTGGTCTGCCCGGTGGAAATGGTAGTTCCTTATGTACCTTTGGTAATGTATAAAGGCAGGGAAACCTTGGATGGTCAACCTTAAGATAACAATATTCATCATTGTTGAGTAATCCCCATTGTCGCCAGGCAAGTAGCTTATTGTTGATCTTATACATTAGGTTGGGAATAGGATTGCCACTCACACATTCATAGCATGTCATGTCATTCAATTGCAATAGGATCTCATTGTCATAATTAAGTTTATTCACGATAACTACATTTCCACCTTTGTCTGCTTGCCTAATGATGATATCCTTCTCTAGTCTGAGTTGTTCCAATGCAGTTAGTTCATCAGAACTTAGATTTCTAGGGAAATGTCAATATTTCCTCCTCAATAGATATTTATCAAAGTCCTTACATACTACATCAAAAAATGTGTCCAGAGGATTCATGCCTATCGATCTGGGTGTCCAGTGTGATTTTCTCTTCAAGCCACTAGAAATGCTCGTGTTAGACGCTACATCTAAATCTTGTAGCACTCGTGAAAGAATATCAGGGTCCTCATCCCGTTCAGCTATAGATAATAAAAGTGCTGCATCATGTACCTCCTCAATAGATAATGCACTTAAAGGTAACCTCCGTGATGGTAGATCTAAAGTTGAATGGTCAACTGGGTTTAATTGAAAGTGTCTTTTCAATTTGAGTTTCCGAACAAACCTAAATAAATAAATTTTAGATCTGCAGGGATCACCAAAAGTGTTGGGACAAAAATTAAGGCCTTTAGCCAATAGACTGTTGGCTCCTACTGAAAGCTGAATTTTTGAGAAATTAATCACATTAATGTTTGGTGATCCATTGGTCTCTATATTTTCTTGTATCGAGGCCTCGTTTTTATTACACCCTGTTCTTTTAGTTTGACCGCCTGATCCTCTCCCACACCTCCTGGTCTTTCTGTGTGTGATACCCCTCTGTTTAGATTGTGTTTGCCTCTTTTTATCCTCATGAGCTCAAGTAAAAAACCATTGCTGCCAGCAGTGCCACCCCATTGGGCCGAAGTGCCCAATCCACATTCAACATCACTATCGCTCGTCACCGAATTACTGATGGATGTTGAGTCCGAAACATTTGACATACTGGATCCTCTAGGATCCAGGATTGTATGAACTAGATGGTCATATTTACTAGCAAAAGTAAAAACTCTCCCCGTCAGGTAATCTCTCTCATCTCGCTTTAATTTCCTTGCTTTTCTCTGAGTGACCTCTTCTTGGAATTTAAGTAATACTTTCTCCAAAATCTTATAATTCTTGTCAGTAGCCTGTTTTAAATTCAAATCATCAATCTCTTTTTCGAGAACCCCAATCTTAGACTGTAGTCCATCAACTTTCCTCTCCGCATTCATAATTAAAATATCCATAAGTTTCATTGAGCCAGCAGTTAGCTTATTATCCCATAAAGTCAATAGATCGGCGTCCAGATCGTCATAAGTTCTCCACCTAATTCCCCTTCTCATGAGTTCATCTTTTCTTGTAGTATCTACTTCTCCCTCTATTGGTTCGTTTATGACCAATTCCTTCTTCTTTTCAATTTGCGATTCAGGCCATTTGTCTCCTTTCCTCGATCCCCCTGTCAATATTCTCTTCAAGATTGCACTCTTCTCTTTTCCTCTTTCTATGGTGTTTTCTCTTGATGGACCTGCAACGGGTTGAGGAGGAGTCAGACCACTTTGGCTTTGATGCGTCTCAACTCTTTCCCCCTCTTGGTCTGGCACTTGTTCTGCTTGGGCCTCAGCACCGTCTACTTCTGGGAGAACCCTTCCTGTACTTGGTTCTCCTGCTGTGTCTGTTGAGTTAGACTCTTGCTCACCCTCTTGTATTTCTGAACTTTCATCTCTTACTGGTGTGGTTGACCCATCTTCCACCAGCTCCGGGTCAATTTCAGGCTCAGCCTGCTCCAGTTCTGGCTCAGGAAGAGCCACTTGTTTCGCTGCTGTTGGTGCTCTCACCAACACTTCTTCATAATCTTGCGGACTCACCACTCTCTTGGTATGGCTCGCATGTATCCAGTTCAGCAGTCCTGCACACTTCACAGCTGTTGTAGTTGTCAGCACCACCTGGTATGGGCCCTTTCAACTTGGCTCTAGGCAGGTCTTTCGAGCATGCTTTATGATGACGACCCAGTCTCCAGCTCTCAGATTGTGACCTGGGTCATGGATCGGTGGTAGGGTAACAGCCTGCACCTGCTGAGAGAAAGATCGAACCACATCAGCCAGACCTTTGCAGTAGTCCAACACCATATCATCTGTAATATTGACAAGAGCGTTTGCTAGAATTGCTGGTAGCCTCATCTCATTGGGTGACAGTCCTGTCTTTCTGTCAGGTATATTTCGCATTGACATCAACACCAAAGGTAATGCATCTGGCCATTTCAGATTTTTTGCGGCACACATTTTGGCAATTCTTGATTTCAGTGTACCATTCATTTGCTCTACAAGTCCTCATGCTTCTTGACGGTAACTGCAATACAACTTCTGCTCAATGTTTAATGCTGCACATAAGAATTTGATCACTTCGTTATTGAAGTGTGTAAAGAAATGCCTCCTTGGCATGGTTACCCCCCGACTTTTTGCCTTTGCTGATGCTAAGTTATGATTTGAAAGGTGCTGGGACCCTGCTAACCAGGCCCCAGCACCAGTGTTCTTTCCCTAAACTGTACCTTTGTCTCCACAATTGGCACAACCCTGGCACTCAGGTAAGTCCCTTGTAACTGGTACCCCTGGTACCAAGGTCGCTGATGCCAGAGAAGGTCTCCAAGGGCTGCAGCATGTCTTATGCCACCCTAGGGACCCCTCACTCAGCACATACACACTGCTTCCCAGCTTGTGTGTGCTGATGGGGAGAAAATGACTAAGTCGACATGGCACTCCCCTCAGAGTGCCATGCCAACTTCACACTGCCTGTGGCATAGGTAAGTCACCCCTCTAGCAGGCCTTACAGCCCTACGGCAGGGTGCACTATACCACAGGTGAGGGCATATGTGCAGGAGCACTATGCCCCTAGAGTGTCTAAGCAAAACCTTAGACATTGTAAGTGCAGGGTAGCCATAAGAGTATATGGTCTGGGAGTCTGTCAAACACTAACTCCACAGCACCATAATGGCTACACTGAAAACTGGGAAGTTTGGTATCAAACTTCTCAGCACAATAAATGCACACTGATGCCAGTGTGCACTTTTTTGTAAAATACACCCAGAGGGCATTTTAGAGATGCCCCCTGAAAACATACCCAACTTCCAGTTTGGGCTGACTAGTTTTTGCCAGCCTGCCATACACCATACATGTTGCTGGCCACATGGGGAGAGTGCCTTTGTCACTCTGTGGCCAGGAACAAAGCCTGTACTGGGTGGAGGTGCTTCTCACCTCCCCTGCTGGAACTGTAACACCTGGAGGTGAGCCTCAAAGGCTCACCCCCTTTGTTACAGTGCCACAGGGCATCCCAGCTAGTGGAGATGCCTGGCCCTCCGGGCACTGCCCCCACATTTGGCGACAAAACTGGAGGAGATAATTAGAAAAACAAGGAGGAGTCACCCACCAGTCAGTACAGCCCCTAAGGTGTCCTGAGCTGAGGTGACTCTTACTTTTAGAAATCCTCCATCTTGTAGAAGGAGGATTCCCCCAATAGGATTAGGGATGTTCCCCCCTCCCCACAGGGAGGAGGCACAAAGAGGGTGTAGCCACCTTCAAGGACAGTAGCCATTGGCTACTGCCCCCCCAGACCTAAACACACCCCTAAATTCAGTATTTAGGGGCCCCCAGAACCGAGGAAGACAGATTCCTGCAACCTAAAGAAGAAGAAGGACTGCTGACCTGAAGCCCTGCAGTGAAGACGGAGACGACAACTGATTTGGCCCCAGCCCCACCGGCCTGTCTCCCTACTTCGACGAAAACTGCTACAGCGACGCATCCAACAGCGACCAGCGACCTCTGAAGCCTCAGAGGACTGCTCTGCATCTAAAGGACCAAGAAGCTTCTGAGAACAGCGGCCCTGTTCAACAAACTGCAACTTTCTGCAACAAAGAAGCAACTTTAAAGACCCCACGTTTCCCGCCGGAAGCATGAGACTTTCCACTCTGCACCCAATGCCCCCGGCTCGACCTGCGGAAAGCAAACACCTCAGGGAGGACTCCCCAGCGACAGCAAGCCCGTGAGCAGCCAGAGTTGACCCCCCTGAGCCCCCACAGCGACGCCTGCAGAGGAAATCCAGAGGCTCCCCCCAACCGCAACTGCCTGTAACAAGGGACCCGACGCCTGGAACCAACACTGCACCCGCAGCCCCCAGGACCTGAAGGAACCGAACTCCAGTGCAGGAGCCACCCCCAGGCGACCCTCTGCCTAGCCCAGGTGGTGGCTACCCCGAGGAGCCCCCCGTGCCTGCCTGCATCGTTGAAGAGACCCCTGGGTCTCCCCATTGCTTTCAATACAAAACCCAACGCCTGTTTGCACTCTGCACCCGGCGGCACCTGTGCCGCTGAGGGTGTACTTTCTGTGCCAGCTTCTGTGCCAGCAGTGCCCTACAAATCCCCCCTGGTCTGCCCTCCGAGGACGTGGGTACTTACCTGCTGGCAGACTGGAACCGGGGCACCCCTGTTTCCATTAAAGCCTATGTGTTTTGGGCACCTCTTTGACCTCTGCACCTGACCTGCCCTGAGCTGCTGGTGTGGTAACTTTGGAGTTGCCTTGAACCCCCAACGGTGGGCTACCTTGGACCCAACTTTGAACCCTGTAAGTGTTTTACTTACCTGTGAGCTTAACATTTACTTACCTCCCCCAGGAACAGTTGATTTTTGCAGTGTCCAGTTTTAAAATAGCTTATTTCAGTTGTTGTCAAAAGTGTACATGCTATTGTGATTATTCAATGTTCCTAGAATACCTGAGTGAAATACCTTTCATTTGAAGTATTACTTGTAAATCTTGAACCTGTGGTTCTTACAATAAACTAAGAAAATATATTTTTCTATATAAAAACCTATTGGCCTTGAGTAAGTCTTTGAGTGGGTGTTCCTCATTTATTGCCTGTGTGTGTACAGCAAATGCTTAACACTACCTTCTGATAAGCCTACTGCTCAGCCACACTACCACAAAATAGAGCATGAGAATTATCTCTTTTTGCCACTATCTTACCTCTAAGGGGAACCCTTGGACTCTGTGCACACTATTTCTTACTTTGAAATAGTATACACAGAGCCAACTTCCTACAAAGTGTCTTCCCCTATCTGATTCTAAAGAGATCGGAAATCCGAACCGTGGTATTAACTCTCTAAGCAACAGCTTCGCAACTTTGAGTCTATCATTTCTACATGTGGGGTATGCTTCAATCCAATGACTAAACACACACACAATCACCAGCACGTACTTCAATCCACCACATGCAGGCATCTCAATGAAATCTAACTGCATTCTGCTGAATGGTCCTGCTGCTCTTACAATGTGGCTCAAATTCACCACTGCCCCTTGTCCCACATTAAGTTGCTGACAGATTGCACATCGATGACATACTGCATCTGCTGCTTGTCTGAAGTTTGGATTAAACCAATCAACTTTAAACATCCTAACCATGGCATCTCTTTCAGTATGTGCTTGGCCATGGTAGTACCTGCCCATCTGAGTCAACAAACTGTTTGGCAATACTATCTGACCCTCCTCAGAAAGCCAAATCTCATCTGGTCTTTGAACGCGTTTAAATGTTACCCAAAGCTTTTTCTCTTCCTTGTCTGCATTTTCCTGTAGTGTCTTCAATTCCTCAAGTGTGTCAATTGTTTTCAAAGCAAAACTTGCACAGTTATTTTCTTCTTCAGGCATTAGTTCCCACTTGTCCTTAAATGATATACAGTTCAATGCTCAAAACCCTGCAACTTGATCCGCATATCCATGTCCCAAGGAAATGTAATCCTTTGTCTTTTGATGTGCACTACATTTTACCACAGCAATTTCTTCAGGTAACTGAATTGCGTACAACAACATCTCAATTCGGTCGCCATTTCTCAATGGGGTTCCAGTAGAGGTCATAAAACCTTGCTGTGACCACAACTGGCCAAAATCATGAACAATTCCAAATCATATTGACTATCGGTATAGATTGTGACTCTTAACCTTGCAGAAACATAGCAAGCCTTAGTAGGAACTACCAGTTCTGTCACTTGTGCAGAATACCTTGAAGCCATGAAGCTTCTAATGTGCTTGTAATTGTGCACACAGCATATCCTGTCCTCAGTGTGTCCGTTCCATCTCGGAAACACAAACCATCAACAAAGACAATTTGGTCATTTTCTTCTAAATACGTGTCTCTAATGTCAGGCACAGCTCAGTTATCTCAAGACTGTCATGCTCAATATCTTCCTCCTTTTCAGTTTCAACAGTGTCACTTGGAAGTAATGTTGCTGGATGATTCAACACTGTACATATTTTCAATGTTACATTTGGAGCACCCAATATGCTTGTTTCATACCTTGTCAGTGTTGCTCCTGTCAAATATTGGGTTTTTGTTCTCGTCAGTAAAATCTCAACAGAGTGTGGTACCATTATCGTCAAAGGGTATCCCATGACTACCCCCTCACATGGGGAAAGACTCTGACCAACTGTGGCTACAGCGCGCAGACACCCTGCTGCAACCGGGTCCAAGGTAGCTGAAAAATAAGCTACTGGGCGATAAGCACCTCTATGGACCTGTGTCAAGACAGACAAAGAACAAGCATCAAGTTCATGACAAAACAATGTGAAAGGCTTTGTGTAATCAGGCATTCCCAACGCTGGAGCTCTGCACAGACTCTCTCTCATTTCAGTGAATGCTTTAATCTGATCTTCATCTAGGGTAATGGGATCTGTAACCTCCTTATGTGTCAATTGCTGCAAGGGTTTGGCAATTTCAGTGAAATTTGGAATCCACTGTCTACAGTACCCCACCATTCCCAGAAACATTCTGACATCTCTCTGTGAAGTCGGGGGACTTCTCTGCAGAATCATAGTAATCCTCTCCCTGGAAATTCTCCTCAATCCTTTCTCAATCTGGTGTCCCAAATATTTCACTGACTTTTGGCAATACTGTAACTTCAAAGGTGAGACTTTGTGTTCAAACTCTCCCAAATGATTCAACAGGGCAATCGAGTCATACTTACACTCATTCCTTGTTCTGGATGCGATTAGCAAATCATCAATGTACGGCACAAGAGTTGATTGGCATGACAATTCCAACAACTCCAGGTTCTTTTTCAAGATCCGATTAAACAGTGATGGTGACTCTGTATAACTTTGTGGAAGCCTGCACCAGCTGTAGACTTTGTCTAGGAATTTGAAACTAAAAACAAACAGACTATCCCCATGAAGAGGGACAGAAAAGAAATCTTGTGACAGATCTACCACTGTGAACCACTCTGCATCACAAGGAATCTGAAACAGTATCACTGCTGGATTGGGCACTACCGGACAACATTTAACCACCATGTCATTCACTTTTCGCAAGTCTGGTACAACTCGTACTTTCCCACATCGCTTTTTCAAACCCATTATCGGTGAGTTACATGGGCTGCTCAGCACTTCTTTCAAAACTCCTTGTTTTAAAAAGTCTCCAATTATTTGTGCCACCTTCATCAAGACATCTAATGCCATGTTATACTGTGGAAGCTGTGGAAACACTGCATTCGACTTCAAAGTGATTTTAATCGGTTCTACTCCCTTAATCAGACCTACTTCCTTCCCTGTCAGACCCCAGACCTCTTCCTTCACAGTTCCCTGTAAATATGCATGCAATTCTTTCACAGTGAACATTGGGAAAAATTCAATCAATGGGTATTCTTCCAAGGCATTGTTAACCATCATTTCAGTTGCCTGTTCTGTGTAAACTTCGGTAGACTCTGCGTTTGAGCTGAAGGGCAATAGCATTGGTGTCGGGTCTGTCTGCATCAGCATAGGCTTTGGGAGCACCTGTTACCTTGGCACCATAATGTTCGATACTGTCTCAAGAACTGGCATATCTGGATACATTCTCTGCACCAAAGGTGGATGAATCTGTGCTTGAACTACAGTAGTAGTCCCTGCATTAGGTGTACTTTGTACTACCCCCAATATTCGTCCGCCTTCTGCCTGTACAGCTCCCTCAGCTCCCTGGGCTTGTGCCGGAGTAGCTGTCGGAGCAGTAGCACTAGTGCCTGGACCCCCCAAATAGGTTGTTAAAGGTGGAGGTCGGTCTCTTAACAGCTGCGTAATGAGATCCTCAATATCAGAATCATCATCATCCACATAAGACTTTCTCTTTTCTGTCTTCCCCCACTCTCATCCTCTTTAGCACTATCTTCCTTTTCTGCCTCATCTTCCTCCGTGATTGCAGGAAACAATTTGACATCCTGTAACGTCACTGCTTTCCATCTTTTTTGTTCCCAATCCTATCTCGCTTCAGCTAATGACTTCTCTACTCGCTTCATCCTTCTTTTAAACTTCATCTCTTGTTGCTGTCTGGCCACTAGCTCCCAAACCGCTAAAGCCTCAAACTGTGCTGGTCTCAGTAATGTCTTCATATCATACAATGACATTCGCAATTGATCCACAATTCTCAAATTAAACGTTCCGTGCTCTGGAAACGCGAATGACCCTTGGTTTTTCATTAGCTTATACCATTGTTTCAACCACAAAAATGGTGCTACACCTCGCTCCTCCATCACAATGTAAGCTGGAGTATTTTCCGGTGGGGTCGGCTTCCCAACTGACGCTTTAATGTAAGTATCACCCTTCATCGCACTCTTAAATGCCTTGAAAAACTTCATTTTGCCTGTTTGTTTACTTTTGATTCAACAATGAAATGACTTTTACTCCCAAGATTCCCTTCACTCGCTTACTCAACCAATTGCCTCTTACAGACTGCTGCCAATCCCCTTGCGGCTCTTCTCACTGACCAACCTATCCCAGAGTGGCACACTCTGATGTCACACTCACACACAGCGGCTGACAAAGTCTTGAGGCTCGTCCTCCTCAATTTGATTCACATGACTAATGCAAATTATTGCGAGCACCTTTAACCAAATAATAACTAAAACAAACCTGCTGGTTTACTACAGGAAGGGACTCAATCGCTTCCGAGACCTTACGGATTTTCACTAATGGCCCTTTCGCTCATATAGCTATTCCTCTTTCTCAGTCTCCCATATTCGAGAGCAAAATTTGACCCACAAATTTTACCCTCAACTGATCAATGGGTCTATCCTGGTACACATAGAACTCACCAAATCTCAGTCGAAATCTCTTTTACTCAGTTATGACACACACCGACTTGTTGACCACGCCCGATCAACCTACTAAACCAAACAGGCTACAACATAAAACCAAGTGTCTCCTACACTTGTCAATATACTATGGAGTCTTAGACCACGCAGGATCCGTACATCACCAACAACCACATGGATAATTTTTTAGCACAAAGCGCCACATACATATGATGTTCGATGACTTCCCTACTCTCATACTACGGTTACGTACACCCCTACTAACCTCAACTGGAGTACATAGACTCCCTACTATACCTCACATACCTCACAATTCACCTGCGATTTGCTTAAGACTGTGCAAGCGCAACCTACCACTTTTGCACTATTACAAAACACGCCAAGAACCTACCTAACTATACTAGCAGGATCCAAGATCTGGGAAAGTCATCTCTGGGCTTAAGGGGACATCATTTTTGCTACAATTGCCATTTCAGAAAATCAAAATTCAAACCTCATAAAATACAAACAACTTAATCCTAACTTAAACAACTACCATAACCAATAATCACCACATAACTAGTCCTCCAAGGAAACTAACCATCAAGCTGCTACCAAAAACTGTTAGCGCACCTGGTCCTTAGTAAGTAAACTTACAAGGGGACGGGTATAGGTCGATGAACCTTTTGAATTGCATGGAGTATCCTGGTCATGCAGTGATTACTGAGCCATAATCAACATTAATAGAACAAGATAAAGTACCTTAAGAAACCACAAAGAAAATCACACTAATCAGAAATAACCATCACTCATGGAAAAAGGTTAACCATTTTTATTCCCTATTGATTACAATTCTAATCAATTGCTAATTATATCTTTATTAATCAATCTTTATTAATTCATCAAAAGAAAAACAGTTTCTCCAAGGAAAGCATGAACAACAATACAAATCATAAGTCAAATTGATATCTGCACTAATGATGCAATATAGCAAACTAATTTGTTACCCATTTGTCAGCGTCAGCATCACCCCTGTCAGCCTACCAAACCAAGATTAGCATCAGCATATGGGTTTTCATGCAAAAACAATTTAGTGAAAACACTAATTTGGAAAAATCTACCTAAGAGAGAAATTCTACAAAACAGCGCATTTGGTACCTAGAAGAAAAGGCACAACATTTGTCAGTCACATTTTCATAGCTAGCTATCTAGGATGGATCAGCAACAAGTCAGTCTTTGTCTCCAGGCCATCAATAGTCAGCTACAGATCAGGCTCACAGAGTATAAACCCAATGTGAGCACCTCGGACAGCGTCTTCTGACGTCATCAACTTTCTCCTCGCAGTTCTGATTTCTCACCCCTTATATTAGGGTCTCCCAGTCCATCCCACTAATTGCTAATTGGTCAGTCTATTGGAAGTTATGACTCTAACCTATAGTTTTTGTTTACCAAATCCTTGATTTTACATATGTCTTGTGTCCCATAAAACTGATTGGTCCTTCTTGCGATGAGAACATCATCCGGCTCATCAGGTAACGAAATTGTTGCATCTATCTCTTCAGTCAGTGCCTCTATTGTTCAAGTCCTAGGAAAGTACATTTAGCCTACACTACACATAATTGTATCAAATTGTCTTCATCTTCTCCTGTCCGTTGGTACATTGCAGAATGTTCCAGCTAGGCCGTCTGAACTCTGGGTGGTTTAAGGTCTCTCTTTCCAGTTACCAGTCATTTGCGAAGCATTTGAATTCTCCATGTTCAGAGCAAGTGAGGCCCAGTGAAACCAGGCCTTTAGTCCGGCTAATTTAAGAATATGAGTTAATATAAAACAAAGGTTATACATTTCGTTATGACATACTAGTACATTTTTTTCTCTTCTTTTTCATTATTTTGTAACTTCTAGTTATGTCAGTACAAATGGTGATCACTCCCCGAGGGCACATTTTCAAACGCACACATTATTTTCTATAATTAATTTCTCTATGCATTTTTATCATTAATAAATGCACTCATTAATTACTATTGATTTCTTAATTAGCATTTCTGCTTCATCAGGCTTGAATTTGCTTCGCAAAGGCAAGTTTGTGCCCTTGAGGTAAATTCTGTTATCATTTGTTCGAGAATCAGGCCTGCTCGGGTCCACATTAAACTGCTTGGTCAGGGAAGAAATTAATCAATGCCCAGGACATAGACTTAAATCCTAATTGATTCACTTAGGGAATGCTTTGCAGCTAATCAACGCTTTAGAAAACCAATTACCAATACTTCATTTTAAAATACTGTCGAGTGTTCAGGAATTTTTTTTCTTTTGAGAACGATTTTGAATACATTGCTGTGAAGAAATATGCTTGGATGATGGCCGCCTCTGCCATGATAGGGAACCTCCGAGCAATACCAGATTTTACACAACTTGGTTTGCAGAGTAGCACTAAACAGAGAGTTACTTTCCAAACTAACTGGATAAAATGGATAAAGATGAGCTTTTATTCAGATAAATAACAGTGTCTTATAAATGTATTCGTGAATTATTGAAGTGTGTTATCTGTCTTCTTTGGTACTAATTTATCACTATGCACGTTTGCCTTATGCATTTTTGGGTTCTGTTTTTGGGGCCTCAATCGTGTGTTTTACATAATGATATGGGTATGCATTCCTTTAAATTGAAGGTACATACATATAAACTAAACTATAAAATACCCAAAAATGTTTTGACAAAAATATCAACAGAACACAATATAATTTTTGCTCAAGACAACCGTCTTGACTCCAGCCTCACCAGTGCAGCAAGAAGCCCAGCAACACAGGTAAGATTTGTTCCAAGGGGTTTCCCCACTTAAACAAATAAACCTAGGCCAATATTTATACTTTTTTAGCGCCGCATTTGTGTCGTTTTTTTATGCAAAATCGGAGCAAACTTACAAAATACAATTGGGGCATATTTATACTCTGTTTGCGCCGAATGTGCATCAAAAGTTTTGACAGACATTTGGCGCAAACCTTGCCCTATATTTAAACTCTGATGCCCGACCCCGCGGACGTCAAAATTCCACAGTGTGCGCCATTTTTTGGATGCGGGAAACTGTCTTGCGTTAATGACATGCAAGGTAGGTGTTCCTGCCCAAAAAATGACTTCAAGGCCTGTGCGCCTTATTTATACTCCCACGTCATTTTGACGCACAGGAGGGGGTGGGCCTTAAAAAACGGCGCACAGCCTGATGTGTGCCGTTTTTTAACGCCTGGGTCAGGGCAGGCGTTAAGGGACATGTGGGCTTGGAAGGAGTCCAGAGGTGCCCTCCCCTGCCCCAGGGACACCCACTGCCACCCTCGCCCACCCCTGGAGGACACCCATGGATGGGGGGACCCATCCCAGGTAAGTACAGGTAAGTTGAGGTAAGTATTATTTTATTTTTTTAATTGGCATGGGGTGCCTAATTTGGGTCCCCCTACATGCCACTGTGCCCAATGACCATGCCCAGGGGAAGGATGTCCCCTGGGAATGGCCATTGGGCAAGGGGGCATGACTCCTGTCTTTGCTAAGACAGGAGTCATTTCAATGGGGGTTGTGCATCAAAAAATGGCGCAAGTCCGGTTTGAGGCATGACTTTTGCCTCAAACCTGACTTGCACCATTTTTTGACGCACAACCCCCATTTTCCCCTACGCCGGCGCTGCCTGGTTTGAGTTTTTTTTTTAACTCAGACCAGTCCGCAGCGCAGGCTAACATCATTCCTTAAATAAGGCACCCGCATGGTGCGTAGGAATAGGGTTCGCTGGCGGTAAAATCTTTGACGCAAACCAGCGCTGGCTTGGGTCAAAAAGTATAAATATGGCCAATTGTGTTTTGTAAGTTTGCGCCGATTTAGCATCAAAAAATGACACAAATGCGGTGCTAAAAAAGTATAAATATGGGTCCTAATATTTTTCAATTTATTTTGGTCATTTTGGTGCTTGTATAGCGTTTGTAGGTCTCCCTGAAACCACGTAGCAATGCTGGGTTTACATTTTGCTGTACATTAGTGGCGAATGTGCTCTTGAGGAGTGTGGAATCCACCCTCTCTTAGTGGCTAGATCTCAGCTGATACAGTGTAAGACACTAAGGGGGTCATTCTGACCCGAGGGTTGGCGGGAGCACCGCCAACAGGCTGGCGGTGCCCCGCAGGGCATTCTGACCGCGGTGGTTTTGCCGCGGTCAGATGCGGAAAACCGGCGGTCTCCCGCCGGTTTTCCGCTGCCCTTCAGAATCCCCCATGGCGGCGCAGCTCGCTGCGCCGCCATGGGAATTCTGACAGCCCATACCGCCATCCTGTTCCTGGCGGTTCTCCCGCCAGGAACAGGATGGCGGTATGGGTTGTCGTGGGGCCCCTGGGGGCCCCTGCAGTGCCCATGCCAATGGCATGGGCACTGCAGGGGCCCCCGTAAGAGGGCCCCACTTTGTATTTCAGTGTCTGCTTTGCAGACACTGAAATACGCGACGGGTGCCACTGCACCCGTCGCACCTCGTGGGAAGGCTCTTTTGCACTGGGCTGGCGGGCGGCCTTTTGGCGGCCGCCAGCCAGCCCAGTGCAAAAGCCAGAATACCCTCCGCGGTCTCACGACCGCGGAGCGGTATTTTGGAGGGGGGAACTCTGGCGGGCGGCCTCCGCCGCCCGCCAGGGTGAGAATCACCCCCTATGCTATTTGTAATAATACAGTATAACGGTAAACCTTGGGTTCTCTTAAAAAGGGAGTTTGTCCCAAATTTTTGCCTATTTGTGTCAAGTGCCTCTTTTCAAAGGGGCTATCTCTTAGCTCGGAATATCTTGGACCACAGGGTTTGTTTGAGCGAGGTGTAATCGATTATTTTAAACTATGAAATAGAGCGATTAATCAGTTACATCCCAAACCAGCTACTAAAATTAGACTGAAAGAGTTTCATGGAAGTAATGATTCGACCCTTATCAAAAACCAACAATCACACTTAACTGGAGAGTTGTGCTCTAACATAGCGTCCTTGGATAAAAAGCCATGGGTGGATGTTGCCGTGATAATTTTTTTTAAATTTATTAAATGGGCCACTTTCAATTTCAGGGACAACAAAGGTTAATATGAGCTCTTTTTCAAACGGCTTCCCGCTCTGAGTGAAAAATCTCTCAATCTGTAGTATTAATAATGTTTGTTCAAAGACCAGTATGAGGAAGCATAGGATTTTCTTTGCTTGGTGACTGGCTTTTCTTCAAACACGGAAGCTACAGTCAAATTGAGATAAGGATTCCAGAGAAAGTAATATGAAAAACCTGATCAGTCTCAAGCTAGTCAGAGTTAACCAATAACTGGCGTAGTCTGCAGACAGCACGGTGCTCCCCTTTAGTGACATATGCTAGTTAGAACACAGGGACCAGGAGGACCCGTGATTTTAAAAATGGGATTGTAAGCAGGTTGTAAAGATGTGGCAAAGTGGCATCCACAACAGTATAGCTGGCATGCAAAAACCTAGGTTTACAAACTAGGCTCTTGTCTCTATATTTGAGCAGAACGACAGCGCTCTGGGTGATGTGTAATGCCAGCTCCAGATTGCACTAAGCATTTATAGTGAGCAAATTCAGTCCTATCCATGGGCGACTGGGTTCCTCCCATTGGAGATTCCAAATAGGACAAACACTACACTTCACTTCTGGGTCTGTCAGAACCTCAAGGGAAATTAATGATATGCAGCTGCAAAAACATCATAGTGGTGGATAACATGCTTACCCAGTTCTACAACTAAACCATCTCTACTTGTTCTTCTTGACCGAGTGGTGGTGCTTGACACAGTATTCGACCAGGTCCTCCTCTCCAGATATCGTCCTACACTGGCATCGGCTACATTCCCCAGACTGATGCGCCTTATTCCTTTAATGAAGGCAAGACTTTGTATCAATGGAGTTTGCAAGATTACCACTATTACAGCTGACTTGAGGCAGCCTCTCTTTTTTCTCACGTGATCTTTAATCCTACTATGGAATCCCTTGATAGTCTTGTCAGTATTCAGGCATTTTCATACACGACTATATCTCAAAGAAAATGAGTATGTATTGATGTAACTTAGAAGGAATACTCATTTCTAATTTAAAAATTATGCTATACCTCAATGCACAAACCGTGTAAATATATTACATGATTGGCATAGCCAATTGTGCGACCCAAGGGGACATGCCTCTGGGCTGCTCCACCAGTTTAGGACCTGCAGTAGCTGTAAAACAACCTCTGTAGTTCTGAGACCACATCAAAAGTTCTCTGCCAATCAGCGGAGACTACAGAGGGAACGCAGGAGCAATGAGGTTACCGGATGACTATGGGTGATAAGGCAGTACACTCAATAGTAGAAAGGACTGCACCATAGCGCATAGGTTACAGTCAGGGAGAGCAGCGTGGCCACCCTAGTCAGAGGAAATGTAACCCCATGCTTGTACTGTGGACCTACCATGGCATCCTCAAGACCCACAAGAGCACTGCAGAGGAGGGCTCGGTGGCTGCCTGGGTACATGACAATTCAGTGTCTGTTTTTCCCAAGGAGTAGGCGGCCTGCAATACAAGAAAACAAAGTGGTGGATCGACATTCGATGACAAAGAGGAATGAGGCAGCACGTTTGATGGTGAGTGCATCAGCACCATAGCTCACCGCCCCATAGAGAGAGAGCAGTGTGGCCGCCCTAATCCTGCACCCTTGAGACCTGCACCAGAGTGTGGGAGCCACTGAGAAGAGCCAGTGAACAAGGACATATTCCTCATTTCAAGAGTACTTCTACTTAGCTTGGAGACACAACAGTTTGGGCGCAAACTAGAACAGACACCTGCCACCAGCAGAAATTGACAGTGTGGGTCTCGAGCTTTGAACCTAACAGGTGCTGAGCTCACCTGATAAAAAGCGTGTGTGGCTCGTGGACATTTCAAGTGATTGTGGGGAGCTTGGGAAGTCATCGAACATCATATGTATGTGGCGCTTTGTGCTTAAAAATTATCCATGTGGTTGTTGGTGATGTACGGATCCTGCGTGGTCTAAGACTCCGGAGTATATTGACAAGTGTAGGAGACACTTGGTTTTATGTTGTAGCCTGTTTGGTTTAGTAGGTTGATCGGGCGTGGTCAACAAGTCAGTGTGTGTCATAACTGAGTAAAAGAGATTTCGACTGAGATTTGGTGAGTTCTATGTGTACCAGGATAGACCCATTGATCAGTTGAGGGTAAAATTTGTGGGTCAAATTTTGCTCTCGAATATGGGAGACTGAGAAAGAGGAATAGCTATATGAGCGAAAGGGCCATTAGTGAAAATCCGTAAGGTCTCTGAAGCGATTGAGTCCCTTCCTGTAGTAAACCATCAGGTTTGTTTTAGTTATTATTTGGTTAAAGGAGCTCGCAATAATTTGCATTAGTCATGTGAATCAAATTGAGGAGGACGAGCCTCAAGACTTTGTCAGCCGCTGTGTGTGAGTGTGACATCAGAGTGTGCCACTCTGGGATAGGTTGGTCAGTGAGAAGAGCTGCAAGGGGATTGGCAGCTGTCTGTAAGAGGCAATTGGTTGAGTAAGCGAGTGAAGGAAATCTTGGGAGTAAAAGTCATTTCATTGTTGAATCAAAAGTAAACAAACAGGCAAAATGACGTTTTTCAAGGCATTTAAGAGTGCGATGAAGGGTGATACTTACATTAAAGCGTCAGTGGGGAAGCCGACCCCACCGGAAAATACTCCAGCTTACATTGTGATGGAGGAGCGAAGTGTAGCACCATTTTTGTGGTTGAAACAATGGTATAAGCTAATGAAAAACCAAGGGTCATTCGCGTTTCCAGAGCACGGAACGTTTAATTTGAGAATTGTGGATCAATTGCGAATGTCATTGTATGATATGAAGACATTACTGAGACCAGCACAGTTTGAGGCTTTAGCGGTTTGGGAGCTAGTGGCCAGACAGCAACAAGAGATGAAGTTTAAAAGAAGGATGAAGCGAGTAGCGAAGTCATTAGCTGAAGCGAGATAGGATTGGGAACAAAAAAGATGGAAAGCAGTGACGTTACAGGATGTCAAATTGTTTCCTGCAATCACGGAGGAAGATGAGGCAGAAAAGGAAGATAGTGCTAAAGAGGATGAGAGTGGGGGAAGACAGAAAAGAGAAAGTCTTATGTGGATGATGATGATTCTGATATTGAGGATCTCATTACGCAGCTGTTAAGAGACTGACCTCCACCTTTAACAACCTATTTGGGGGGTCCAGGCACTAGTGCTACTGCTCCTACAGCTACTCTGGCACAAGCCCAGGGAGCTGAGGGAGCTGTACAGGCAGAAGGCGGACGAATATTGGGGGTAGTACAGAGTACACCTAATGCAGGGACTACTACTGTAGTTCAAGCACAGATTCATCCACCTTCGGTGCAGAGAATTTATCCAGATGTGCCAGTTCTTGAGACAGTATCGAACATTATGGTGCCAAGGTAACAGGTGCTCCCAAAGCCTATGCTGATGCAGACAGACCCGACACCAATGCTATTGCCCTTCAGCTCAAACGCAGAGTCTACCGAAGTTTACACAGAACAAGCAACTGAAATGATGGTTAACAATGCCTTTGAAGAATACCCATTGATTGAATTTTTCCCAATGTTCACTGTGAAAGAATTGCATGCATATTTACAGGGAACTGTGAAGGAAGAGGTCTGGGGTCTGACAGGGAAGGAAGTAGGTCTGATTAAGGGAGTAGAACCGATTAAAATCACTTTGAAGTCGAATGCAGTGTTTCCACAGCTTCCACAGTATAACATGGCATTAGATGTCTTGATGAAGGTGGCACAAATAATTGGAGACTTTTTAAAACAAGGAGTTTTGAAAGAAGTGCTGAGCAGCCCATGTAACTCACCGATAATGGGTTTGAAAAAGCGATGTGGGAAAGTACGAGTTGTACCAGACTTGCGAAAAGTGAATGACATGGTGGTTAAATGTTGTCCGGTAGTGCCCAATCCAGCAGTGATACTGTTTCAGATTCCTTGTGATGCAGAGTGGTTCACAGTGGTAGATCTGTCACAAGATTTCTTTTCTGTCCCTCTTCATGGGGATAGTCTGTTTGTTTTTAGTTTCAAATTCCTAGACAAAGTCTACAGCTGGTGCAGGCTTCCACAAAGTTATACAGAGTCACCATCACTGTTTAATCGGATCTTGAAAAAGAACCTGGAGTTGTTGGAATTGTCATGCCAATCAACTCTTGTGCCGTACATTGATGATTTGCTAATCGCATCCAGAACAAGGAATGAGTGTAAGTATGACTCGATTGCCCTGTTGAATCATTTGGGAGAGTTTGAACACAAAGTCTCACCTTTGAAGTTACAGTATTGCCAAAAGTCAGTGAAATATTTGGGACACCAGATTGAGAAAGGATTGAGGAGAATTTCCAGGGAGAGGATTACTATGATTCTGCAGAGAAGTCCCCCGACTTCACAGAGAGATGTCAGAATGTTTCTGGGAATGGTGGGGTACTGTAGACAGTGGATTCCAAATTTCACTGAAATTGCCAAACCCTTGCAGCAATTGACACATAAGGAGGTTACAGATCCCATTACCCTAGATGAAGATCAGATTAAAGCATTCACTGAAATGAGAGAGAGTCTGTGCAGAGCTCCAGCGTTGGGAATGCCTGATTACACAAAGCCTTTCACATTGTTTTGTCATGAACTTGATGCTTGTTCTTTGTCTGTCTTGACACAGGTCCATAGAGGTGCTTATCGCCCAGTAGCTTATTTTTCAGCTACCTTGGACCCGGTTGCAGCAGGGTGTCTGCGCGCTGTAGCCACAGTTGGTCAGAGTCTTTCCCCATGTGAGGGGGTAGTCATGGGATACCCTTTGACGATAATGGTACCACACTCTGTTGAGATTTTACTGACGAGAACAAAAACCCAATATTTGACAGGAGCAACACTGACAAGGTATGAAACAAGCATATTGGGTGCTCCAAATGTAACATTGAAAATATGTACAGTGTTGAATCATCCAGCAACATTACTTCCAAGTGACACTGTTGAAACTGAAAAGGAGGAAGATATTGAGCATGACAGTCTTGAGATAACTGAGCTGTGCCTGACATTAGAGACACGTATTTAGAAGAAAATGACCAAATTGTCTTTGTTGATGGTTTGTGTTTCCGAGATGGAACGGACACACTGAGGACAGGATATGCTGTGTGCACAATTACAAGCACATTAGAAGCTTCATGGCTTCAAGGTATTCTGCACAAGTGACAGAACTGGTAGTTCCTACTAAGGCTTGCTATGTTTCTGCAAGGTTAAGAGTCACAATCTATACCGATAGTCAATATGATTTGGAATTGTTCATGATTTTGGCCAGTTGTGGTCACAGCAAGGTTTTATGACCTCTACTGGAACCCCATTGAGAAATGGCGACCGAATTGAGATGTTGTTGTACGCAATTCAGCCTACCTAACCAAGATTAGCATCCGCATATGGGTTTTCATGCAAAAACAATTTAGTGAAAACATTAATTTGGAAAAATCTACCTAAGAGAGAAATTCTACAAAACAGCGCATTTGGTACCTAGAAGAAAAGGCACAAAATTTGTCAGTCACAATTTCATAGCTAGCTATCTAGGATGGATCAGCAACAAGTCTGTGTTTGTCTTCAGGCCATCAATAGTCAGCTACAGATCAGGCTCACAGAGTATAAGCCCAATGTGAGCACCTAGGACAGCGTCTTCTGATGTCATCAACTTTCTCCTCGCAGTTCTGATTTCTCACCCCTTATATTAGGGTCTCCCAGTCCATCCCACTAATTGCTAATTGGTCAGTCTATCGGAAGTTATGGCTCTAACCTATAGTTTTTGTTCACCAAATCCTTGATTTTACATATGTCTTGTGTCCCATAAAACTGATTGGTCCTTCTTGCGATGAGAACATCATCCGGCTCATCAGGTAACGAAATTGTTGCATCTATCTCTTCAGTCAGTGCCTCTATTGTTCAAGTCCTAGGAAAGTACATTTAGCCTACACTACACATAATTGTATCAAATTGTCTTCATCTTCTCCTGTCCGTTGGTACATTGCAGAATGTTCCAGCTAGGCCGTCTGAACTCTGGGTGGTTTAAGGTCTCTCTTTCCAGTTACCAGTCATTTGCGAAGCATTTGAATTCTCCATGTTTAGAGCAAGCGAGGCCCAGTGAAACCAGGCCTTTAGTCCGGCTAATTTAAGAATCTGAGTTATATAAAACAAAGGTTATACATTTCGTTATGACATACTAGTACATTTTTTTCTCTTCTTTTTCATTATTTTGTAACTTCTAGTTATGTCAGTACAAATGGTGATCACTCCCCGAGGGCACATTTTCGAACGCACACATTAATTTCTATAATTAATTTCTCTATGCATTTTTATCATTAATAAATGCACTCATTAATTACTATTGATTTCTTAATTAGCATTTCTGCTCATCAGGCTTGAATTTGCTTTGCAAAGGCAAGTTTGTGCCCTTGAGGTAAATTCTGTTATCATTTGTTCGAGAATCAGGCCTGCTCGGGTCCACATTAAACTGCTTGGTCAGGGAAGAAATTAATCAATGCCCAGGACATAGACTTAAATCCTAATTGATTCACTTAGGGAATGCTTTGCAGCTAATCAACACTTTAGAAAACCAATTACCAATACTTCATTTTAAAATACTGTCGAGTGTTCAGGAATTTTTTTTCTTTTGAGAACGATTTTGAATACATTGCTGTGAAGAAATATGCTTGGATGATGGCCGCCTCTGCCATGATAGGGAACCTCCGAGCAATACCTGATTTTACACAACTTGGTTTGCAGAGTAGCACTAAACAGAGAGTTACTTTCCAAACTAACTGGATAAAATGGATAAAGATGAGCTTTTATTCAGATAAATAACAGTGTCTTATAAATGTATTCGTGAATTATTGAAGTGTGTTATCTGTCTTCTTTGGTACTAATTTATCACTATGCACGTTTGCCTAATGCATTTTTGGGTTCTGTTTTTGGGGCCTCAATCGTGTGTTTTACATAATGATATGGGTATGCATTCCTTTAAATTGAAGGTACATACATATAAACTAAACTATAAAATACCAAAAAATGTTTTGACAAAAATATCAACAGAACACAATATAATTTTTGCTCAAGACAACCGTCTTGACTCCAGCCTCACCAGTGCAGCAAGAAGCCCAGCAACACAGGTAAGGTTTGTTCCAAGGGGTTTCCCCACTTAAACAAATAAACCTAGGCCCATATTTATACTTTTTTAGCGCCGCATTTGCGTTGTTTTTTTATGCAAAATCGGAGCAAACTTACAAAATACAATTGGGGCATATTTATACTCTGTTTGCGCCGAATGTGCATCAAAAATGTTGACACACATTTGGCGCAAACCTTGCCCTATATTTAAACTCTGATGCCCGACCCCGCGGACGTCAAAATTCCACAGTGTGCGCCATTTTTTGGATGCGGGAAACTGTCTTGCGTTAATTACATGCAAGGTAGGTGTTCCTGCCCAAAAAATGACTTCAAGGCCTGTGCGCCTTATTTATACTCCCACGTCATTTTGACGCACAGGAGGGGGTGGGCCTTAAAAAACGGCGCACAGCCTGATGTGTGCCGTTTTTTAACGCCTGGGTCAGGGCAGGGTTAAGGGACATGTGGGCTTGGAAGGAGTCCAGAGGTGCCCTCCCCTGCCCCAGGGACACCCACTGCCACCCTCGCCCACCCCTGGAGGACACCCATGGATGGGGGGACCCATCCCAGGTAAGTACAGGTAAGTTGAGGTAAGTATTTCTTTTTTTTTTAATTGGCATAGGGGTGCCTAATTTGGGTCCCCCTACATGCCACTGTGCCCAATGACCATGCCCAGGGGAAAGATGTCCCCTGGGAATGGCCATTGGGCAAGGGGGCATGACTCCTGTCTTTGCTAAGACAGGAGTCATTTCAATGGGGGTTGTGCATCAAAAAATGGCGCAAGTCCGGTTTGAGGCATGATTTTTGCCTCAAACCTGACTTGCACCATTTTTTGACGCACAACCCCCATTTTCCCCTACGCCGGCGCTGCCTCGTTTGAGTTTTTTTTTTAACTCAGACCAGTCCGCAGCGCCGGCTAACGTCATTCCTTAAATAAGGCACCCGCATGGTGCGTAGGAATAGGGTTCGCTGGCGGTAAAATCTTTGACGCAAACCAGCGCTGGCGCTGGTTTGGGTCAAAAAGTATAAATATGGCCAATTGTGTTTTGTAAGTTTGCGCCGATTTAGCATCAAAAAATGACACAAATGCGGTGCTAAAAAAGTATAAATATGGGTCCTAATATTTTTCAATTTATTTTGGTCATTTTGGTGCTTGTATAGCGTTTGTAGGTCTCCCTGAAACCACGTAGCAATGCTGGGTTTACATTTTGCTGTACATTAGTGGCGAATGAGCTCTTGAGGAGTGTGGAATCCACCCTGTCTTAGTGGCTAGATCTCAGTTGATACAGTGTAAGACACTATGCTGTTTGTAATAATACAGTATAACGGTAAACCTTGGGTTCTCTTAAAAAGGGAGTTTGTCCCAAATTTTTGCCTATTTGTGTCAAGTGCCTCTTTTCAAAGGGGCTATCTCTTAGCTCAGAATATCTTGGACCACAGGGTTTGTTTGAGCGAGGTGTAATCGATTATTTAAAACTATGAAATAGAGCGAATAATCAGTTACATCCCAAACCAGCTACTAAAATTAGACTGAAAGAGTTTCATGGAAGTAATGATTCGACCCTTATCAAAAACCAACAATCACACTTAACTGGAGAGTTGTGCTCTAACATAGCGTCCTTGGATAAAAAGCCATGGGTGGATGTTGCCGTGATAATTTTTTTTGAATTTATTAAATGGGCCACGTTCAATTTCAGGGACAACAAAGGTTAATATGAGCTCTTTTTCAAACGGCTTCCCGCTCTGAGTGAAAAATCTCTCAATCTGTAGTATTAATAATGTTTGTTCAAAGACCAGTATGAGGAAGCATAGGATTTTCTTTGCTTGGTGACTGGCTTTTCTTCAAACACGGAAGCTACAGTCAAATTGAGATAAGGATTCCAGAGAAAGTAATATGAAAAACCTGATCAGTCTCAAGCTAGTCAGAGTTAACCAATAACTGGCGTAGTCTGCAGACAGCACGGTGCTCCCCTTTAGTGACATATGCTAGTTAGAACACAGGGACCAGGAGGACCCGTGATTTTAAAAATGGGATTGTAAGCAGGTTGTAAAGATGTGGCAAAGTGGCATCCACAACAGTATAGCTGGCATGCAAAAACCTAGGTTTACAAACTAGGCTCTTGTCTCTATATTTGAGCAGAACGACAGCGCTCTGGGTGATGTGTAATGCCAGCTCCAGATTGCACTAAGCATTTATAGTGAGCAAATTCAGTCCTATCCATGGGCGACTGGGTTCCTCCCATTGGAGATTCCAAATAGGACAAACACTACACTTCACTTCTGGGTCTGTCAGAACCTCAAGGGAAATTAATTATATGCAGCTGCAAAAACATCATAGTGGTGGATAACATGCTTACCCAGTTCTACAACTAAACCATCTCTACTTGTTCTTCTTGACCGAGTGGTGGTGCTTGACACAGTATTCGACCAGGTCCTCCTCTCCAGATATCGTCCTACACTGGCATCAGCTACATTCCCCAGACTGATGCGCCTTATTCCTTTAATGAAGGCAAGACTTTGTATCAATGGAGTTTGCAAGATTACCACTATTACAGCTGACTTGAGGCAGCCTCTCTTTTCTCTCACGTGATCTTTAATCCTACTATGGAATCCCTTGATAGTCTTGTCAGTATTCAGGCATTTTCATACACGACTATATCTCAAAGAAAATGAGTATGTATTGATGTAACTTAGAAGGAATACTCATTTCTAATTTAAAAATTCTGCTATACCTCAATGCACAAACCGTGTAAATATATTACATGATTGGCATAGCCAATTGTGCGACCCAAGGGGACATGCCTCTGGGCTGCTCCACCAGTTTAGGACCTGCAGTAGCTGTAAAACAACCTCTGTAGTTCTGAGACCACATCAAAAGTTCTCTGCCAATCAGCGGAGACTACAGAGGGAACGCAGGAGCAATGAGGTTACCGGATGACTATGGGTGATAAGGCAGTACACTCAATAGTAGAAAGGACTGCACCATAGCGCATAGGTTACAGTCAGGGAGAGCAGCGTGGCCACCCTAGTCAGAGGAAATGTAACCCCATGCTTGTACTGTGGACCTACCATGGCATCCTCAAGACCCACAAGAGCACTGCAGAGGAGGGCTCGGTGGCTGCCTGGGTACATGACAATTCAGTGTCTGTTTTTCCCAAGGAGTAGGCGGCCTGCAATACAAGAAAACAAAGTGGTGGATCGACATTCGATGACAAAGAGGAATGAGGCAGCACGTTTGATGGTGAGTGCATCAGCACCATAGCTCACCGCCCCATAGAGAGAGAGCAGTGTGGCCGCCCTAATCCTGCACCCTTGAGACCTGCACCAGAGTGTGGGAGCCACTGAGAAGAGCCAGTGAACAAGGACATATTCCTCATTTCAAGAGTACTTCTACTTAGCTTGGAGACACAACAGTTTGGGCGCAAACTAGAACAGACACCTGCCACCAGCAGAAATTGACAGTGTGGGTCTCGAGCTTTGAACCTAACAGGTGCTGAGCTCACCTGATAAAAAGCGTGTGTGGCTCGTGGACATTTCAAGTGATTGTGGGGAGCTTGGGAAGTCATCGAACATCATATGTATGTGGCGCTTTGTGCTTAAAAATTATCCATGTGGTTTTTGGTGATGTACGGATCCTGCGTGGTCTAAGACTCCGGAGTATATTGACAAGTGTAGGAGACACTTGGTTTTATGTTGTAGCCTGTTTGGTTTAGTAGGTTGATCGGGCGTGGTCAACAAGTCAGTGTGTGTCATAACTGAGTAAAAGAGATTTCGACTGAGATTTGGTGAGTTCTATGTGTACCAGGATAGACCCATTGATCAGTTGAGGGTAAAATTTGTGGGTAAAATTTTGCTCTCGAATATGGGAGACTGAGAAAGAGGAATAGCTATATGAGCGAAAGGGCCATTAGTGAAAATCCGTAAGGTCTCTGAAGCGATTGAGTCCCTTCCTGTAGTAAACCATCAGGTTTGTTTTAGTTATTATTTGGTTAAAGGAGCTCGCAATAATTTGCATTAGTCATGTGAATCAAATTGAGGAGGACGAGCCTCAAGACTTTGTCAGCCGCTGTGTGTGAGTGTGACATCAGAGTGTGCCACTCTGGGATAGGTTGGTCAGTGAGAAGAGCCGCAAGGGGATTGGCAGCTGTCTGTAAGAGGCAATACGTTGAGTAAGCGAGTGAAGGAAATCTTGGGAGTAAAAGTCATTTCATTGTTGAATCAAAAGTAAACAAACAGGCAAAATGAAGTTTTTCAAGGCATTTAAGAGTGCGATGAAGGGTGATACTTACATTAAAGCGTCAGTGGGGAAGCCGACCCCACCGGAAAATACTCCAGCTTACATTGTGATGGAGGAGCGAGGTGTAGCACCATTTTTGTGGTTGAAACAATGGTATAAGCTCATGAAAAACCAAGGGTCATTCGCGTTTCCAGAGCACGGAACGTTTAATTTGAGAATTGTGGATCAATTGCGAATGTCATTGTATGATATGAAGACATTACTGAGACCAGCACAGTTTGAGGCTTTAGCGGTTTGGGAGCTAGTGGCCAGACAGCAACAAGAGATGAAGTTTAAAAGAAGGATGAAGCGAGTAGAGAAGTCATTAGCTGAAGCGAGATAGGATTGAGAACAAAAAAGATGGAAAGCAGTGACGTTACAGGATGTCAAATTGTTTCCTGCAATCACGGAGGAAGATGAGGCAGAAAAGGAAGATAGTGCTAAAGAGGATGAGAGTGGGGGAAGACAGAAAAGAGAAAGTCTTATGTGGATGATGATGATTCTGATATTGAGGATCTCATTACGCAGCTGTTAAGAGACTGACCTCCACCTTTAACAACCTATTTGGGGGGTCCAGGCACTAGTGCTACTGCTCCTACAGCTACTCTGGCACAAGCCCAGGGAGCTGAGGGAGCTGTACAGGCAGAAGGCGGACGAATATTGGGGGTAGTACAGAGTACACCTAATGCAGGGACTACTACTGTAGTTCAAGCACAGATTCATCCACCTTCAGTGCAGAGAATTTATCCAGATGTGCCAGTTCTTGAGACAGTATCGAACATTATGGTGCCAAGGTAACAGGTGCTCCCAAAGCCTATGCTGATGCAGACAGACCCGACACCAATGCTATTGCCCTTCAGCTCAAACGCAGAGTCTACCGAAGTTTACACAGAACAAGCAACTGAAATGATGGTTAACAATGCCTTTGAAGAATACCCATTGATTGAATTTTTCCCAATGTTCACTGTGAAAGAATTGCATGCATATTTACAGGAAACTGTGAAGGAAGAGGTCTGGGGTCTGACAGGGAAGGAAGTAGGTCTGATTAAGGGAGTAGAACCGATTAAAATCACTTTGAAGTCGAATGCAGTGTTTCCACAGCTTCCACAGTATAACATGGCATTAGGGGGGTCATTTTGACCCCGGCGGTCGGCGGGAGCACTGCCGACAGACCGGCGGTGCCCCGCAGGGCATTCTGACCGCGGCGGTTCGGCTGACCGGTTCGGCCGCGGTCAGATGCGGGAAACCGGCGGTCTCCCGCCGGTTTCCCGCTGCCCTGCAGAATCCTCCATGGCGGCGGATTCTGACACCCCCTACCGCCATCCTGTTCCTGGCGGGTCTCCCGCCAGGAACAGGATGGCGGTAGGGGGTGCCGCGGGGCCCCCGTAAGAGGGCCCCACAAAGTATTTCAGTGTCTGCTATGCAGACACTGAAATACGCGACGGGTGCCACTGCACCCGTCGCACCCCTGCAACTCCGCCGGCTCCATTCGGAGCCGGCATCCTCGTTGCAGGGGCATTTCCGCTGGGCCGGCGGGCGCTCTTTTGGAGAGCGCCCGCCGGCCCAGCGGAAATGTATGAATGGCCGCCGCGGTCTTTTGACCGAGGTGCGGTCATTTGTCGGCGGGACCTTGGCGGGCGGCCTCGGCCGCCCGCCAAGGTCTGAATCAGGCCCTAGATGTCTTGATGAAGGTGGCACAAATAATTGGAGACTTTTTAAAACAAGGAGTTTTGAAAGAAGTGCTGAGCAGCCCATGTAACTCACCGATAATGGGTTTGAAAAAGCGATGTGGGAAAGTACGAGTTGTACCAGACTTGCGAAAAGTGAATGACATGGTGGTTAAATGTTGTCCGGTAGTGCCCAATCCAGCAGTGATACTGTTTCAGATTCCTTGCGATGCAGAGTGGTTCACAGTGGTAGATCTGTCACAAGATTTCTTTTCTGTCCCTCTTCATGGGGATAGTCTGTTTGTTTTTAGTTTCAAATTCCTAGACAAAGTCTACAGCTGGTGCAGGCTTCCACAAAGTTATACAGAGTCACCATCACTGTTTAATCGGATCTTGAAAAAGAACCTGGAGTTGTTGGAATTGTCATGCCAATCAACTCTTGTGCCGTACATTGATGATTTGCTAATCGCATCCAGAACAAGGGATGAGTGTAAGTATGACTCGATTGCCCTGTTGAATCATTTGGGAGAGTTTGAACACAAAGTCTCACCTTTGAAGTTACAGTATTGCCAAAAGTCAGTGAAATATTTGGGACACCAGATTGAGAAAGGATTGAGGAGAATTTCCAGGGAGAGGATTACTATGATTCTGCAGAGAAGTCCCCCGACTTCACAGAGAGATGTCAGAATGTTTCTGGGAATGGTGGGGTACTGTAGACAGTGGATTCTAAATTTCACTGAAATTGCCAAACCCTTGCAGCAATTGACACATAAGGAGTTTACAGATCCCATTACCCTAGATGAAGATCAGATTAAAGCATTCACTGAAATGAGAGAGAGTCTGTGCAGAGCTCCAGCGTTGGGAATGCCTGATTACACAAAGCCTTTCACATTGTTTTGTCATGAACTTGATGCTTGTTCTTTGTCTGTCTTGACACAGGTCCATAGAGGTGCTTATCGCCCAGTAGCTTATTTTTCAGCTACCTTGGACCCGGTTGCAGCAGGGTGTCTGCGCGCTGTAGCCACAGTTGGTCAGAGTCTTTCCCCATGTGAGGGGGTAGTCATGGGATACCCTTTGACGATAATGGTACCACACTCTGTTGAGATTTTACTGACGAGAACAAAAACCCAATATTTGACAGGAGCAACACTGACAAGGTATGAAACAAGCATATTGGGTGCTCCAAATGTAACATTGAAAATATGTACAGTGAATATGAATCATCCAGCAACATTACTTCCAAGTGACACTGTTGAAACTGAAAAGGAGGAAGATATTGAGCATGACAGTCTTGAGATAACTGAGCTGTGCCTGACATTAGAGACACGTATTTAGAAGAAAATGACCAAATTGTCTTTGTTGATGGTTTGTGTTTCCGAGATGGAACGGACACACTGAGGACAGGATATGCTGTGTGCACAATTACAAGCACATTAGAAGCTTCATGGCTTCAAGGTATTCTGCACAAGTGACAGAACTGGTAGTTCCTACTAAGGCTTGCTATGTTTCTGCAAGGTTAAGAGTCACAATCTATACCGATAGTCAATATGATTTGGAATTGTTCATGATTTTGGCCAGTTGTGGTCACAGCAAGGTTTTATGACCTCTACTGGAACCCCATTGAGAAATGGCGACCGAATTGAGATGTTGTTGTACGCAATTCAGCCTACCTAACCAAGATTAGCATCAGCATATGGGTTTTCATGCAAAAACAATTTAGTGAAAACATTAATTTGGAAAAATCTACCTAAGAGAGAAATTCTACAAAACAGCGCATTTGGTACCTAGAAGAAAAGGCACAAAATTTGTCAGTCACAATTTCATAGCTAGCTATCTAGGATGGATCAGCAACAAGTCTGTGTTTGTCTTCAGGCCATCAATAGTCAGCTACAGATCAGGCTCACAGAGTATAAGCCCAATGTAAGCACCTAGGACAGCGTCTTCTGATGTCATCAACTTTCTCCTCGCAGTTCTGATTTCTCACCCCTTATATTAGGGTCTCCCAGTCCATCCCACTAATTGCTAATTGGTCAGTCTATCGGAAGTTATGGCTCTAACCTATAGTTTTTGTTCACCAAATCCTTGATTTTACATATGTCTTGTGTCCCATAAAACTGATTGGTCCTTCTTGCGATGAGAACATCATCCGGCTCATCAGGTAACGAAATTGTTGCATCTATCTCTTCAGTCAGTGCCTCTATTGTTCAAGTCCTAGGAAAGTACATTTAGCCTACACTACACATAATTGTATCAAATTGTCTTCATCTTCTCCTGTCCGTTGGTACATTGCAGAATGTTCCAGCTAGGCCGTCTGAACTCTGGGTGGTTTAAGGTCTCTCTTTCCAGTTACCAGTCATTTGCGAAGCATTTGAATTCTCCATGTTTAGAGCAAGCGAGGCCCAGTGAAACCAGGCCTTTAGTCCGGCTAATTTAAGAATATGAGTTATATAAAACAAAGGTTATACATTTCGTTATGACATACTAGTACATTTTTTTCTCTTCTTTTTCATTATTTTGTAACTTCTAGTTATGTCAGTACATATGGTGATCACTCCCCGAGGGCACATTTTCGAACGCACACATTATTTTCTATATTTAATTTCTCTATGCATTTTTATCATTAATAAATGCACTCATTAATTACTATTGATTTCTTAATTAGCATTTCTGCTTCATCAGGCTTGAATTTGCTTTGCAAAGGCAAGTTTGTGCCCTTGAGGTAAATTCTGTTATCATTTGTTCGAGAATCAGGCCTGCTCGGGTCCACATTAAACTGCTTGGTCAGGGAAGAAATTAATCAATGCCCAGGACATAGACTTAAATCCTAATTGATTCACTTAGGGAATGCTTTGCAGCTAATCAACGCTTTAGAAAACCAATCACCAATACTTCATTTTAAAATACTGTCGAGTGTTCAGGAATTTTTTTTCTTGTGAGAACGATTTTGAATACATTGCTGTGAAGAAATATGCTTGGATGATGGCCGCCTCTGCCATGATAGGGAGCCTCCGAGCAATACCTGATTTTACACAACTTGGTTTGCAGAGTAGCACTAAACAGAGAGTTACTTTCCAAACTAACTGGATAAAATGGATAAAGATGAGCTTTTATTCAGATAAATAACAGTGTCTTATAAATGTATTCGTGAATTATTGAAGTGTGTTATCTGTCTTCTTTGGTACTAATTTATCACTATGCACGTTTGCCTAATGCATTTTTGGGTTCTGTTTTTGGGGCCTCAATCGTGTGTTTTACATAATGATATGGGTATGCATTCCTTTAAATTGAAGGTACATACATATAAACTAAACTATAAAATACCAAAAAATGTTTTGACAAAAATATCAACAGAACACAATATAATTTTTGCTCAAGACAACCGTCTTGACTCCAGCCTCACCAGTGCAGCAAGAAGCCCAGCAACACAGGTAAGGTTTGTTCCAAGGGGTTTCCCCACTTAAACAAATAAACCTAGGCCCATATTTATACTTTTTTAGCGCCGCATTTGCGTTGTTTTTTTATGCAAAATCGGAGCAAACTTACAAAATACAATTGGGGCATATTTATACTCTGTTTGCGCCGAATGTGCATCAAAAATGTTGACACACATTTGGCGCAAACCTTGCCCTATATTTAAACTCTGATGCCCGACCCCGCGGACGTCAAAATTCCACAGTGTGCGCCATTTTTTGGATGCGGGAAACTGTCTTGCGTTAATTACATGCAAGGTAGGTGTTCCTGCCCAAAAAATGACTTCAAGGCCTGTGCGCCTTATTTATACTCCCACGTCATTTTGACGCACAGGAGGGGGTGGGCCTTAAAAAAACGGCGCACAGCCTGATGTGTGCCGTTTTTTAACGCCTGGGTCAGGGCAGGCGTTAAGGGACATGTGGGCTTGGAAGGAGTCCAGAGGTGCCCTCCCCTGCCCCAGGGACACCCACTGCCACCCTCGCCCACCCCTGGAGGACACCCATGGATGGGGGGACCCATCCCAGGTAAGTACAGGTAAGTTGAGGTAAGTATTTCTTTTTTTTTTAATTGGCATAGGGGTGCCTAATTTGGGTCCCCCTACATGCCACTGTACCCAATGACCATGCCCAGGGGAAAGATGTCCCCTGGGAATGGCCATTGGGCAAGGGGGCATGACTCCTGTCTTTGCTAAGACAGGAGTCATTTCAATGGGGGTTGTGCATCAAAAAATGGCGCAAGTCCGGTTTGAGGCATGATTTTTGCCTCAAACCTGACTTGCACCATTTTTTGACGCACAACCCCCATTTTCCCCTACGTCGGCGCTGCCTGGTTTGAGTTTTTTTTTTAACTCAGACCAGTCCGCAGCGCCGGCTAACGTCATTCCTTCCTGCGTAGGAATAGGGTTCGCTGGCGGTAAAATCTTTGACGCAAACCAGCGCTGGCGCTGGTTTGGGTCAAAAAGTATAAATATGGCCAATTGTGTTTTGTAAGTTTGCGCCGATTTAGCATCAAAAAATGACACAAATGCGGTGCTAAAAAAGTATAAATATGGGTCCTAATATTTTTCAATTTATTTTGGTCATTTTGGTGCTTGTATAGCGTTTGTAGGTCTCCCTGAAACCACGTAGCAATGCTGGGTTTACATTTTGCTGTACATTAGTGGCGAATGAGCTCTTGAGGAGTGTGGAATCCACCCTGTCTTAGTGGCTAGATCTCAGTTGATACAGTGTAAGACACTATGCTATTTGTAATAATACAGTATAACGGTAAACCTTGGGTTCTCTTAAAAAGGGAGTTTGTCCCAAATTTTTGCCTATTTGTGTCAAGTGCCTCTTTTCAAAGGGGCTATCTCTTAGCTCAGAATATCTTGGACCACAGGGTTTGTTTGAGCGAGGTGTAATCGATTATTTAAAACTATGAAATAGAGCGAATAATCAGTTACATCCCAAACCAGCTACTAAAATTAGACTGAAAGAGTTTCATGGAAGTAATGATTCGACCCTTATCAAAAACCAACAATCACACTTAACTGGAGAGTTGTGCTCTAACATAGCGTCCTTGGATAAAAAGCCATGGGTGGATGTTGCCGTGATAATTTTTTGAATTTATTAAATGGGCCACGTTCAATTTCAGGGACAACAAAGGTTAATATGAGCTCTTTTTCAAACGACTTCCCGCTCTGAGTGAAAAATCTCTCAATCTGTAGTATTAATAATGTTTGTTCAAAGCCCAGTATGAGGAAGCATAGGATTTTCTTTGCTTGGTGACTGGCTTTTCTTCAAACACGGAAGCTACAGTCAAATTGAGATAAGGATTCCAGAGAAAGTAATATGAAAAACCTGATCAGTCTCAAGCTAGTCAGAGTTAACCAATAACTGGCGTAGTCTGCAGACAGCACGGTGCTCCCCTTTAGTGACATATGCTAGGTAGAACACAGGGACCAGGAGGACCCATGATTTTAAAAATGGGATTGTAAGCAGGTTGTAAAGATGTGGCAAAGTGGCATCCGCAACAGTATAGTTGGCATGCAAAAACCTAGGTTTACAAACTAGGCTCTTGTCTCTATATTTTAGCAGAACAACAGCGCTCTGGGTGATGTGTAATGCCAGCTCCAGATTGCACTAAGCATTTATAGTGAGCAAATTCAGTCCCATTGGAGATTCCAAATAGGACAAACACTACACTTCACTTCTGGGTCTGTCAGAACCTCAAGGGAAATTAATTATATGCAGCTGCAAAAACATCATAGTGGTGGATAACATGCTTACCCAGTTCTACAACTAAACCATCTCTACTTGTTCTTCTTGACCGAGTGGTGGTGCTTGACACAGTATTCGACCAGGTCCTCCTCTCCAGATATCGTCCTACACTGGCATCAGCTACATTCCCCAGACTGATGCGCCTTATTCCTTTAATGAAGGCAAGACTTTGTATCATTGGAGTTTGCAAGATTACCACTATTACAGCTGACTTGAGGCAGCCTCTCTTTTCTCTCACGTGATCTTTAATCCTACTATGGAATCCCTTGATAGTCTTGTCAGTATTCAGGCATTTTCATACACGACTATATCTCAAAGAAAATGAGTATGCATTGATGTAACTTAGAAGGAATACTCATTTCTAATTTAAAAATTCTGCTATACCTCAATGCACAAACCGTGTAAATATATTACATGATTGGCATAGCCAATTGTGCGACCCAAGGGGACATGCTGCTCCACCGGGGGCTGCTCCACCGGTTTAGGACCTGCAGTAGCTGTAAAACAACCTCTGTAGTTCTGAGACCACATCAAAAGTTCTCTGCCAATCAGCGGAGACTACAGAGGGAACGCAGGAGCAATGAGGTTACCGGATGACTATGGGTGATAAGGCGGTACACTCAATAGTAGAAAGGACTGCACCATAGCGCATAGGTTACAGTCAGGGAGAGCAGCGTGGCCACCCTAGTCAGAGGAAATGTAACCCCATGCTTGTACTGTGGACCTACCATGGCATCCTCAAGACCCACAAGAGCACTGCAGAGGAGGGCTCGGTGGCTGCCTGGGTACATGACAATTCAGTGTCTGTTTTTCCCAAGGAGTAGGCGGCCTGCAATACAAGAAAACAAAGTGGTGGATCGACATTCGATGACAAAGAGGAATGAGGCAGCACGCTTCATGGTGAGTGCATCAGCACCATAGCTCACGGGCCCCATAGAGAGAGAGCAGTGTGGCCGCCCTAATCCTGGACCCTTGGGACCTGCACCAGAGTGTGGGAGCCACTGAGAAGAGCCAGTGAACAAGAACATATTCCTCATTTCAAGAGTACTTCTACTTAGCTTGGAGACACAACAGTTTGGGCGCAAACTAGAACAGACACCTGCCACCAGCAGAAATTGACAGTCTGGGTCTCGAGCTTTGAACCTAACAGGTGCTGAGCTCACCTGATAAAAAGCGTGTGTGGCTCGTGGACATTTCAAGTGATTGTGGGGAGAAGTCCTTGGACATGCTGAGCAGTGCTGCCCCCTGACCTTCTCAACTGTAAAACAAGGCCCCTTTCCTTTTCAGGGAAGGGAAGTTTCCGGGTCGCTCACACCATGGCTTCCACGAAAGATAAGGATGACCTCAATATCCGAGACATGTAAACCGAACCTGCACTTTCTAAGCCCAACTCCCACACTGTATGTGCGTGACCAGCGGAGGAACTCAGAAGAGAATGCCTCACTTACGTCAGAGTTCATGTAGTCCCTGTTCAAAATACTTAAAACCGACCAACTCAGCATTAAGAACGATCTTTTTACGTATGTTAAAGAAGGGAAAAAAGATCTTATTGATATAGGAAATAGCATGGTGACAGTGGAAGACACCCGCACAGCAGAAGAGGACGGAAAAGAAAATCTACAACAGGAGATACTTACCTTCATAGAACAACGTTTGATCTTTCAAGCTCACACTGAAGTCTTAGAAAACCGCTCCCAGAGACAAAATATACAAATTAGGAGTCCTCGTAAGTGAAAAAGGACAGGAAATAGAGGCCTGTGCTCAAAGACGTTTTAATCATGTACTCCATGGTGTCGATCTCAGGGAATTCAAGATTGATAAACCCCACAGAACTGGATGTCGCAGTGGAACAGACGCATGGCTCGTCTGGCTACATGATTATCAACTGAAAGAGAGGAATCTTCTGATAGCCAGATAGTCCTGTCCCATCATCTCTCAAATGAAAACAGTATCCCTCTGCCAGGACTTTTAGGAAGCAATAGGAAGTGTAAACCGGTGACAGATTTCAAATGATGGAGAGAGATGATAAATGGCTGGAAATCACATGCCCCTTCAGAATTATGGCCAGGTGGTGAGACTGACTTGTGCACGTCTGATCTCTCACTGAAGCAATACAATTTCTGGATCCTCCGGAGTCCGACATTCAAGACAACACCCAAAAGCATGCACGTCTATGAAACCACAGAGAGTACTGACAGCAGAATGTCAGTTAATGGCAGACAAACTTGAAACCGAACCACAACCTTAAAATGCAAGAATGAAAGGCAGTAACAGACACCTTACAAGAGACCATCAGTTCAACAAAATCACCTTCTCCACCAGAGCGAGATGGACAGTGACAAAGAAATCAACTAAATAGCAAATGAAGACATGACAATCAATCAGTAATGGCAGTTCCTGGTGGGGCAGGCTCAGACAAGAAGAATATTTCATGAGACCATGGCTCGCTCCCACTGTGTCTGAGCTACTCCAAATGGGCACTCTAAAAACAATTCTATGACTGATGGATGTTGGATTGAATTGGCCACTTATGTTTTTGTTTTGTTTGTTTTTTGTGGTTTACACACACAAAGTAAAGGTCTAGATGACATGAATTTCTACTGAGAAGGGAAACTCAGAGGTACAGAGAGGTATGGCACAATCATCTAGTGACAAAGTATCATATCCGGAAGGTACACTGGCTCACAGGCACCACACAGCCTGGGATCTATAATCCTTCCCAGTGACCCAATCTACTTAACACACTGTTGCAGTGAGGAAAGCCTGACATCACCACTGGCCTCTACAATCTCAAACCATGATTTTGCTCCGACCCTCGCAGGGGAGAGTTTGCAATCATGGCAGGACACTGGTTGCACGATGGCAAGACAATTGTATGACACCACAGGCATTGTTCCCTTCAAACAACTAGAACAAGACTCTCAGAAAATGAATGCAGTACAACTAAACTACTTAAGATGCTGGTTACAAGATAGAACAATGAAATCCTATGTGGGTAGGCTGCTGCCTGTGTTTGAAAGATGGCTTTTCTCGCCATCTAATGATGGACATATATTATCAGACATTTACAATCGATTAACACAAGCCACCGAGAGGGAGAATCAAGAGGTCAGAAAAGTTGGGGATGTGAATTGGAACATACCTTTTCTGACAAGGAGAGGGAAGAAGTGTTTCACAAAGCAAGAAGCTCATCCAGATCTTCCTCTGGGAGAGAGACAATGAATGATGAAAATTGCTTACTACTTGTATTTCACCCAAGCTCTGTTTGCATGCTTGAGCACATAAGAGAACTGAGGATTGGTGGAGTGGTGATGTGTGCCCTGGAAACCCTTTCCTTTGCTTTAGAATTGCCCCATTCTTACCTGTTACTGAATATGCATCATCGACAATATAGATGTCATCCGTAAGGTTCAGCTTCCACGCTTCCCAGCATACACCTTTTTCATGTGGTTCCTATCCTGGTAATAAGACTGTGTGTTTTAGGGCAGCAGCACCACTGAGTGTGGGGGTCGGAATCAGTCTGACACCACCTTGGAAGCTGTTGGCCTAACTCCTGGCTAGCCCGCAGTACCTCACCCAACCCTAGAAAGAAAAAGTGATTTGTGGCAACCTAAACCTGACACTCTGACTGTAGGAAGAGCCACTGTTGGCATGGTTACCCCCCCACACGTTTTGCCTAGTGTTGATGCCAGCTTTGATTGAAAGTGTGCTGGGACCCTGCTAACCAGGCCCCAGTACCAGTGTTCTTTCCCTAATACTGTACCTTTGTTTCCACAATTGGCACAACCCTGGTACACAGTTAAGTCCCTTGTAAAAGGTACCCTGGAACCAAGGGTCCTGTGGCCAGGGAAGGTCTCTAAGGGCTGCAGTGCGTATTATGCCACCCTAGGGGCCCATTAACTCAGCAAATGCACACTGCCGTGCAGCTTGTGTATGCTGGTGGGGAGAAAAAGACAAAGTCAACTTGGCACCCCTCTTAGGGTGCCATGCCTACAAACCACTGCCTGGTGCATAGGTAAGTCAATCCTCTAGTAGGCCTTACAGCCTAAGGCAGGGTGCACTATACCACAGGTGAGAGCATAGCTGCACGAGCAATGTGCCCCCACAGTGTCTAATTCAATTTGTAGACATTGTAAGTGCAGTATAGCCATATTGAGTATATGGTCTGGGAGTTTGTCACTACAAACTCCACAGCACCATAATGAATACTGGGAATTTTGGTATCAAACTTCTCAGCACAGTAAACCCACACTGATGCCAGTGTGGGATTTATTGAAAAATGCACACAGTGGGCATCTTAGAGATGCCCCCTTTATGTTAGCCCAACTGCTAGTGTAGGACTGACTGGTCTTTGGCAGCCTGCCACTTTCAGATGAATTTCTGACCTCATGGGGTGAGTGCCTTTGTGCTTAACACCTCCCCCTGCAGGAACTGTAACACCTGGCAGTGAGCCTCAAAGGCTCAAACCTCGGGTTACGTTGTGCCAGAGCACTCCAGCTAGTGGAGATCCCTGCTTCCCCGGGCAAAGCCCCACTTTTGGCTGCAAGTCCGGTGGGAAAATTAGGGAAAACAGGGAGGAGTGACCACTCCAGCCAGGACCACCCCTAAGGTGTCCGGAGCTGAGGTGACCCCCTCCCTGCAGAATCCTCCATCTTGGTTTGGATGACAGGGACCAATAGAGATAGTAATGTGTCCCTCTCATCAAAGGGAGAAGGCACAAGGAGGGTGTAGCCACCCTCAGGGACAGTAGCCATTGGCTATTGCCCTCTGACCCCTAACATGCCCCCAAATCTAGGATTTTAGGGCCTCCCGGAACCCAGCTCACCAGATTCCTCGTGACCTACAAGAATAAGAAGGACTGCTAAACTGAAACCCCCAGCAGAGAAGAAGGAAGATGACAACTGCTTTGGCCCCAGCCCTACCGGTCTGTCTCCTGCTTCAAAGAACCTGAAAAAAGACCTGCGACACGTCCAGTGGGCCCAGCAACCTCTGCCAACTCCAGAGGATTGCCCTGCACCCAAAAGGACCAAGAACTCCTGAGGACAGAGGCTCTGTCCGAATAAACCTACAACTAAGGACTCCCACCTCATTCCAGATGCGTGAGTCCTGACCCCTGTGCACCAGATGCCCCCAGCCCGAGTCTAGGTGGTCCACCCAGCAAGAAAGGGTCCCCAGGCAATTGTGAGCAAGAGCCCACCTGTGGTTTACCCCTCCACGGCGACACCTGGAGAGGGAATCCCGAGGACCCCCCTGTCTATCGAGCTCTGGACAAAGATAACCGACGCCTGAATAACCACTGCACCCGCAGCCCCAGCCTTGGAAAAACCGACCCCCAGTGAAGCATCGACCAGCAGACGGCCCTCCTCCCTGTCCAGCTGGTGGTTTGCCCAAGAAGCCCCTCTGGACCTTGTCTGCAGCCTCAGAGTGACCCCCAGGGTCCCCTCATAGAGTTCCATTGAAAACCCAATGCCCTGTTTGCACCCTGCCGCCCTAGTGCCGCTGAGGGTATGTGTTTGGTGCCTACTTGGGGCCCCTCCAGTGCTCTCTTGAACCCCCCCCCCGGTCTACCCTACGAAACTGCGGGTACTTACCTGCCAGCAGAACAAGTTCTGGGTGCTCCCTGTCTCCATAGGAGCCCAAGTTAATTTGGTGCCTCTTTGACCTCTGCACCCGACCGGCGCCATGTTGCTGGTGGTGGGTGTTTGGGGTTAACTTGAACACTCAACAATGGACTACCTACTCCATGGAGGTAAGAACTGTAAGTTGTATACTTACCTGCTAAACTGTACTATCTTTACTTCCCCCTTGAACGGCTGAAAAATGCACTGTCCACTTTTAAAGTAGCTTTTTGCCACCCTTATGTCTAAAATCTGAGAGCGTAGTGTTGGTAAGCATTTTGCCAGTCCCGATCTAAGGGAAAGACCCCTGGATGGCAATCCTCTCGGATAGCTGAAGAATCAGCAGCAGGATCAGCAAAGCTGTCAATGGGATGATGTGCGCCCCAGGACGGCCATGACTGGAATGCCCTTTGTCCCCTTTTGGCCTATGTGGTGTTTATTTAATAAATCCTACAGTGTACTAAGAACAGGCCCGACATACTAATGTGTCTAGGAATTGGGGACTGACTCCTGAGCTCCTGGAATATCAATACTTGTTAGAATATCATTTACTGATATTGAACAGCCCTGAACAGGACACAAAGTGAAATGTATACAAAGTGAAATGTGTACAAAGGTCTGATAAAATGTGCAGCAGGAATAACTATGTCTTCTCAGAATGAAGAAGCTGATTAGAATATAACGACAATAAGATAAAAGCTGGCTTTGCTAAAAATAAGAAATGAATACAAATTTCTCTAGGTGTAAAAGACAGGCTATGGGCTCAATGCTAAAATAACAGTGTTCAACCCAGGCAATAAGGAGAACCCACAACACCTTGTTCGGACCCTCAAGTGAAGAAACATTTGCACTCCATACAATAAAGGATAAACTGATAGCCCTTTAGCTATGTGTCACTTGCCAAACCCCATTCTCCCTCTGTGGCACAATGAGAGGAGGTGTATGGGAGAGGCAGGGGAATCAGCAACAGGGGGAAGGGGTTGAGAGGAACAGCTCAAGCAACAAGGCAGGAGGGGCACGGGGGAAGCAACGACAGGGAAACAATGTGGTGACGAAGGATCAGGCAAGCAATAATGAGGAGAAGAGAAATAATGAGTCAAACAAAAATGCAGGGGGAGGGGAACAGGGAAAGCAAACACAACATGGCAACAACACAGGAGGGGGATGGGAAAGAGGGGAGAGGACCTGCAAACACATGCACTATTATAGAGTGCTATAAGATACATTTTTTTTAAAAGTACCTCCAGAAGTGCATGACCAGTGCAATACTTGATCTATGCTCCATGGCCACAGAAAGGACAAACAAAGGAAGAGAAAGTGAAACCTGGTAACACCGATCAATGAGAAGCAAGGAAACAAGAGTGACTGTTAAGCCACCCAATAGAAAGTAATAGATGGGCTCGAAGCCCCTTCTGTTTAAACAGAATGTCTCACAAGCGACAGCAAATGCACTTTCTCAAGCGATACATAAAAATGCTTCTTAGTTGAACCTATAATGCCACCTCTAACACTATAGTCTGACATTCAATTCTCAAGAAACCATTTTGTCCAGCAGAGAACATTGTAGACACAGAGGGTAAGTAATCCACAAACCCACCTGCTGGCATTGCAATGCAGCTCATGTTACTATGAAGCATCTGAAGTATGAATGCTCATTGATAAAGTGTTTCTGGGCAAAACTATGTTCTCATGTTCCAAATATTCTGCCTATTTAAGATCACATTTCTCTTCATGCCCTGTTTGTCATCTGAGTTTCTCTTGCATCTAAGTTAAAAACTTGATGGGCAAAGTTTGCAAGCAGTTGGTGCAAATTTTCGGGATGTGGGTAAAATTTGCTAGAAGGGGAGAGATTTTTCTGCACAGGTACTGGGATTGTTATGAACCTGACAGTGCTGAGGAAATGTGGAAAAGAGGTGTTTGAGCTGCGAGTTAGGGAAGGGTTTGAGAGCAAATGCTCAGTAATTTATAGGTAACAGCAATGAGGTGCTTTTGCCATTTGTTCATTCTGGTGCTATATGTGATGTGTAATTGCCCATTTTGAACAGCAAATACCATTCTTAAGGAGTTCACGTAATGTGGACATAAGCCATTAAGGTTTTACATATAAAGTCTTGAGATTTAGTATGTCACAAAATTAGTGTTTGTGTAATTGTCATAAGTGAAGTCACAAAGGTTTTAACAAAAATGTATTCTGTTTATTAGTTCTGTTCGTATCTTAATCTACATATTCTCACTCATCCCAGTCTTGTTTTTCAGTCCTTTAGGCCCCAAGGAGCATAAGTATTACCACACAGACAAAGAAGCTTGTGGGGTGAAGAAGAGTGTGATAGTCATGTTTGTTAAGTAAGCAGAGGTCAGCCATGGATGAATGGAGACAGGAAAGCTATTTAATGGTGGAGGGGAGAACAGATACTCTTGCTTTAAAGCCTTGTTGAAGCAAAGAGGTTACTCAGAGTGAGCATAGCTTAAGCACAGGAGACAGCCCAAGACCATTGCCAAGATACAGTTTTTCCAGAGACTTTGCAGTTATCAAGTTGGAAATCTTGATGTAAGCATCAAGAAACCAAACAAATGCTTAGTACTTCAGGAAAATGATAGATTTGAGCACAGACTAAGGGGTAAAACATCGTTGGAAATTGGTTCTGCTGTTGAAGGGGTCTCAGAAGTCTCCATGAGTACTTACATTGACACGGGAAAGAAGGAAACAGCACTAAGCATACTGGTACGTAAGTCCACAGTAACCGCATGAGTACACCTACTAAAATTACCCATACGTGTCCGAAGATGTGTCAAAAGTGGATGTGGAATGAGTGCTTTTCACGGCTAAACCATTTTCGTTTCATTTCCAATGGAACAGATACTGTAGCTTTCCCAAAAACCTCCTGTAGCCTAGAAACCACGTCTGTGCTTATTTACTATCCACCTCAAAAGATGGATGTGACTGAGAAATCCTGGTTTCAGAATACACAGGTTTTCCACCTGGTGAACGTGGAGTTTCCAGCAACTTCAATTTCTGGAATACTGGGTTGATGCCCCAGGATTTTAATAAGGAACCATGAATCAAAGGTTAGATTTTCTAACAGCCTATAATGATACATTTTTGGGGTTCACCACAGAGGGCACCACAATTTGAACGGAGGATAGAAAACCCTATGATCATCATTATGTTTTTCACACAAGCACCTGTATTCAGCCAAAGGTGTTTTTTGGCGTGATCTATGCCTTTCTTTATTTAGGCATGATGTTCTTTTACTGTTGGTACTTGACTTGAATTGATGCTTGTAAACAGAGTTAACATGTGCTTCAACATTTCTGGATATGTATCCCCCTTGCATTTCATTTATTTGTGCATCTGAGTGCACATTTTTTTAATTTAGTATCGATGGCACATGTGCAATATATAAAGTCTGCATTATTATAGATTGATTGCACATCAATTATTTATATATATGTTTTAATCTGATTTATAATGTGTGAAAACATTTAATAAGTGTGCAACAGCATTTATATGGGAAATTCTTGCTTATTACATCATTCATCACAAGATCTGGACTTTTCATAATAATTAGAAACTGTATCAACCTGATGCAGACATTATTTAGCAGGGAGGCACCTTCAGCACACCCTGGGAAGTTTTTGCAAGGTGTGCTTGTAGGAGGCTGGCCTGGCTTATAGTGGGTACCTTGTGGTACTTACACTTTGTGTCAGGACCAGTTATCCCTTATCAGTAGATTAGAGGTGTTCTAGCAGCTTAGGCTGATAGAGGTAGCTATAGTAGAGCAGCTTAGGCTGAACTAGGAGACATGCAAAGCTCCTACTATACAATTTATATCACTTAGCACTATATCATAAGAAAACACAATACTCAGAGTGACTAAAAGTAAAGGTACTTTTTTTTAGTGACAATATGCCAAAAGTATCTCAGAGGATATACTCCCTTAGGAGGTAAGTAATTTACACAAAATATACACACACAAACCAAATCAGGTAAGTAAACAATTAAAAAAATAGTGCAAACACTGTAGAACACAATAGAATACATTAGGGAGAAATAGGCCTAGGGGCAACACAAACCATATACTCCAAAAGTGGAATGCGAGGCACGAATGGACCCCAAGCCAAGTGTAGTGTGTAGAGCATCGCTGGGAGTGTAAGAAAACACTAAGGGTGTCAAATATACCCCACCCCAAGATCCTGAAAAGTAGGAGTAAATTTACCCTACTACCCCAGAAAGACAGTAAAGTCGAGATAGGGGATTCTGCAAGAACAACAACTGACTGCAAAGCACTGAAGACAGATTCCTGGACCTGAGGACCTGTAAAGGAAGGGGACCAAGTCCAAGAGTCACGCAAGTGTCCGGGGGGGGCAGGAGCCCACTAAACCCCGGATGAAGGTGCAAAAGGGCTGTCTCTGGGTGGAAGAAGCCAAAGATTCTGCAACAACGGAAGGTGCCAGGAACTTCTCCTTTGGTCAGAAGATGTCCCACACTGTGCTGGAGGATACAGAGTTATTCCCACGCAGAAAGACTGCAAACAAGCCTTGCTAGCTGCAAGAGTTGCAGTTGGAGGTTTCGGGTGCTGCCAGGGCCCAGGATCGACCAGGAGGTCGCCCCTTAGAGGAGGAAACAGAAGGGGCGCTCAGCAACACAGAAAGCCCACACAGAAGCAGGCAGCAGCCTCAGACGCACCTGAACAGGCGTTCAGAAGATCTGAGCACGGTAGTCGTCTCAGCACAACAAAAGAGGGTCCCACAAAGTCAGAGTCCAACTCAGCGAGTTGGGCAATGCAGGACGGAGTGCTGGGGACCTGGGCTAGGCTGTGCACGAAGGAAGTCTTGCAAGAGTGCACAGAAGCCCTATCAGCTGCAGTTCACGCAGTACACAGGATTACTATCTGGCGTGGGGAGGCAAGGACTTACCTCCACCAAATCTGAACAGAAGGACCACTGGACTGTCGGGACACTTGGACCCAGCTCCTGTGTTCCAGGGACCACGGCCGTCAGGATGAGAGAGGACACAGAGGACCAGTGATGCAGAAGTTTGGTGCCTGCATTGGCAGGGGGAAGATTCCGTCGACCCACTGGAGATCTCTTCTTGGCTTCCAGTGCAGGGTGAAGCCAGACAGCCCTCAGAGCATGCACCACCAGGAAACAGTTGAGAAAGCCGGCAGGATGAGGCACTACAATGTTGCTGGTAGTCTTCTTGCTACTTTGTTGCGGTTTTGCTGGTGTCCTGGAGCAGTCAGCGGTCGATCCTTGGCAGTCGTCGAAGAGGGAAGTGCAGAGGAACTCTTGTGAGCTCTTGCATTCGTTATCTGGTGAGATGCCCACAGGTGAGACCCTAAATAGCCTTCAGAGGAGGATTGGCTACAGAGAAAGGTAAGCACCTATCAGGAGGGGTCTCTGACGTCACCTGCTGGCACTGGCCACTCAGAGCTGTCCATTGTGTCCTCACACCTCTGCATCCAAGATGGCAGAGGTCTCGGACACACTGGAGGAGCTGTGGGCACCTCCCCTGGGAGGTGCTGGTCAGGGGAGTGGTCACTCCCCTTTCCTTTGACCAGTTTCGCGCCAGAGCAGGGCTGGAGGGATCCCTGAACCGGTGTAGACTGGCTTATGCAAGGAGGGCACCATCTGTGCCCTTCAAAGCATTTCCAGAGGCCAGGAGAGGCTACTCCTCCCAGGCCCTTCACATCTATTTCCAAAGGGAGAGGGTGTAACACCCTCTCTCAGAGGAAATCCTTTGTTCTGCCTTCCTGGGACTGGGCTGCCCAGGCCCCTAGGGTGGCAGAAACCTGTCTGAGGGTTGGCAGCAGCGGTAGCTGCAGAGAAAACCCCGTAAAGTTAGTTTGGCAGTACCCAGGCTCTATGCTGGGGACCCGGGGATACATGGAATTGTCCCCCCAATACCAGGATGGTATTGGGGGGACAATTCCATGATCCTAGATATTTTACATGGCCATGTTCAGAGTTACCATTGTGATGCTACATATAGGTGTTGACCTATATGTAGTGCACATGTGTAATGGTGTCCCCGCACTCACAAAGTCCGGGGAATTTGCCCTGAACAATGTGGGGGCACCTTGGCTAGTGCCAGGGTGCCCACACACTAAGTAACTTTGCACCTAACCTTCACTAAGTGAGGGTTAGACATATAGGTGACTTATAAGTTACTTAAGTGCAGTGTAAAATGGCCATGAAATAAAGTGGACGTTATTTCACTCAGGCTGCAGTGGCAGTCCTGTGTAAGAATTGTCTGAGCTCCCTATGGGTGGCAAAAGAAATGCTGCAGCCCATAGGGATCTCCTGGAACCCCAATACCTAGGTACCATATACTAGGGAATTATAAGGGTGTTCCAGTGTGCCAATCAGAATTGGTAAAATTAGTCACTAGCCTGCAGTGAGAGCATAAACACTGAGGTTCTGATTAACAGAGCCTCATTGATACAGTTAGGCACCACACAGGGAACACATACAGGGCATTACTTTATGAGCACTGGGGTCCTGGCTAGCAGGATCCCAGTGTCACAGGCAGAAAACAAACATAAATGCAGTAAAAATGGGGGTAACATGCCAGGCAAGATGGTACTTTCCTACAGTGCTACAAACATGCCAAGGGAAGCCAAAACGTATCACGGCACCCATATCACCATGGAGCTTTGAGTACTCCTGGGTGACACACACTAGATGGTACCAATAAATACCAATGCAGAAACATCAGTTGTGATATTGGCTTCCTTTTTCAGTTCATACAGGAACTGCCTCCTTGCGATGGGCTTGTCAGGCACCTGACAAGTAAAAGGGTTTACCCAGTTAACTGCATTTTGTGTTTTGAATCTCATTCTGGACATGTCTTTCAATCTGGTGTGATAGGCATGCCCAGTCCTAGGACCTTTGGGGCCCTGGAGAAAGGGAAGATGCGGGGCCCCTCTAAGTTGCAAATGATATCACAACAAGTGATATCTCAGACAGTGGCATCGCAAAAAGTGGCATCATAGGACTATTAATCTTTTATGGCGTCCCTGAAATAACCAGCCCTTTCATTTGAATCTTGTACTACCGCACTTGTGATACAAAGGTGAAAAGACAAGTTCCAGAGGGCACGTTCCAGAATGAACTACGCACATGTGGTATAAAGAAGCAACTTGAGACCTCCTCTGTTGGAAGTCTGTGCTAATGAAAGTTTTCATTAAAATCCATCTTACTTTGACGGGACAAGAAAGTTTGATGATGCACTTATTTTGGAACCCTTAGTGAAGCCAGTTGTGAGGATGAGTCAGTGGACAGCTTTGATGTGAGTGTGTTCACACGTGTGTTTTTTTACAGAAGTATACCATTGTTTATTTCTGCTGCTCATATGAGATGAGAGTTTAGGCCTTTGTATTATCTGGACAAAGAAACAATATCAGCAATTAGGTTTTGCATCAATACTATTGGGGAACTGCTCAGTTTCCTAGCTAGGAACTGGAATCTGATCTTACTCATCCTTGGATAACTCGTCTTATACTCTTGGAGTCATTAGGAGGTTCTTGCATTGCTACTAAAGATCTCTTGCTTTGGTGGTGAGCTAATGGGACGATTGCTGTAAGAAACCCACTATAGGGAACGCATTATGGGTATGCCTGCAAGTGAGGCTTAAAATATGTAATCATACTTTGTTTATGGGGCTTCACAGAGAGCTGCGCTGGCTGACAGAGGTCGACAAGGTGTTTTTCCATGCAACTTTCTTAAAGAAGGCACTGAACATGCACTGTTACACAGTTTACTTCTGACACCTTCCCCATTGCTACAAACACAATATGTGCATGTCAAGCTCATGGCACTATAAGGTTTTCTCTAGAACCTTACACCTATACCAAAACATGCTAAAATTTACAAATACTAGTGAAACATTCAAGTAGCAGTTGGGTGTCATTCAGAATATCATATGTATGATGTATAGATGCCACACATAAACACACAGCAAACACAAAAATGTCACGCACAGACAAGGGAATTGCCAGAAAATTGAAATACCTCCCACATTGAACCAAAGCTCTTACGATACCAAACAAGCGAAGTGTCATCACAACCCTCCTGAAGAGCACTCTTGTCGCTTCCATCAAAGATCTAGGCCTTCATCCTTCCATCAAATCACTGATATCTACATTTCACATTTACATTCTGTCATCCATTCATTCCTACATCCATTCAGTCTTTCACCATTCAGTCCACCCTTCCATCTGTGTGCCCGTCCATATCAAAACCTATTAAACCATTTCCAAATCTATCCGTCCTTTAAGCCATCATTTCACTCAGCTATCCCTCCACCTAGCCTTTCACTCATCCATCCAATCATCCATCCACCCTTTCTCTCTGTTCACCCTTTCACTCACCCATCCATCCTTTCTTCCATCTCGCCCCCCCCTTCACTCCCTTTCACTCATCTATGCATTGTTTCAATCATCTCCCCTTTTCACTCCCTTATCTACTCATCAATCTGTCCATCCTGTCAATCACCCATCCATCCTCCCATTAACTCTCTGTCTCCTTTCACGTAGCCATCCATCCTTCCATTCACCCATCACCCTTCCATCCATCTACTCATTCACTCATTAATCAATTCATTGATCCTATTACTCATACATCCTTTCACTGATCCATCCTTCCTTTCTCTCATCCATTCATCCACCCTTTTACTTTCACTCATCTATCCATCTTTTTGTCCATATACCGTCCCTTTCACTCACTCATCCACCCTACAGCTGCCCTTTCAGTCATCTGTCCATCTATTCATCCTTTCACTCATCCATCCATCCAGCCATCCATCCCTTCACTTACTCACCTACCCTTTCACATCAATCATGAGCTGAGCCATTGCAGAGTTGCAGAAAGAAAAGCTCATCAAGAACTCCACCGTCCTGTAGTTCCTAAAGCAACTAACGCAAAAAATGTGGGCGGAGTGGAGGGTGGAGGTGGGGGTTGGGGTTTATGAGGTCCCTACATATAGGCAATCTTAAAACTTAGAAGTCATGAGCCATGCATGATGCACAGTGCCAGAATGTGAGGCGACTGTCACCTGGTTTTGTTTCCTTTTGTACATGGCACAAACTCAGCCAACGGTCTAAGGAGCGTTTTACACGAATACTGATTACATTACAAAAGGTCTTTTGTTTTAGGCATGGGGAAATTTAAGTGATTTGCCCAGAACTACGGCATTTAGAGCCAACCCTAAGCCTTGTACTTGGTTCCTTAGTTCTATAAAACTACTCCATGTGCTGCGAGGCCCAGGGGAGGGAGTTTCATCTCCTGGACTTCACAGCAATACTGTAGAACTGCGAAGCGAAGGAGACATGGACCCTGCCCTTGGCCTCACAGCACTGGAATAATGGCTGCAAGGTCCAGGAAAGGGGGCCCCATACTTGAACAATACAGCCTGATCCAGCGCTTCAAGGCACAGGAATGTGTGCTTTGCTAAACACTGCCCTGCCAATCTTTTCTTCGTACTGCCTCCTCCCATAACCCACCTTTCCTCACCTGATAATGTCCGGCTGGTCCTTGGAACAAAGGAGGTCTTCTGTTGACTGGCAACCCAAAACAGAAAGGGCAGACAAATCTTCAGAGCAGTATTTTAAGGGGGTAGGCAGTCCCCAACATTGTGATCCAACACAATTGATGACTCTGCAGCTGCCTACTTCATCATAAACTGTTTCCCTTCCCTCCATCCCTGTACCCCAAGCAATGCCACCACACCACAGGGCTAGTGCGTTCAAGACACCTAACTTAAAAAATACATTTGCGATGTGATGGGATGTGGGAAGGGCCACAAGAGGAGCAGGGGGGTGACTGCTACTGTGGCCTTGCACGGGGATGCGGGGTCCCACTTTTTCGACCTGAATGTGGGTACCTGGGCAACTGCCCACACTGCCCATGCCTAGGACAGGCCCTGGTGACAGGGATAAAGTTTAGGTTTCCATTGATAGTGCCCCTCACGGGATGAGGGGGTCCTGATGTGGGTGATTAAGTACTTCTAGTAGGTAATGCACATCCAGTATACCCTTTTGAAATATTTTATTCATGAGTGGAATTTGATCCTGTAGACCCAAACCCTCTTCCTACCGAATAAGAATATTATTAAAGGCTAGAAATTTCTATAGGTTATGAGCAAGCAACATCAAAAGTGGCTTGGTGGCAGCGTGTAGAGGAGAATGTTAGAACGGGTGCCTTAGGGAATCCAGGGGCCTGCGTTGACTGGTTAAACTCCATATCAAGATGAAAGAAATATGACTGCTGCAGAATTGAGACATTTACTACCTGAGTTAATGATTATAAATAGATGGCTTTAACAACAGCACTGGTATTTTAGTTCCTGGTGCTGCACAACCACATGCTCTAGTGGCGAAACGTATTCAGCAGACTATTAATGCGTTTATTCACAAAGTGCCCACAAAGCAAGCTGAGGTTTCATTTTGGATTGCTTGCAAAACGAAACAATTTGAAGCTGTCTTATCTTCAAACTACACCCCAAGACAAGCATAGACTGTGTGTGTCAAACTTGGTATTGTGCCCCCAGCAGAAGTTTGTACCACATGGGGAACTATAGTGTTAGCACTACTATGCATGGCAGCATTACTGGAAGTATTACAACAAATACAAGATGAGAATGCAACAGCTCTTGTGGATGATTTGAGAATGAAGTTGATTGCTAACTTTGAAACAGTTTCTTCAATAGATCCCAGTAATTGTTGAGGGAAAGTAAGGTTTTGGCATTACACCAGTTTTTGCCTGCAATTGCTGTGTCAGATTGTGTGCATGAATTACCTAAAATTATTTCAGACGTGTATTCCTCTGTAGGTGGAGATACTCGCAAATCAAAAAAAAAAATTATATCGAGGGTTCAATGAAAGCAAATGCACCGGAAACTAAGAAAAAGCAAAAGAGAAAATCAGAACTGCGTCGCCTCCACAGCAGGAGAGTGGTAGGTTTGGGTACATTTTGAGAGACCATGAAAAAATTTAAAAATCCAAGTGAGTATCAGTACACTGATAGTCACTCTTCCTGCTGTTTGCAGGACTCGGGGGAGAGTATAAGGACAGAAAGGAGCGGATTAATTGAGCATTGCAAAATACATGAGTATGTCCAACAAAAAGCCAAGAGAGAACAAGCAAACAATGTTGCGGTTAGCGTGAAGAAAGAAGACAGAGGTTCGATGCACAAGTTCAATTTAAGACAACAAAAGTGGATGGACTAAGAAAGGAAAAGCATGTTTTAGAAACTGTTGGGAACATACATTCATTTACATACACGCTTTAATAATTGCTTTTATAATTTTATATACTGAATATGCAAATACACACGTGCCTTAACATATTTTATTAATGAATTGCTATTTTGTTTCTGTACCTGTTTGAAGCCCACAAAAGCCTTAGCATAATTGCACACATTTTAAATGAGCTTCCATGTTGTAAACTGCACATTTTAGCTAAACCATTCTAGTAAGAGTAGCCTTGTGCTGAAATTGGCACACCGAAGAGAGGATTTGTAAAAGCAGTACAGTCAGGTGTAGCTGGCAGTAGTGCATATATTGTCTCCCCAAGTTATTCTCCCATTCTTTCCATTAGAGTCTGCATCTGCTCATTAGTGCCTATTTGTAGGGTTTTATTTTATCATGTGTTTCTGCTACCATTCACTTGCATTGAGAAAAATATATATATAAATGTAGCACAAATATGTACAGATTTTGGCATTACATGCTCCATCTGATCAGAGGCGAAGGACTGGTCCATTGATTAGGCAATTGCATTGCTTATTTTTGAATACTTGTTGTCTAATTTTGCATTAAATCCATGTTAGACTTGTTACACTTAAGAGTGTCCTTCTTTTCTTCTATACTGAAATTACTTCTATGGAACAGGACCTGGGCAGTTTAACTTCTGGATAGTGCAGAAGTGACTCGAATTGAAGAACATATACAGGTAGAAACACCAGATGGACATGTGAAGTGACCTAATAGGGCTTATGTTGAAAAAATACACATAGAAGAGGTTATACTGCACAAAATAAAAGCAGTATTCTAGTCTTATTTATTTGATGCATACATGACATCATTCTAGCAGAGGATGATTGGCCTAGATCTTTTACAAGGGACGGACCTCAAGGGGAGGAGTAAATTATTATAGCATTTTTCTCCTTCACACCTGATGATCTCAGGAAAAACATATGCACAAGTGGGCTTTAAAACAGGCTCCACTGTTGTGTAGAAGCTCAGCATGGTGGAACAAATAATCTGTACCACATAGAATTCCCTTATGGAGTGAGCCGCAGGCGCAGGCTCAATATCCTTTAAAGCCAGAAGCGAAGCACAACACAAGAGCCAACCCAGATACACTGCACTATCAAGGTATAACAGTGCCTATACACTCAACAATAAACAGGCTTTTACCATTGTTGAAACCAGACAATCTATATAGAATATAAAAAGTTAAATGAAAACACACTCACACTCACAGCTCACATTACTGGGCTGATTTCAACTATAGGTAAGACAAAATACAAACAAAATACAAAATATCCCTGACAGGTTCTTTAGTCAGAATATATATTCCGTATCACAGTATGTAACCTTTTCTTGTTTGGAGTATGTAGAAAGCTGGCCTGGTGTGTGGTGAGCACCTATGGCGTAATCACCCTGTACCAGGTATCCCCTATTAGTGAGGTGTAGCCAGTGTCTAGGAAGACAGGCTCTCTAGGGGTAGCTGTGGATGAGCAGCCAAGACTTACCTAGGAGATATGAAAAGCTTATGCAATACCACTTATAGTTATACATCACTTACACACATGAAAGGATCACACAGTGTTACAAAAGTAAAGGTACTTTATTATAGTAACACAAATACTAAAATACTGTATAGAAATTACTCTGCTAGCAGATGAGTAAACACACTATTTTATACACCTTAGTAACCAGGAATGGGCACAGAAAGCAATAGAAAATGGTGAAATAGCAGTAAACAAAAAAGAGACCCTGGGGGGGACCAAACCATATACAAAAAAAATAGGATGCAAAAGGCAGACCCCCACCTAGGTAAGTGGAATCTGTAGAGGGGAGCTGGAAGAACTAGGGACCCCAAAAGATAAGTACCAGAGTGCCCCCCAGCGACCAGGAGAGAAGAGGTAAGTACCTGTTTTTTCCCAAACCCACAGGTAAAATTTGTAAAAGGACTGTACAAGACCCAAGCAAGACTGGAAGAAACATAAGATGAATCCAGACAGAAGAGGACCTGCAGATGAAGAGGACCAACTCCATTTCCATTTGGAATGTCCGGTTGGGCAGGAGCCACTATCCACCCTTCTGGAGGTGCAGGACCAGGTGACGGTGAAGGCCAGGAGTCGCCTATACAGGAGCAGAAGAAATGTTCCAAAAGTGATGCAGTCGATGTACCACATTGGAAGAAGAGTTGCAGTCCATTAGTGGTGTGGAAAAACCACCAACAAGCCTCGACAAAGGCAAGAGTTGCAGAGCTGCTGGGGACCAGGAAGGTCTGAGGGGACTCAACCCAAGGAGGTGAGTCCGAAGCAACCCTCAGCAGTAAGGAGAGCCAGAAGTCATGGATGAAGCCCCTACAGGCAAATCACAGGCAGCAGGCACAGGAGTCAGAGTGAGGCCCACTCAGCACATCTGGAAAGGAGTCCCACCCCGCTGAAGCAGCAGCCAGGAGACTACAAATTGCAGAGAAGAGTGCTGGAGGACGGGGCTACACAGAGCTTGACGATTCCTTGGAAGGAGAGCCAACAAGCCTTGGTAGCTGCAAGAGTCGCAGTGTACATGGGTACTGTCCTGCAAGGAAAGGCAAAGACTCACCACCTCCCAAGTTGATTAGCAGGTAGAGGGGACCACTTAACCCCACCTGCTGTGTTGCAGGATCTACACAGAGTTGCAGGAGAGAGCATCCATGTAGCCGGTCATTGTTGCAGTTGGTGCCTGTGGATGCAGGGGAGAGACTCCCTCCCTCCAAGGGAGATTCCTTCTTGCTTCTTGGTGCAGACTGATGACTTGCTGCCCTCAGAGGAAGCACAGCTGGGCAAATGTTGCGGTTACTGGAAGGAGCCAGAGAAACAATGTTGCAGAGCAAGTAGTCACTGGAGCTGCAGATTATAGGTTCCTGTGAAGTCCAGTTGCTGGTCCAGTAGCCAGAAGTCGAAGTAAACATTGCTGGAGTCCTGCTGGAATCTTGCATGTCGAATCCGAGGATCCAGCCAAGAGGGGGACCCTAAATTATCCTAAAAAGGGATTTTGTCACCTAGCAGGGTGACTACCTATCAGGAGGGGAATGTGGCACAACCTGCCTGACCTGGCCACTCAGATGCTCCCAGTGGCCTCTCCCCACCTTGTATTCAAGATGACAGAAATAAGTGGCCACCTGGAGGAGCTCTGGGCACCACCCCTGGGGTGGTGATGGACAGGGGAGTGGTAACTCCCCTTGCCATTGTCCAGTTTTGTGCAAGAACTGGGACCTGTGGTCCCTGGACTGCTGCAAACTGGTTTATGCAAGGAGGGCATCAAATGTGTCCTTCAAAGCATACCAGTGGCTTGGGGAGGCTATTTCCAAAGGGAGAGGGTGTTGCCTCCCTCTCCCAAAGGAAATCCTTTGTTCAGCTTCCTGGGCTTGAGCTGTTCAAGCAGCAGCAGGGCAAAAACCTGTTTGTAGAATGGCAACAGCACGGGGTGCCCGGGAAAACCCTGCAAACTAGTAGGAGCAAAGCTGAAGGTCCTCTAAGGAGCCCCAAGAGTGCATGGAATCATACAACCAATACCGGCAACACTACTGGGATATGATTCTGACATGTTTGATACCAAACATGCCTAGGTTCAGAGTTACGATTATGTAGCTGGACATAGGTAGCGACCTATGTCCAGAACATGGGTAAAATGGCTTCCCCGCTCTCACGAAGTCCACAAAAATGGAGCTGGAGTTTGTGGGGGCACCTCTGCTCATGCAGGGGTGCCCTCACACACAGGCACTTGCACCCTGCCCTCTGGGCTAGAAGGGTCTATCATAGGTGTGACTTATAGTGACCTGATGCAGTGACCTATAATGAAAGGGTGCATGTGCCTTTTCACGCAGGTTGCAATGGCAGACCTGCAGACACATTTTGTATGGGCTCCCATGGGTGACATAATACATGCTGCATACCCATGGGGAACCCCTGGTGCCCGAATACCCTTGGTACCCGAGTACCATATACTATGGACTTACATGGGGACACCAGTTTGCCAATTGTGGGGTGCACAAAGTCAGGAACAACCAAATTTAGAGGAAGAGAGCACAGTCACTGGGGTTCTGGTTAGCAGGATCCCAGTGAACGCAGTCAAAAACATACTGACAGCAGGCAAAAAGTGGGAGTAACCATGCCACAAAGAGGGTACTTGAGGGTAATCTTGTCCAGATTAGTCTTCATTGTCTAAGTGGGAATATCTGGAGAGTCCATCTGGATTGGAGTGGTTACTCCCAGGTCTATGTTCCACTGCATAGTCCATTCCCTGTAAGGATATGGACCACCTCAAAAGTTTAGGATTTTCACCTTTCATTTGTTTCAACCATAGAAGGGGCTTGTGGTTGGTTTAAACAAAAAAGTGAGTGCCCAAAAAGTATGTCCTCAGCTTCTTCAAAGCCCATACCACAGCAAAGGCCTCTCTTTCTTTAGCTGACCAACACATTTCCCTGGGGGTCAACCTTCTGCTTATAAAAGCTACAGGTTGATCCTGGTCCTCTGTATTCAGTTGTGACAGTAGGGCCCCATTCCCTACCTCAGAAGCATCTGTCTGTACTATGAATTGTTTAGAGTAGCCAGGGCTTCTTAAAGTATGAGCAGAGCACATGGCCTGTTAAGGTCATCAAAAGCTTTCTGGCAGCTAGATGTCCACTAAACTTTTTTAGGTATTCTTTTGGAAGTGAGGTCATTTAGGTTGAAGGTTTTTACTAGCTCTCTTTGTGTACTCAGCCACCCTTGACCTGAGGCCAAGCACATAATCTACAATGTCTTGTTTAGGAGGCTTGATTGGTTGCTCCCAGCCGTCTCTAACAAGAGAAACGGGACCGCTAAAAGATGTCCAAACAGAAGTTCATATGGGCTGTAGCCCACACCCTTTTGAGGGACCTCCCTTTAGGTTAAGAGGAGGCATGATATCAGGACATCCCACCGCCTTCCAAGTTTTTCTGAGAGTCCCATTATCATACCCTTGAGAGTTTTGTTGAACCTCTCTAGTAAGCCATTTGTTTAGAGGTGGTAAGGAGTGGTGAACTTGTAAGTCACACCACATTCCTTCTTCATGGCTTTTAAGTAAGCAGACATGAGGTTCGCACCCCTGTCTGATACGGCCTCTTTAGGAAAGCCCACTCTTGAAAAGATACCAAGAAGGGCGTTGGCCACTGCAGGGGCTGTAGTAGTCCTAAGAGCAATGGCCTCTGGGTACCTGGTGGCATGGTCCACTACCACCAGTATACATCTGTTCCCAGAGGCTGTTGGCAGGTCCAGGGGGCAAACAATATTCACCCCAACCCTCTCAAAGGGAACCCCAACCACAGACAGATTTAGGGGCCTTTGGGTGCCACCTATCTTGACAGATGACACAGGAGCAACAAAACTCCTTTGTGTCTTAGACATGTGGGGCCAGTGAAAGTGTGGGACAAACCTATCCCAAGTCTTGCTTTGCCCCAAGTGACCTGCCAGGGGAATGTCATGTGCTAAGGTCAACAGGAACTCCCTAAACTTCAGTGGGATCACCAATCTCCTGGTGGCACCAGATTTGGGATCCCTTGACTCTGAATAAAGGAGACTACTTTCCCAGCACACCTTATGGGTACAGCCAACATCCCCTGCCTCTTGTGCTGCAGCTTGTTGCCTTAAGCTCTCCAGAGTTGGACAAACCTGTTGTTCCCTACTTATCTACTCTCTGGTGGCCCCCCCTGCACCCATGAGCTAAGTTGTGTCAGCTTGCAGCTCTTCCTCTCCCTTATGAGTTGAATCCTTACTGGAAACTGGAGCAGGGGGTACCTTCTTACCCTTCCTGCTCTTGGGTTTAGGAAGCTCTTGGGCCATTGTTCTAGGCTCCAAGAATCCTTGCTCTATTTGCTTCTTAGGCTGTGCTCTTGTGAGGGAAAAGATATCCCCTGTGATGCCCAGAATTGCTCCATGGGCCTCCAATTCCACCTCAGCCTAAGCTGAAGTCTCCAAGTCATTCCCTAGTAGACACTCTATAGGTAGGTCTGAGGAAACCACAACTTTCTTAGGACCAGTAACCCTACCCCCAGCTGAAATCAATAACTGCCATGGGGCGGCACAAGGTGTTATTATGAGCATCAGTCACCTGGTATGCATGATCAAGTAGGTGTTACTCAGGAGACACCAGTTTCTCAGTCACCATAGTTACACTGGCATCTTTGTCCCTGTAGGCCTCAGCCTCAACACCATTAATTAGGGGATGCTGCCTGTACTTACCCATATTAAGGGGACAGGCAGCAAGGGTGGAAAAGTCAATGCCCACATCAGAGACTAAGACAGCCTCAGTGGTCTCTCTAATTACAGTCACTGAGGCGAGCCCAGCTACACTCCTGGACTGACTACTGTTAGTAGTCCCAGTACTACAGCTATTTCTAGGGGCACTAGGAGTAGAAGTAGTGTTAGTAGTGGTAGAAGGCTTGGTGCCTTTCTTAGGACAGGAGCTGTCCCCCTGCCCTATGGCCTTTTTTTTCAAACATAGCAGAAAGACTTTTTGAAGTTGGAAGATGAAGAAGATGATTTGCTCTCACCCCTAGAGGAGTTTTGTGGGCCTGATGAAGACTCTTTGTGTTTATCTTTGAGCCCACCCTTGTCTTGAGACCTACTTGCTTCATTCTTTTTGTGGTCACCCTGTGTGTGAGCCTTCCTACTCACCCTGGTGCGGACCCATTTGTCTGCCATCCTTCCCAATTCTTGGGGAAAGGTCAGATTAGAGTCCACCATGAACGGATGCAGCTGATCAGATACACAGTATTTAAAATGTGCTATTTTAGGATTAAGTTATACAAGTATTGGTAGTCACTAACTTTGCTCCCATGCAACCAGCCCCCCAGAGCTTTCACAGAGCAGACCGCAAAATCAACCCAATCTTGGTACGACTCTTTCCTGGTGTCTCTGAACTTGATCCTATACTGTTCAGTAGTCAGACCAAACCCATCTAACAGTGCTGATTTTAAAACTGCGTAATTGTCTGCATCATCTTCTCTGACAGTGAGGAGTCTGCCTCTTCCTTTGTCAGAGAATGAGAGACACAATATAGCTGCCCACTGTCTCTGAGGAACTCTCTGTACCTTACAGGCTCTTTCCAGAGCGGTGAACCACTTATAGATGTCATCACCCACCTTGTAAGGTGGGACTACCTTGTTCAGGTTCCTAGAGTGAAAGGAGTCCTCCCTGACCCTGATGTTCCTGAAACTAAAACTGCTGCCACCATGGGGCACTAACCCCAATCCCTTCCTTTCTCTGTCCACTGCCAAGGCCTCCCAATCTAGGATCAGCTGTTGCTGCTGCAGACTCAGCTTGGCCTTCTCCAGTCTCTGTTGCCCGAGCTCCCTGTCTACGGAGTCCTCACCTGAAGTTGAGCAGTGGGTCCCCTCAGAGGCTGAGGAGATATGAGAATGTGCAGAGGAGGATCTGTTCCTATTTTTGGAAACCCTCTCAACCAGCCCTCTAGGGACAACTGTAGACCTACTTGTGTGACTCCCCCTTTCCACTACCAGTAGTGCTCTTAACAGGACTGTGAGTGTTTCTAGGTTCTCTATGATCCTCCCTGGGTACTTCCTGGCCCACCCTAGTGAGTGTCTAAATCTACTGTCTCTAGAACTGAGGGGTCAGATTCTACTTCTTCCACCTCCACCTCCTGGCTACCAGTATGGTCCTGGTCATCCTGGAGAAGCAGGCCTAGAAGCAGACTCATAATGTCTAGCTAGAGTGGTGTAGGAGCCCCTAACTACTCTAACTCTAGGCTCCCAGCAAAGTTTGGAGCAAGGCTATGCCAGACCCTAGCTTACCCAAACTTAGGAGACTAGGGGCTACATGTACGAAAGAATTGTTTTGAGACTTGCAATTTGCGAGTCGCAAAACCTCATGTTGAACAGTGTCAATTACACTGTTTGCGATTCGCAAGGGGGTCGCACATGCCCTACCTCATGAATATTCATGAGTTAGGGCATATTTGCGACCTCCTTGGGAATGGCCGCCCTCACAGGGATGGTGGCCTGCTGGAGACAGCACACCACCATGTCTGTGACTGCTTTTAAATAAAACATTTTTTTTTCTCTTTTTTTTAATGCAGCCCGTTTTCCTGAACGGAAAACGTGATGCATTACAAAAATAAAAAATGAAACATTTTTCGTTTCATTTTTTCAGAGCAGGCAGAGGTCTGTAGGACCATTACCTGCTCTGAAAAAATGTTTTTACTGCCATTCACAAAAGTGAAGGGGTGCCATTGGGACCCCTTCCCGTTTGCGAATGGGTTAGCACCAGTGTGACTCTGTTGCTAACTGCGATTGTTTTGCGATCGCATTCGCGGTCACAAAATAATCTTACATGGAACTGGGGCTCGCAATCCCTTTTTGTGATTCGGTAAATAGTTTACTGAATCACAAAAATGGGTTTCAACATACCAAAGTGCATTTTGCGAGTCGCAAATGGCCCGATTCGCTGTTTGTGATGTGCAAAATGCTGCGTACGTGTAGCCCTAAATCCCTAACACTAAGGGCCATATGTACAAACACTTTTTCCCGTAGACACAGAATGGGTAAAACCTTTGATACATCTGGCCCTAAGTGTATAGTATACCTACAGTTAGTAAATGGTATTTTCTGTGGAAAGTACTAAGTGACAGAGTGGTAAGCCAATTGCAACTGCTTATCCCACTGTTGCACCACCAATGTAGGAAGCTGGCCTGGTGTGTGCTAAGCACCTCTGGTGCTATCACCCTATACCAGGTCCAGTTATCCTCTATTAGTGAGGTATAATCAGTGTCTGGGAAGCCAGGCTCTCTAGAGGTAGCTGTGGATAAGCAGCCAAGACTTATCTAGGAGACATGCAAAGAATATACAATATCACTTATAGTCATAGAAACATATTTTTTCCAGACATGGGCCAACACAGACAAACCTAGTAAACAGAGTTCTTCCTAGTGCTCAGGCTACACATTCAAAGTTTACAATGAGGACTAGATGACCCCAATAGCTAACCGATCACATTTATATTCTAGTACAGAGTAACAATTCATTCTGAGAGAGAAAATTCTTACGGCAGTTTAAACAGCCTTTTTGAAGGAGCATCCTATGGCACAGGAACATTAGATAGCTGTAGATTCTGCTATACCTACATTTGAGGTGGCAATTAAAGTAAGAAAACCTTAGTTGGATGCAGGGGGCCCTGATGTAAAATGCAAATGAAGTAAAGTTAGAGCATGATCCTACACCTAGGACACAGGAATTTCCCTGCTATCAACAAGAAATACCACAAACTAAACTCATCTCACTAGTACAGGAATATACACATTTGTTCTATCCAGACAGCTCTACACAACTGCAATTTGGCACTAAGCAGAAATATTCCATGGCTTACACTGAAGAGTCTGAAGAATTTAAACATAGCAACTTGAAGACACTACATACACACATTAAAGCTGAGGGTGATTCTACTTCACAAAAAGCTGAAACCTTTGCACTCCTAGTTGTCCTTCAGAAAAGATGATCCGTCAGTTTGTTTTGGATTTAGTATTCTGTTAACAAAGTTACAATGTGGATTTGCCACACTGGTGCCTGAATGGGTTCAGAGATTGTAAATAAAAATTGATAAAACAAAAACATCTTTGGTTAATGGTGGCTGTACTACAGGACAATCATCCTTTGGTCCATGTACAGCATAAAATGGCCCTTTAAGGTGAAGTAATTGAAGCTAAAGGGAACTGCATAGCGGATTTAGCTGAGAAGACCTTTAAGGTTGTCGCTATTACTCAATCACAAACAAAAATTGATGCATACATACTGGTGGCCTTAAAAGTAACATTAAACAGGGAGACGTCTCCTGGTGGTTTTCTTTCCAAATATTCTTATTGCCTTACCAATGACAACATCCCTATGTTTATACAGCCGGGACTTGGGATGGACATATACCTAGTGACAGAGCTATATTGGGTCTGATAAAGTAGCTCATGATGGGTTGGATTTGGTTCATGTTGTAATTAGTGCTATTGTGTCAGTGCTACAGCAATGATACTGATGGTTTTATTTACTGAAGAATGCAAACATATGTGCCACAATGTAACAATTGCCTGCAGAAGAAGCATTCCACTGCTTCAAGACCTGTGCCTACTCCCTTCATGATATTCAATATACTCTTTGGTGTTGTTTTCATGGATCATGTTGGCCCAAGCCAAGAGTCAAGCAATATAACTGTTGCAGTCAGTCAGTCAGTCAAAAGAACTTCATTTCGGCTACAAGAGCCACAAAAGCACAGCAACAATAAATAATTACACAGAATTAAATAAAATATATACAGAGCATGTGATTAGATAAAATAATAAAATTAAATAAAATTAGACTCCCAGAGTTTCTTGCTAAAACCATTATCCAATAGAAGTTTCCCTCTGACAATCCAACTTGCCCCAAGGAATTTGGCAACAGCAATCACTAGCATAGGGCTAGTGTCTGATCTAAGAATTCAGAGAGCTAAGTCGGACCTGCAAACGTCCAGCAGTCTACAAGCCGGGGCCAGCCATTTCCTGCGTGAGGCAGTGTATGGAGGGCAGACAAACAGGACGTGAGGGAGGTTTTCAATGGGTGCTTTACAGGCTGGGCAGATGATTGTTTCGTCATGTGACCAGCGACTAGTAAATAGTCTTAATGGCAGGGTGCCAATACGGAACTGGAAGTACAACTTCCTTTCTCTTGGCACCGTGTTTATGTCCCAGAAAACCTCATATTTGCACGTCTCTTTTAGGTTGGCGAAGTCACATGATAGTGTAGAGTGAAGAGCAACCCTCATGGCTTCATAGTCTACCATATGCCAGTACAATGTTTTGCGGTAACTTTTTGAAGGGAAGGAAGTGGTGGTTGGGGAATCCCAGAGTTCTCTAAGCCCAAGAGAGTTAAGTAGCCCCTTAATGTGTCTTAACCAAGGGATACTATGAGAGTGGTCAGCTTCTAAGATGACCTGCAGGGCTATAGTAAAGGAGGCAAGCGCTGGGGTGGTCCAAAGATGCCACCAATACAAGAGGGGACGTAGGCGGGTTTTGTGGTCAATGCGTTTCATGCCTAGGTCTTTAAAAAGGGGGAACAGTGGAGTACTTGGCGGGAGGGACACTAGATTTCTTAAGAAATTATTTTCAGAAATCTTTATTTCTTGGGCTTTGGCATAGCTCCAAAGTTCAGCCTCGTAGAGGGCTGAACTTACTGCCTTGGTTTCATATATCCGGATTGCGGGGGGTATTGGTTTAGTATGTGAGAGGTTAAACTCCTTTATTAGGACCTCCGCTGTTTGCTTTAACTTCAGTGCTTGCTTTGCAATATGTGATTTCCAAGACATTTTTTCAGTTAACATTATGCCCAGGTGACTAAAATTGCCAACCTTTTCAAGTGGAGTTCCCCCAAGAGTAAACTTTCCTCTAAATGATCTGTGTGGATTAAGTGTCATCAATTTCATTTTAGAAGCATTGATTTCAAGTTCCCGTGAGGAGCCAAATTCCTCAAAACACATGAGGAGTTTACGTAATCCACTTGGGGTCTTGGATATCAAGAGTGTGTCATCTGCAAAGAGCAAGATCAGACTTTTCTGTGTGCCTAGCGGTGGTGCATCAGCCTCCACTCTTAGTAAAGAGGGGATGATATTATTTATGTACAGGGAGAACAGGGTGGGGGCAAGGACACACCCTAGCCGCACAACCCTTGACACCTGAATTCTGACAGTTAGCTGCCCCCTATCGTCCCACCTGACACGTGCATAGTTACCCTCATGGAGCCGAGTTAGTAATACAAGAATGTGCTTGGGGATTTCCATTAGGGAAAGAACTTACCACAACTTGTTACGGGGTACTAAATCAAATGCGGATTTCAAGTCCACAAAAGCAACATACAGGTTCCCCTTACCAATAAAAACAGTTTTCCAGCATAAGAGCAGAAACCTGAGGGCTTGCTCAATGATAGATATTTTGTTCCGAAAACCTGACTGGAGGGGACTAAGGATGTCGCATCCGTCATCCAGTCTTGAATCTTGTCCAGAAGGCAATGACAGAACACTTTCTGCACACAGTCTATTAAGCTAATTGCAAAAAGAACAAGCGATGGACGGAATGCTGAACAATGTCAAACATTCACCCTCAGTACAGAGATCTGGGCCTACATCCATCGTTTTTTTGCTGCCCATGCTATTCCAGTTTGGACCCAGCCATATGCAAATCAGTCTTGACCCTGTTCTCCATGGGAACAGTCCAGCCCGAACTGCCAGGCCAGGTTTTCCCTGGACTGGAAACAAGCATCCTGGGACTGGTTTCGGGGTTTTACCCCTCATCAGCTAGGCCAGCTTAAGCACAGGACCCACGTCTGGGCATACCCTTCCCACTAAGGACAACAAATGCAAAAAGAACAAGTGATGGACGGAATGCTGAACAATGTCAAACATTCACTCCCAGTACAGAGATCTGGGCCTAAATCCATCGTTTTTTTGTTGCCCATGCCATTCCAGTTTGGACCCAGCCATATGCAAATCAGTCTTGACCCTGGTCCCCATGGGAACAGTCCAGCCTGAACTGCCAGGCAAGGTCTTCCCTGGACTGGAAACAAGCATCCTGGGACCGGTTTCAGGGTTTCACCCCTCATCAGCCAGGCTAGCTTGAATCCAGTGGCATGGGAAGCACAGGACCCACGTCTGGGCATACCCTTCCCACTTAGGGCAACAAACGCAAAAAGAACAAGTGACGGACAAAATGCTGAACAATGTCAAACATTCACCCCCAGTACAGAGATCTGGGCCTAAATCCATCGTTTTTTTGCTGCCCATGCCATTCCAGTTTTGACCCAGCCATTTGCAAATCAGTCTTGACCCTGTGCCCCATGGGAACAGTCCAGCCCGAACTGCCAGGCCAGGTGTTCCCTGGACTGGAAACAAGCATCCTGGGACCGGCTCGCTGCGCTACTGGATTCAAGCTAGCCTGGCCGATGAAGGGTGATACCCTGAAACTGGTCCCAGGATGCTTGTTTGCTGTCCAGGGAGGACCTGGCCTAGCAGTTTGGGCTGGACTGTTCCCATGTGGAACAGGGTCAAGACTGATTTGCATAAGGCTGGGTCCAAACTGGGGTGACGTGGCGAGCAAAATAACGATGGAACCTAGATCTGTGACTGAGGGTGAGTGTTGAAAAGTTTCAACACTCCGTCCATCATTTTATTTTGTTTTGTGATGTTGCTTTCTTAAGCTAATTGGCATATAATTACTGGGGAGGCTTCTGTCGCCCTTTTTGAAAATGGGGACACCAATGGCCCCCTTCCAAGACTCAGGGATTGGTGCCCCATATGCTATTGCATTTGATATGATGGTGATATATCTTGACCAGATTGCTATATCGGTTAAAAATAGGCCTGCTGGAACCCCACCCGCACCAGGTGCCCTACCACACTTTAGAGAACCTAAAGAATGTGCTATGTCCGCTTGGTAAAATAGTTGCAACACTGGAGGGGTGGGTGTTAGGGTAATATTTGAGCAAGTGCCCTCGGGTCGAGAGGTAGAACTATCATGGTTGTAAGAGTACAACCCACTAAAGTGGTCTACCCAGTCCTTTGGTGCAATATTAGTTGTAATGTTCAATTCGCTGTTTGCAGGGCTACGCGCTGCCAGGGACTAAAATGTGCTTCAGTTCCTCTCTTGTGCAGCGTCACTAAGTGCAGCCCACCACTTGTCATCTTGTTCACGTTTAGCTTTGTCGATAGCTGATTTATAAGACTTTCTGGCTGAGCTAATTGCATTTACATCCTTAGATTTGATAGCTTGGATTAAATGCTTGCTTGCGGAGCTGCACTCTTTGTTAAACCAGCGATGCGTACCCTTGAGATTCTTACTCTCAGAGGCTATGTCACCCGAGAAGAGGGCCTCAATACCCTTAAAACATGAGGTGTGAGTTAAGCTTATTTCTTTGTTGGGGATTGCAGAGCCCACCTCTAAGTCTGTCAATGTGGTCCTCAAGGTGTTGTTAGCAGTGTTGATGAGTGTAGGTCGAGGCAGAACCTGGTTCCACTTTAGGTGGCGTTTGTCATTAACCAGACTGCTTCCCTTTGGTGCTTTAACTGAGGTGTTGATCATGGAAAGGTGGTTGCACAAAGCTGACAAGTGGACTGAGAGAGGATTATGGTCACTTTCAGATCTCTCAATAACCATCATGCCAATGACTAAAGGCCATAAACTTATGTCAACTAGACAATAATCAGTTCTACTGGTGTGGTTGACTTTGTTATACGTGTGACAACCCTTTACGTCTGATTTGGTCCTGCCATTGAGTGCCCTAAGTCCAAATTCCATAGTCAATGATTTTACTTGAACAGCAACTTGTGACCACCTTTTAATGGGCAGGATATCCAGGGCAGGGATAGACGATACCTGATCCTCCTTGTGGGTGGACCCAAGATCATCCCAGTCAAGAGGTTAAAATGTGACGTTAAAGTCGCTTGCCACAATGATTTTGTAATGCTGGGGACAGTTTTGCAAAAATGCCTCCAGAATGCAGAGGGTTTTGGAAACCCGACCCCCCCAACCCCTCTGGTATAGATGTTAAAATTAATCACAACTGCATCAGCCCCAAATGATAGGCAGAGACCTAGCAGATCGGGGGAATCAATGGATAGCTGTGATGTACGGCAGTTTAGTGATGTTCTAGTCCAAATGGCAAGACCCCCAGAGGGCCTGCCCCTGGTACTGGGCAGAGCAGGAATATTAAAGTTGGAATAGCCAGTTCGAAAGAGTGGGTCGGTCGACCATGTCTCTTGAAGAAGACATATGTCGTGTTCCTCAATAAAGGAGGTAAAGGACGGGAGGGGGAGGATAGATCTCAGACCTGCCACATTCCATGAGACAAGTCATACCCCGGTGGTTGGATGGACAACCCTGTTCACTGACATATTTGAGTGTTTGGTTATCAGAGGTTTGTTTAACAGATGAGGTTGCTTGGAAGCAGAGGGGTCCTCATCACTATTGTCCAGCAAATCCTGTATTGAGTAATGATAACCATCTAGGGGACCTGACATGGTCCTAAGTGCGGTATTCTCATTCTGGTGGTATGGTGGAATCTGTAAAGAGAAGAAACGTGAGTGCTTACGGAGGCAATATTGGGGACTACAGCCAAACCAGAGACAGTTGTTTCATGTAAGTCAGGGGGAAGTTCAACATGTATTCCAGATGATGCTTCAAGTCAATCATTCTCACTAAGAGCAGATGGATTACTTGTTGGGCAGTGGATGGAACGAGCCCTACAGTATACAGGTGAACTGGGGTATTTGAACTGGATGCAGGATTGCGCTGCATCACTTGTCCTTGCGTCTAGGGCCACCAGGTTGTCCACCATACTCCTATCCCTAAACGTCAATTGTAGAATTTCAAAGTGTGTGCCTAGGTCGGACCTTCAGCACAACTGTTTGCTAGCATTGTGGGCAACTTCGTCATGGTACCTGAATGGTTTGGCATTGGGTTGCGATAATGATTTATGGAGGTCGTTATGTCCGGATAAATTAGCTGCTTAACTATTGCAATTAAGGAATTAACCATAGACTTAAGTTCTGACACCTCCCTCTTTAAGTCTTGTATGCATAACATGAGCTGTGCATTTGACTGGGCTGAGCTCATTTACATCTACATCTACTGACCCATCTACCCTGCTTCCTGGGTGAGGGTTGTCCTGTGAGTCTGAGATATTTATTGAAGGGGTAAAGCGGTTGATACACTCAATAGGGTCGCTGGGATAAGTTGGAGGCTTATCCGCTGATAATGGGGGAGTGTGGGTGATGAGTTCCTTACCCTCCCCCTGCCCCATAGAGGTTATAGCCTGTTGGCCACATTTTACAAATATGTCAGCAATGTTCTTGTGACCAGCGCCCTTCCTGACTGGGGAGCACTCTCCCCCAGTTTCGTTGGGGCCGATGTCCGGGGAAAAAGTTAAGATTCCTTCACATTCGTCAAGAAGGTTGTCAATTCTGTCCCTAACACAGTTATTGGCTTCATGGCTATGTCTTTTCCGCTTAGTTTTTAACACCGCCCCTGCCCCACCCTCTATTGCTTTCCTTTTGCCCATTGAAACTGTAATTGATGGATAAGTGTTCTTTAGAAATTCAGTTCAATGATACACCTGCAAGAAGATGCAATAGTGGCAAGAGTCAACGGTGCCTGCTTAGAAAAATGTTAGGGGGTGGCCCAGCCCAGCCTCCTTCGGGCTACAACAGGTGTGGATGGGCCTTCCCTTGTCCCGGGTGCGTCCCACTCTGCGAAGTGCTCCCACGCGCTATGTAGCGCTCAATGGTCTGGTCAAGTGGATGCAAGTGCTGGTAAGATGGCGGCCTCCTGGGGCCACAAAGCAGTCTGGGATATGTAGTCCCTTTAAGAGTTCCAGGCACGTCCCACGCCGCGAACTCGCCCCCACACGCTATATATCGCTTGTTGTTCTGGTCAAGTGGATGAAGGTACTTGTAAGATGGCCGCCTCCTGGGGCCACAAAGCAGTCTGGGATATGTAGTCCCTTTCACAGTTCCAGGCACGTCAATTCCTGCTCTAAATACCTCACACTGTGGTCACAAAAGACTACCACTGCTTGAGCAGTCATAAAAGACCTGCAGTGTCTAGTAGCAATGGAACCAGCTCAAACTTTCTATTCAAACAATCTTCATGCATTCAACTCTAAGGTGCTTATGTATGATATGGCTGCTCTGGGATTACAACTGCTGTACTTGCCCCCTTTCCAACCGTGTGTGCTCGAGCAAGCCTTGACTGCTAGAGTATTGGGCTCAGTATTGTCATAGTTCCATAACCTGTTTAGGGCTAAGTGAGCCCTCAATAACTTACCTAGAGAAGTATTATTGCTTAACAAACTCTCTTTGGCATTCCAATGTATGTACTTGAGCTTGATCTCCCTGAAAAGATGACTGAGTTTAATTTTAATTTATCTGACACTGTTTCATGACTGAATTTGCCACAAAATGTTGAAGAAGTTAGACAGACACTCCTCAGTATTCAAGGCTCCAACTCCGCCATTAAAAAAAAAGCTGCTGACAGGTGGTGCTCCTAAGTGGGAGATCTAATTAAGGAATGCATCTGAAAGACCAATTCTTCTAGTTCTTGGGGTCAAAGGCATATGCATGGTAATCCTGACACCACTCCCTTGTGCGAAGAAAAACAGGAAAGTGTTGAACAATCACATCAAAAAGCAATACGTGGCCAGTTATGTTCAGTGGTCTGCCGTTGATACCAAAGTGCCTCCATATTTGTCCAATATACTCTAGCCCTACTATGGACTCACCCCAAAAAGAAAACAGCTGTTTTGAAATTATTTGTCCCATTCTGGGGACAAATGAGCCTGTTGTACCTCCAGCTTTACACCCATAATCAATAACTGATCCCCACATGGTGCAAACACCATATTCAATGAAGTGAACCTGCTGAAACCATAGCTATGATCGCTTCCTCTGGAGCTGCCACCTCATAAGCCCTACCAAAATATGATGCAAGAAATCCCTCTGTTTGCAAAGGAATGCCTTTCAGAGCCTGAAATGGGAGTTGTTTTTCTTCTGTCAGTTCAAGAAATACAAGAAATGAAAACTAATACAATTAGTTGATGCTGCCGGTGGATTGTTTTCTGTTGCTGGAGGTTCAGGAATAGCAACATAATTTTTCCTGCTCACATACCGAAAAGGGGCTATCATGCTGATCTGGGTGCAGGCAAACCCTAAGATCTTACCCAAAATACACCAAAGCAACACTCCCACAGGTGAGTGGATCGGACATCGTCTCTGGTAGCATAAGAAAAGTCTCAAGCTTACCCCTTATTTAAAGAGTTTACATAGAAAATAATCTTATGAAATTTAATAAAAACTGCAAATTCATCATGAGGTGAGCAAAAGAATTTCATCACATCAGGACATTGAAAATTAGGAGGTCATATTGCCTTACCTACTAAGCACTATCCCAGTACATGAATATTGATTCAGCCCCTGCATGCTGATGTCATATGGAGATGGCAGAATAAACTAGTTACAAAACAACAGTGAACTATTTTTAATGCAAGTTATACAGCGAGCAGGCAGAAACAATCTTGAAGGTTGAAGCATTCCTGAGTAAATGTCAGAGAGTCTTCTTCGAGAACAAAGTCATTTGGAAATAAACAAACATGGCTTTCATGAATATTTGAAGCAGAAATAATAAACAGTGAATGTGCAGGGTGAGACTTTCACTTTGAAAAAGACAGCATTGAGGCCTAGCCGAGGCTCAGTTTTAGCATACACCACGAACATGCATTTAACAAGTCATATCAAAATTGTTTCATAGGCAATAGAATCATATGAATATACAGATGTGAATTCAAGTGTAGAGACACATTATGCACATTGTTAATTATTCATAAATAATATTAATTCACAAAAACATTGACCAATTCTCCCTTCTCATCATTCTATAATCACTAAAACGCTCATACAATTATAATACATCCTGCATTACTTTTTGTTTCTTGCGATTTGATTCCTCTAACTTTGTCAATTGATTATACATTTGATCTCTGGCATCTTCTAATTCAAATTCTTCCATTTTCCTTTTAGATTACTTATTTTTCTCTTCAAACAGTTTAAAAATATTAATTCAGAAAATTTGAACAAGAGAAACAGAACAGTTGCACAAGCTAACACAAGAATTACAGGGGTTAGTATGGTACTAATTATTCCCCCGCTCAAGCATTGATCCAGTCACCAACCTTACTAAAACACTTTTTCGTTTCACTAACCCAAGATCCTACTGCTTCTCATGAGCCATACTCTTCAAAAGCTTGGACTTCATGTGAAATATTGCAGACATTCGCATTATTAACGCTACTGTTGTTAATGGCGCGGCCTGGATGGACAAAATGGTGGACGTGCGGGGCTGAGTTCCCGTCCGGCCTGATTCAGAGGATCATTTCTTGTGGTGCTGACGTTCCTCTGTCTGCTGCTCGTAGGGTTCCAGGGATTGGTGAACCCTTTGAACATGAACGGAAAGCAAATAGCCGTCCTGTGAAATCACAGGAGCGCCAACGGTTCATAGTGCTGTCGAGTGGGTCTTGTAGCCAGCAAGATGGCGGCTCACACCCAATCAGTAGAGCCTATGTGGAATTGGGCATGGACGGCGCACTGGTGGTGCAGTGGGGAAACCAGAGACAGTCCAGCTGGTTGTGAAGCGCCACCAGAGGACCGGCGACCAGGGAGAGAAGAAGCCCTGTGCCTGTGAGGTGGGGTGGACCCTAGCTCAGAAGCACAGGCAGTACTAATGATCTGGATGCGGCAGGCCCAGGGACAGTGCTAAGAGGGCCCTGGATTTTATACCATACTGCTTCGTTGACACAGAGGAGGTGAGAGGAATCTTCAAGGAGTGGAGGGCTCTGCAGAAACCCCTCTGGAGAGCTGTGAGGGCCCTGGGAGCCCCTCCCCTGCCTTCTTGGATTTTTGGGGGACCTACACAGGTGAGGGGTAGGCCCTGCTTTGGGACCCTGGGTTAGAGAAGAAGTGCTACACTTTGCCCTCCGGGATACAGCTGCAGATGGGAAAAGAGGGGAACAGATGGGGCCTGAGACTGTGAGGGTATGCCCCAGCGTGGTTGGAGAACTACTGTATCCTATGGAGGCCACAAGGGCCCATAGGATATCCAGCTAAGGAGGTGTAAGTGCTTGGGAGCTCTTCCTCCATTCTAGAACTGGTGAGGGACTAATCCGGAGTGAGATGAACTATGCCCCTTTGATCCCTGGTGCCCTTGCTGGCGATCCCTGACTTCTGCTCTATGGCGAGTACCCCCAGGTGACATCGAATTTCTGGGGCTGGTTGATGCTTGGTGGAAATCTGGGCACTGGCTGATCCGTAGGTGTTAGCGTCCCCCACCCATCCTTTGGTTGCCCAATGTCTAACTGCTAATGCTGCCCCAATCAGTGCTGCCTGGGGCAATCGGGTCTGACTCTCTGACACACTGGACTGTTTTGGGCTGCTGGTCAAGGGCATGGATTGGCACGCCACGGAGTTGATACTAACCTGCACTGATTAGAACTCCTAGTTCTCATCCATCACTGGCAATATAGGCTGAGACAAAGGCCCCAACACTTAAACTAAAATGTCAAAAGAGGCATCACGGAAGTAGACTCCCATGAGTCAGGCACCATTGATGGTGCACATCTGTTATCCTGCAGGCCATTCTGGAGTCTAAGGCTGCACGGAAGTCTAAAATCAGAGAGGTGAGGCCCTGCTGCACCAGGATTTCTGTTCAGCCATGGGTCGGGTAATGGAAGCTGAAGGTCGGATCTCTGAGCTGGAAAAAACGGTAAAGGGCCTCTCTACGGAGGTGGCCCAACTCACACACTCCACTAAGGCACTTCAGGATCATGCAGAGGATGCTGAAAAACGGGCCAGAAGGAACAATCTTTGCTTTGTTTGGTTCCCAGAGAGAACAGAGAGGTCCACCTTGGAGGCCTTCTTGGAAGAGTGGATTCGGTCCTGGCTTGATGGGACCCACTTAGTTCTCAAACTACAGAGGCAGGGATGCAGTCCTGCAGGTGGGCAAGGGCAGAAGGCCACCTCAGGCATGAGTACGGACACATTATGAGGTTACACTTGCCATGTTCAGACCCAGCAAAAGTCCTATGACTTAGTGAAGCAGAAACTTTGCAAAACGAATGTTAGATATTAGGGCCCATATTTATACTTTTTTAGCGCTGCATTTGCGTAGTTTTTTGATGCAAAATCGGTGCAAACTTCCAAAATACAATTGTATTTTGGAATTTTGTGCTGCTTTTGTGTCAAAAAATGACGCAAATGTGGTGCTAAGAAAAGTATAAATATGGGCCAAGGTATTTAGTTGGCAGGGACATGCACCTCGTCAAAGTCGGGACAACAATCCTAGTCAGGGTAAGTCAAACACACAACCTAAATTAATCTGTGCTCACCGTCTGGGAGCTTGGCACAGAGCACGCAGGCTTAACTTAAAGGCAATATGTAAAGTATTTGTGCAACACACATACAGTAATCACAATTAAACACAACAAACCACAAAAAGGACTCCACACAGGTGTATTAAAAAATAGAGATTGTTTATCTGAATAGATCAAGACCAAAACTACAAAAATCCAATGAGGATTCCCTTTTAAGAGGTATCACATTAGGTGAACTTTGTATGGGACTTGTTTTAAAGTCTTTAGGGTATTTTATGAGGGTACATGTGTCCTTCTGCGAGACGCGCAGTGCAGACTGATCGAGGCCGTTTGAGACCATCCCGGGTAGAGAGTACAAGGTGTTTTACCTATGGAATACAGAAAACGCAGTGGAAGCTTTAAGGTGCTGGGGCCTTAGTGGTCGGGAATGCACCACCGCAGCCATAGGTGGAAGGCGAAGTGATCTCAGTTGGGCTGGTGCAAGGGCAAGAAGCAGGGTTGCGCCCGAGTGCAGTTCACCGGTTGCAGGAAGGCATGCACATACCATGCATCTCTGTCACTTGGCAACATGGGCGGTGGCCTGCACTGACGCTGCAATGCAGTCCTGATGAGACGAGCAGCAAGTTGCCATGACACAGCCCTGAAGTCTTGATGAGATGAGCGGCAGGCCTCAACAAAGCCGCTTTGATAAAGGAGTGTTAGGCTGCAATAAAGCCGTGCTGAAGTCTTGATGCAATGAACTTCAGGGTGCAACAAAGCCGCGCTAAAGTCTTAATGAGATAAGCAGCAGGCCTCAACGAAGCCGTGCTGAACTTTTGATGAAATGAGCGGCAGGCCGCAACAAAACCGCGCTTGAGGTCTTTGATATTCTGGAGACCTGTCGTAGAACTGGGGGTTATTCGGCAAGCCCTTGGAGTCACTCTGGGGGTGATTGTTGATTCTTGGGTTGCAGCGCTGAGATCAGCAGGCAGCAGGGCAGCTCAGCAAGGCAGTGCAGCAGTTCCTTGAAACTGTCAGGCACAGCAAAGTGGCAATCCTCCAGCCCAGCAGTCTTTACTCCAGCAGAGATTCCTTGAGTGCAGAAGTGTACTGATTTTAGTGGGTCAGAGACCCAGTACTTATACTGAAAAGTACCTTTGATGTGGGTGATGGCTTCAAATGTTTCTGTGAAGTGCACATGTCCCCTTTAAAGCTCACCCCGGCTCCTGACTATCAGTGGGGGGGTAATCATCCCCTTTGTTAGGGCTCTGGCTACTATCCTTTGAGATGTAAGTGGGAGCTCTTCCCAACTTCTTCCTCAGGAAGACCCATCAGTATGCAGATGAATGCAGATGCAGTTGAGTATCCTGTACTGTGCGTCTCTGAAAGGAATGCACAAGTATAGCTGTTACCTAGTCCATGTCAGATAGGCTGTAGGCACACAGGATAGTGAGGGCAGAGAAATGCCCACTTTCTAAAAGTGGCATTTCTAAAATAGTAATAATACATCTGACTTTACTAGTAGAGAGGATTTATCATTACAATGATACTAAACTTGATGCAGCTACACCTTTTTTTATCAGGAATTACAGATTAAAAGTATTATAAGGAATTCATAATGCTGCCCTATAAGAGGGGCAGGCCTCACAGTAATGAAAAACAACTTTGGGAGTTTATTATTACCAGGACATGAAAGACTTAAAAGTACATGTCCTGCCTTTTACTTACATGGCATCTTGTCCCATTGGCTACCTAGGGCCCAGCTTCGGGGTGGCATACATGCAAGAAAGGGGAAGTTCAGGTCTTGGGAAGAGGTTTTGAATGCCAAGTTGAGGTTGTCGCGTAGGCTCTCATTATCCTAATGAGACTACTGGATTTTGAGCGGCAAGATCGTTCACAGTGTGGGGGACTAAGTCTGACCCATGTGGATGACACTTGTCACTCTAAATCCGGGTTTTGCTCCTGCTAACTAGCAGTGCCTCATCTCTCCCGAGTGGTAGAGACAATTGGGCAGCCGAGCGCATGACATCTTAGTACTTCTCAGGGAAGTCGTGGTCACTCAGGTCACAACCGGTTCTCTCATACACAGTACGGTCTCATATATAAATGACAAAGGCAGTTTAAGTTTTAAAGATTGGTTTAATAAAACAACTGCATTTTAGATAGCAAAGCGTGAGCTGCAATAACCAGAACTATACAACACAGTAAAATGAAAATAGTAACGATGAGAGTGAAGCACAAGTATAAGGCTATCATAGTGCCGCTAGATTATTTTCTCTCTAAGTTATATTTCGAGCACAGCATGTGAAGCTCTAAGCCTGCCTTTCAGGTTCCCCCGGGAGGACATCAACCCTCATACCTGAGCAAAGGCCTGTAATCTGCATCAGCATCTGCAACGGGGCTTTCAGCAACTAGTTGTCGGTCACTGGCTGGAATCTCCCTCTTGACCTATACTAGGACTAGGAAGTGTTTTTATAACTAACACGCAGATGTTCTAAGAAATGTCCCTACGTAAGGATGTGTATTTTCTACGAATACTGGAGACTAAACTTCTACCACATTTACCGGCAATGTACCAGACTGTAGCCTTGACTAAAGCACAGGGAGATCACGAATGCATTATTTGAGAACACAGTGCTGAACTAAGCTAAATAGCTGATAAGCTGATAGAAGAAATGAAAACAAGACCGTAAAACTGGTTATTGTAAAATAACAGTGCGAAGCTGAATAAAATATATCTAGGGCAAAGTGCACAGCGGCCTAGTATGTTAAACTAACGTGCATGAAGCTATATTAAAAATGGCTACACTACAAGGTGAAAGAGAGACTGCACGCACAGGCTCTGCAGTGGAATGCCTGAGACATGTTTACAGGGCTACTTAAGTAGGTGGCACAATTAGAGCTACAGACCCTCTATAAGCATTTAATTTACAGGTCCTGGGTTTGCCATTTTAAAAGGGCCTTACACGTAAATTAAATATGCCAATTGTGGATACACAAATGTTACCATGTTTTAGGGGAGAAGCACATGCACCTTATCACTAGTTAGCAGTGGTATAGTGTTCAGAGCTCAAAGGCCAACAAAAAGTTACAGCAGTTAAATAAGAGATAAAGGCAAAACGTCTGGGGTAAGACCACCCTAAGAATTCCAGATCTAACAATGAACCTTTCTTATATGCTTCTCTATCCTGTATGACTGCAAGTGCTGCATGACTTGAAATCGTATTTCTTCAATACTCCAGAGGAGTCTTTTACCTGGCTCACAGAATGGCATCCACTTTCCATGCACAATTCGCCCGAGTGGCAAACAAACTATTCTTTGGAGCCCTGAAAACTGGGCCAGATGAGTCAGACTGGGGGTAAGTTCTGAAGAAATCTGAACAGAGTAATCAAGGCCCTGTGGATATGGAAGTCTCGATGCATTCGGAAGGGAAGTGGAGGAGATGGGGGGGGGGCTCAGGCCCGGCTTCAAGAGACAATCCAGAGAGCCACCGAAGGTGGCCAGCACCAGGGGACAGGGCCAGAGGCATAGGATGGGATGCAGCTGCAGTCAGCCCTGTGGTATACTTGACATTTGCATCCCAGCACCCTTGTATCCTACTGTTGTACGTTAATACGCTGCTCCTCTGAGGTGGGTGGGCCACGCTCGCTAGTACTGCCACCTAGTAACACTGACTCAGAGTTTATTCTAGTTTCAGGATGGGGGTGATTTGGGCAACCGATGCTTCTTCAGGGAGGGAAGTATAGGGTGGGGGGAAGCTGGGGGTTGGGAATTGCTTGTTTTTTTATTTTAGGTCTCTTAATTACTCATATGTTCTTACTTCCTGGTCCATATTTCACATGTACAGGCACCGTATGGTATGTGCCCTAAGGGCGGGGTCTATTGTGATGGCCTCCCTTCCGGTGGGGGATGGTGGGTGCCTGGCCCTTCTCTCTAGCATAACTCAATAACTCTGCTGACAAGTATGCCCTAACTGTCATAACATGCAATGTCAACAGGCTTCTAGACTGGTTTAAAAGGGTGCAATGATATAATTTAGACACTGACACCCCCAACAATGTTAATGTTTCAGGAGACCCAACTTCAGGGTACTAGGTGTTTGTTCCTGGCCCTTAGGGACTGCAGCAAAATGTTCCATGCTGGATACACCCACGGCTCCGGGCCATACTTTTGGATATAACCCTGCCCACGGTGTTCTCTAGGGTCTCCCAGGATGAATATGGATGCTATGTAATCCTTGAGCGGTCTCTGGAGAATGTGCTGTTTAATGTGATCTGTGCAAACACTCCACCTGCACTGACCCATTCCATACTGGCAAGCCTTAGAGGACTTATATTGGCTCTACCACATGAGATAACAATCATTGGGGAGGGGACTTCAATGACATTATGACTGGCCATGACCGATAGGTGCCCACCATTGCTTTAGGGAGGATGGGGAGAGGCCTGTCCGACAGGGCCCTGGGGCTGAGACTTATTGGCGTCTGGAGCCTTTGGCACCATGTAAACCGGAAATATACCTACACTTTGGAAGCACATAGTTCAATGTCCCATACTGACTACCTATTTCTCCCGGCAGCCAAACTAGTATATACAAATGGTTTGCAGATACCCCCACTGGGAATGTCTAATCACACCCTGGTGACATTGCGCTTGGGTGCACCCTCGAAAGAGTCAAGCCCGTATGGCACCTGAATGCCTGGTTTCTAATGGAAGAGGCCTTCACCTCCTATCTGTCAGATGAACTTCAGGCATTCTTTGATATAAACAGGAGTACAGTGGATTCCTCAGATATGTTGTGGGGTACCTGCAAGGCACCTATGTAGGGGCTCGCCTGCTCTTATATCCGGGGCCAGGATACCTGGCCACTCATGAATATTGTAGAACTCGAGACATTTATATTGACCCTGGAGTGTGGCATGCTGGACCAGCAGCTGGAGCACATGCAACAAAGCCTTGGGTTGGATATGGTCTTCTTGCGCCAGGTCTGCCTAGACAAGGCCCATAATTGTTGGATGGCTTCTATCCAGGGAGTGAACAAATGGAGTGACAAATAGGGCAAGTTACTTTACTGGTTGGCTACCAAGGACATGGTGACCAGGATAGTTCCTAGAGTGCAGGATGAAAATGGGTGGTGGAGACAGCTACAGCAATTGCCTCGCCTTTTCTAATTTTTATGGGAACCTATATGTGGAACAGCCCTACCGGGAGTGTGAGACCAATTCTCCCTTAGTGGTTGAAATCCCCTGGTGCGGTTTCATGAGGGCAGATAGAGAGAACCTTGATCAAACATTTCCTGTAGTGGAGATGGGGAACGTGCTTTCTGATTTTAACTAGGGCAAGATCCTAGAGCTGGACAGCTCTCTGGTGGAGTACTACTGGAAACTCCGCATTGAGCTACTTCCTCCCATCCTGGATGTATTTGCAGAGGCGGCCTCCAGGGGATGCGTTCCATCATACATTGATTTGGCTATGCTGGTAGTCTTGCTTAAACTGGGCCATCCTCTGGACCGGATGGGTGTACCTCAAACTGCCCCATCTTCCTCAACAATACGGAGGTCAACACTAAACTACTGGCTAACAGACTCTTAAGAGGGCTGACCTACCTGGTCCACCTGGACCAATGTGGTTTTATCCCACATCAAATCACAAGACATTCCATTCAGAGAGTCCACCTGACCCTGACCCACTTTCGTTCTCTGGGGGAGGGGGTCATCGGACTGATGCTTAATGACTTTGAGAAGGCATTTGATACCCTACACTGATCGTTCTTTATGGAAAGGTTTACTATGATGGTGCTCAGACTGAGGTTCCTGGACTACATCAAGGTGCTGTGCAACTCCTCAGGCCCAGGTGTGCATAAACGGAGTGGTCTCCCCAGATTTGCTGTCCGGAGGGGTACATGGCAGGGCTTTCCACTGTCCTCCCTCCTGTTTGTGCTAGCCATTGAGCCGCTGGCAGCCTGGATCTGCTGTGACGCACCGGTGTGGGGCTTTGATTGGAGAGTGTCAACAAAGGATAGATTGCTTTGCATGCAGGCAATGTCCTTCTGTGCCTCTCGTGGCCAGCTGAGACGATACCCCAGTTGATTTGCATCCTAACTACATTCAGCTCTACTTCCAGACAGAGGGTTAACTAGGAGAACTCCCTCCCAGTGCCATTAAGGGAGGACAGACAGGATGAGACCTGGCACCAGGGGATACCTCTACGCCATCTTCACTTCCTCCACTAGGGAATACATATATTGTGGGAGCCAGAACTTACTTGGAGCCTGAATCTTCGCCCCTTGCTGCTTGGAGTCTGGGAGGATATGGCCCACTGTTGCGAATAGCCCCTTAACCTCAGGGGAAGGATTGCCCAGTTTAAGATGATGGCACTCCCTCAGTTGCTCTATGCACTACACAATTTCTCTATTCAGATTCTGCAGCCACTTGTACCTTGGCAATTTTGGCATGACTATGCCTCATCCAGTTTAAATACTTGAAACATACATTTCTTACACCATACTGCCTCTGGAGGGTCCAGGTGAGCCCTCACCAGCATGTTTATGCTGCCAAAAGCCCAGTGGGACTTCAAACATGTGGTACGGGCTTGACTAATTATAAAGCAATACTGGGCGTATGTCCACTCCATACTGTTTAGGGTGGTCGGACAGCTAATTAGGACAAACCCTTCACTGACAATACTGGGCATCCTTGTGATATGGGGGACAGGATACTGGTGGGGACAGGGATGATGTTGACTAAAACAGACATTCCAAAATACTGGAGGTCCTCTACTGCACCCCACTCTGGAGGCCTGGAGGAAGGGTATGAACTAGTGTGCAAAGTAGGAGGAGACAATGTATACTGCACAAGTGGATACCCCTGAAAATATGACAGAGTCTGAGGCAAATGGTGATCCTACTACGGTCTGGAAGGTCATGGCTGAACAGGGTAATAATATCCACGCAAAGTGTGGCACCTGATTATTTAAGTTGGGAGGTGGGCCTATTGGGAAAGCTTTGTATTCAATGTGATAGTTTGGTGAGAGCAATGCTTGCTGTGTTGAAAATCAATAAGAATGTTCTTATAAAGATAAAAGAACCCTACTGTTGTCCAGGATGGAATTGCAACACTTTCTTACCTTCAAAACCATTGAAACACCACCTTCCTTCATGCAAAGTATATCTAGCGCTAAGCGGTTTTGCATAATCATCACCCGCATAGTAATTAGTTCACTGTTTATGTGTGTTAGTGCACCAGCAGTACTAAAAGCAAGCCGATCCACAGCGTAATTTTGACATGATTTATAGCCACTCGAATAGATGGAATCATAGCTTCTAATACATCTAACACAATCTGACCAAAACCTCGTTCCACTCTCTTCAAAGCAACTGTACCACTTATTTCATACAGAGGATAGACTCTAGGAAATACCAAAGCCAGATAGCAAGAACCCAGCCCAAGTACATGGTTGATTGAAATAGGCAGTCTTGCCACACACATCATAAATTCCTCTAAGTATTGGTTTATTACCTAACATGAAATCACCACTGACAATATAACATCTTTCACACTTACTCTTTCGCACAAACTCTATTGATCTCATGCTCCATTCTCAAGCTCAGACACAAATTTGAAGACCTGAATTCCTATACAGCCTTAATGTGTTCTCTAATTTTGCTCTAATCCTTCCAGTCTATCAAGATCTTCACTCTACTCTCATGATATTCCTTAACAAATTGACATTCACAGTAAGCAGGTATGATGCATCAATGATTTCAGATATGGAACAGTTAGCATAAGTAGCTTTTAGTGTTCCCAAAATGGTCTCGCAGAAAGAACCATCTACAAACAAAATCAGATCATCCATCTCAAGAGGAACATTGTTAATATCTGGTTTTGGAAGTGTACATAATTCTGTAACATTGACAAAATTGTCGTCTGGATCTTCATCATCATCATCATCATTGTCTTCATTGCTGTCTGAAATGGTGGCAGCATTACAGGATGCAAAGAATTACACTGTTTGATCAAGATGTTCACAGCCACCAGTAGGATTTGCTCATTCCTCATAAGGAGAATGTTTGTCGGATGTTGAGTTCTGGTATGGGAGAGCAGCATTTCAACTGAATGAGGAACAAACATAATGAGCAGATGTCCCAATCTCAGACATCTGACAAGTACATCAAAAATCACAGCAATCAAACCACCAATTGGACCAACTGTCAACATTACATAACCACAAACTTCACATGCAGCATAACAATCCATCACTCAACACAAAGCACACTCTCAACTACACATCCCACAATACATTACTGACACACCAAAACACTCTTAAGATCAAAAATCACTCTACCCTATTAATACTTAAAATCTTTTACTCAAAAAGAGCAACTCAGAAAAATATTCCAAAGGAGTGTACTCAGGAATGTAGATGAAAAAGCAGTTAAAAAATGGGGTAAAAGTGAGTTCAGTCCCTCTTTATCTTCAACCATCCTTTGCTACAAAAACATTGTGGGTGCAGGGAGCCCCTAAAATCTTACACCCTAACATATACCTTAGACATATGCCCATGGGTGGGTGGATCAGGGATCCCAAGGTAAGGTGCAAAATAGTATATTAACAGTAGAGTCAAATAAGAAAGGACAGATTCAAAAAATGAGTTCTAGGATGGAATTAGAAAATTTAGAAAGATTTATTACAAATATTCAACGCGCATAATACAGAGATTTTAAGTGCAAATGCATAAAGTGTTTGCCATGAAGGCTCTCGGAAATAGGGCAATGCAAAATAATAGGCAAAATGAAGAATTATTCCAAGCCCCAAATGAGCAGCAAACTGATAAGAAATCGGACAGCATCTCTAGTAGCATCTGAAAAGTCACTGGCTCACCCCATAGTGGAGGGTTTACATAGGAAATCTTCTCATGGAATATAGTAGAAACTGTAAATTCATCGAGGTATGAGCAAAAGAATTACACTTTTCAGCAATTAATTACATTGGAAATTAGAACATCATGCCGCCTTACCACTACAGGAATACTGATTTAGCCCCCTCTATGTTAATGTCAACCAGAGATGGCAAAAAAATAGGTACAAGCAACTGTTAACTACTGTGAAAGAATGCAATTCAGCGAGCAGGTTGAAAAAACCTTGAAGGTTGAAACATTACTGAGCCAGTGCTAGAAAATCTTCTTCAAGAACAACATAATTCGGAAATAAACAAACATGGCACATGAGTATTTGCAGCAGAAATAATAAGCAGTGAATGTGCAGGATGAGACATCCATTTGGAACAAGATGGTGTTAACTACTAGCTGGTGCGTCGGAGGCATAGGCTGAGAAAAGGCACTTTAATAAACTTAAAAAACCAAAGGTTACAGGGAAGTTATAGTTAGGCTCACATTTTAAATGTACGAAACCATAAAAATTGACCTGTTAGTGTTATTTCAAGTAACTATAACTCATGCCCTAAGGTAACTATAACTCACGACCTCACCATTCACAGTTTTTTTATGAATAATTTTACAACAAATGTTGCAGTGATATTATCAATGGTGTTATAAAAGATGTCATGAGTGCTGTAATATCTGGGATAATTAGCAGTGCATGGCAAGGTCGCAAATTATATTTACCTTAGGGCACAAGTTATAGTTACTTGAGATAACTCCAACTATAACAGGTACATTTCTATGCTTTTGTACGTTTAAAATGTGAGCCTAACTGTAACATCTCTGTAACCTTTGTTTTCATAAGTGAATTTCTATGTTTTTAAATTCTATTTCCTAACTATAATGTACCTGTAACCTTTGTTATTTTCAGTGACTGTTTAATGTTTTTTACCTAAAGTAATTTTAATTACTATAGTTCAGTCCAACCACCTTTGACCGATCGTGGCAGGGGTTGGTCCCTAGGGCTATCTAAGGCTCCACGTGGATGGTCCCCCTCCATGGTTTGAATTTAGCCTCAGGGAGGTGGTGGTCCTTGTTTGAGCCCCAAAATGGTGGGAGTCCCCCCATACATCATATGGATTGCCCCTAGGAGGTGGAAGTCCTCATGGTGCGGGGAGCTCTGTGGCCCCAACACACTTTATATTCACTGCCCTGGGGAGGTGGCATTCCAAGAGGTTGCAGTAGGGGCGTGCATCCCCCCCACATACATAATAGTTGATTGCCCCAGGAAGGTGGTGGCCCACCGCATATATTAATGAGATTTGTCCCAAGGAGGGTGTGGTCCTGGGTAGCAGGGGGCACGTGGCCCATCTGCATATTATAAATATCTTGCCCTGGGGAGGTGGGGCCCCAGGGCTTCTATAAGCCTTAGGAGATGGGCCCCATGCTCCCCCATCCCATTTTTCCTGCAATGATCCCGGGACCTGGCCCACACGGGGTCAATATTAAAAGCAAGCACAGGAGACCGCATTTGCTTTTTTTAATTTCACAGCAAAATTTGCAAATAATCACAACTTTTGCTGTGGATTCTGAAGAAAATGCTTTTAAGCCTAACGGGGTCCCTGGGGGACCACTGGACCAAGGTTATGGTCTTAGGGTAAACATACCCTGCCCCTTTAACTTTTATTTAGGTTTGTCTTTGAGACATGGCTGAATTTGGTGTAATTGTGTCCAATAGTTCAGTCTGTAGTCGTGTTCAAAACTCCTACAGGAATTAACATGGGAAACACACTTTTATTTTACCTTCACCTTTTTTTGCAGCCCCCGCTTGACGGATCACCCTGTAACTTTCCATGCAGAACAAGATTCCTGGGCACAATTGTTTTGGAAAATTTTGTGAAGATTTGTCCAACAGTGCCAAAGATGCATTCCAAGAGATCTGAGCCCTCGTAATGAATCTCCTTCGCTCTGAGTTTATTGAGCTGACATGCCACAGATATCTCAAATTATTGCATATAGTACCTGCTGCATTAGAAGGCACAGATCATTAGCTTAACTTACAACCAAGTTTCATATGGGCTGATACATTGAAACTTTTGGCCTAAAACTGTGGGAAACATTGGCAGAAAGACAGGCAGAATTTAGGAGCTATGAGTGGGGAAGGGTGGGTTAGGATTGGTTGGAGGAGCTGTTCTTTCATTGTTGAGTTTTAATTCTCTTTTCCTTTTAATATGGCCTAATGCCCACTAGCCTCTTGGTTGTAGGCAGTAGATTTGCATGCTCGTTCTTGGAAACCTAATAAACAGAATTGATAAAAAAAGACTAATGAGACATCTGGCATGTTTGTGATGGAGTTACCCACCCAACCAACCCCCAGATCAGGAAAAAATCTAAATCGGTACATTAAAGTTGTAAACACATTGTTATCACAAGCACCATAAAATATTATAGAGTTTGCCCAGACGTCGATTTTGCTGAACAGTTATTCCATCAGAAATGTGTCAGATAGCCCATTCACATTATAGCATGTAAACTTACATATAAGACATAAGTGCAACAAGGCAGACAGGTTATATGTCATATATATGACATAGTAACTGAGGTGTCAAAATATAAATACACCACAGTGGCAGCACTGTAGTTGTAACTTTGCAGATGTCATAGCTGTTAGGGATGGTTTATGGCATCTAAAATATTTACAACCTGCCTTTCATCAAGTGGTTCATGAGACTCATACTCCTATGGGCATGTAAACAGGTTAGAAAGTGTTCATAGGCATATTAAACAGGATGTCACGCCACAGCTGTGATTGATCATAATATGTGACATCGATTATATCCCTTGGCTATAGCCAGGGCCACTGGAATTATGCAGCAGAAGAGTGCCAAATTATTTAGCAGGGTTGAATAAATTATGTGGCAAGAAAATGCAAATCATGCAGCATAAGGTGGCACACTTTGTAATAGTGTTACTGAATTATTTCGACATTTTTTAATTTGGTAACTCAATCTAGGCATTGGCTGCACTTCATTGGTACAATTTGAATACCCAATTATAGCAATGAGCAATCAAAAGATGACCAATCTGACATTGCAAAGGGCCTTGCTGCATTTTTAGTAACTTTTGAACCATTTGAACTAGAAAAAAAATATTTTTCGTAAAATCTGCAGGTTACGCAGCAGATGGTGGATTATGTAACAAATGTGCCAAATCTATAATTAGGCGTAAATTGCTGCAGCTGCACAATCACATAATTCCAGTAGCCCTTCAGCTTGTAATTTGTAAACACATCCAGGTTAAGTATATGAACAGACTATTGTAAAAAAGGAGGCCTAGGCCTTGCCATTCAACAATTTCTTAAACATTTTGGGCCAGATGTAGCAACATTTAAAATTGCGACCCGCAAAAACAGCCATCTTTCTCCACATTTTACTCTGTAACTTTTCCTGCCATGTCAGATTTTTTAAAGCAATATACCGTTACATCTGCTAGACTCTTCTGGTTGTGGGGAGGTATAGGGCTTGTGGGTTCATCAAGAACCCTACGTACCCAGAGCCAATAAAGGAGCTGCACCTTGCGATGGGTTTTCATTGAAAAATAGGTATGAAAAAAACCTTTGTATTTCCAAAATGGGCACAAGATAAGGTGTTGAGAAGCAGTGGTTATTTGAACATCTCTGAATTCCGGGGTGCCCATACTAGCATGTGAATTACAGGGCATTTCTCAATTAGAAGTCTTTTTTTTACACACTGTTTAACCTTTGGAAGGAAAAAATGTAGAGAAAGACAAGGGGCAATAAAACTTCTTTTTCTATTCTGTGTTCCTCTAGGTCTCCAGATAAAAATGGTACCTCACTTGCGTGGGTAGGCCTAATGTTCGTGACAGGAAACACTCCAAAAAGCAACATCGACACATCACATTGTTACATTGAAATCTGACGTGTTTATTGTAAACTGCCTAGCTGTAGAGTTTGGCCTCTAGCTCAGCCGGCACCTAGGGAAACCTACAAAATCTGCACAGTTTTGAAAACTAGACACCTAGGAGAATCCAACATGGGCTGACTTGTGTGGCTCTCACCAGGTTCTGTTACCCAGAATCTTTTCCAAACCACAATATTTGTCCAAAAAAACCTTTTTCCTCACATTTCCGTGACAGAAAGTTCTGGAATCTGAGATGAGCCACAAATTTCCTCCTACCCAGCGTTCCCCCAAGTCTCCTGACAAAAATTGTACCTCACTTGTGTTGGTAGACCTAGTGCACGCAACAGGAAATGCCCCAAAACACAACGTGGACACATCACATTTTACGAAAGAAAACTGACCTGTTTTTTGAAAATTGCCTAGGTGTCGTTTTGGCCTCTAGCGCAGCCGCTACCTAGGGAAACCTACCAAACCTGTGCATTTTTTAAAACTAGACACGTAGGGAAATCCAAGATGGGGTAACTTGTGGGGCTCTCACCAAGTTCTGTTACCCAGAATCCTTTGCAAACCTCAAAATGTGGAACAAAAAAACACTTTTTCATCACATTTCGGTGACAGAAAGTTCTGGAATCTGGGAGGAGCCACATATTTCCTCCTAACCAGTGTTCCCCCAAGTCTCCTGACAAAAATTATACCTCACTTGTGCGGGTAGGCCTAGTGCCCGTGACAGGAAATGCCCCAAAACACAACGTGGACACATCACATTTTATGAAAGAAAACTGACCTGTTTTTTGCAAAGTGCCTAGCTGTCGTTTTGGCCTCTAGCGCAGCCGCTACCTAGGGAAACCTACCAAACCTGTGCATTTTTTAAAACTAGACACGTAGGGAAATCCAAGATGGGGTAACTTGTGGGGCTCTCACCAAGTTCTGTTACCCAGAATCCTTTGTAAACCTCAAAATGTGGAACAAAAAAACACTTTTTCATCACATTTCGGTGACAGAAAGTTCTGGAATCTGGGAGGAGCCACATATTTCCTCCTAACCAGTGTTCCCCCAAGTCTCCTGACAAAAATGATACCTCACTTGTGCGGGTAGGCCTAGTGCCTGTGACAGGAAATGCCCCAAAACACAACGTGGACACATCACATTTTACGAAAGAAAACTGACCTGTTTTTTGCAAAGTGCCTAGCTGTGGATTTTGGCCTCTAGCTTGGCCGGCATCTAGGGAAACCTACCAAACCTGTGCATTTTTTAAAACTAAGCACCTAGGGGAATCCAAGATCGGGTGACTTGTGTGGCTCTCACCAAGTTCTGTTACCCAGAATCCTTTGCAAACCTCAAAATTGAGCAAAACAACACTTTTTCCTCATATTTCGGTGACAGAAAGTTCTGGAATCTGAGGACCCACATACTTCTTCCTACCCAGCGTTCCCCCCAGTCTCCCAATAAAAATGGTAGTTCACTTGTGTGGGTAGGCCTAGTGCCTCCGACAGGAAATGCCCCAAAACACAACGTGGACACACCATATTTTCTGAACGAAAACTGACCTGTTTTTTGCAAAGTGCCTAGCTGTGGAGTTTGGCCTCTAGTGCAGCCACCACCTGGGGAAACCTACCAAACCTGTGCATTTCTGAAAACTAGACAACTAGGGAAATTCAAGATGGGGTGACTTGGGGGGCTCTCACCAAGTTCTGTTATCCAGACTACTTTGCAAACCTCAAAATGTGGCAAAAAAAAACACTTTTTCATCACATTTCGGTGGCAGAAAGTTCTGGAATCTGATCTGAGCCACAAATTTCCTCCTACCCAGTGTTCCCCCAAGTCTCCTGACAAAAATGGTACCTCACTTGTGTGGGTAGGCCTAGTGCCCGTGACAGGAAATGCCCCAAAATACAACGTGGACACATCACATTTTCCAAAAGAAAACTGACCTGTTTTTAGCAAAGCGTCTATCTGTGGATTTTGGCGTCTAGCTCGGCCGGCATCTAGGGAAACCTACCAAACCTGTGAATTTTTAAAAACCAAACACCTAGGGGAATCCAAGATGGGGTGACTTGTGGGGCTCTCACCAAGTTCTGTTACTCAGAAACCTTTGCAAACCTCGAGATTTGGCAAAAAACACTTTTTCCTCATATTTCGGTGACAGAAAGTTCTGGAATCTGAGGACCCACATATTTCCTCCTACCCAGCGTTCCCCCAAGTCTCCCAATAAAAATGGTACCTCACTTGTGTGAGTAGGCCTAGTGCCCGTGACAGGAAATGCCCCAAAACACAACGTGGACACATCACATTTTCCGAAAGAAAACTGACCTGTTTTTTGCAAAGTGCCTACCTGTGAATTTCAGCCTTTAGCTCGGCCGGCACCTAGGGAAACCTACCAACCTGTGCATTTTTTAAAGCTAGACACCTACGGAAATCCAAGAATGGAGTGACTCGTGGGGCTCTCACCAAGTTCTGTTACCCAGAATCCTTTGCAAACCTCAAAATGTGGCAAAAAAAAACACTTTTTCATCACATTTCGGTGGCAGAAAGTTCTGGAATCTGAGATGAGCCACAAATTTTCTCCTACCCAGCGTTCCCCCAAGTCTCCTGACAAAAATGGTACCTCACTTGTGTTGGTAGATCTAGTGCACGCGACAGGAAATGCCCCAAAACACAACGTGGACACATCACATTTTACGAAAGAAAACTGACCTGTTTTTTGCAAAGTGCCTAGCTGTTGTTTTGGCCTCTAGCGCAGCCGCTACCTAGGGAAACCTACCAAACCTGTGCATTTTTTAAAACTAGACACGTAGGGAAATCCAAGATGGGGTAACTTGTGGGGCTCTCACCAAGTTCTGTTACCCAGAATCCTTTGCAAACCTCAAAATGTGGAACAAAAAAACACTTTTTCATCACATTTCGATGGCAGAAAGTTCTGGAATCTGAGATGAGCCACAAATTTCCTCCTACCCAGCGTTCCCCCAAGTCTCCTGACAAAAATGGTACCTCACTTGTGCGGGTAGGCCTAGTGCCCGTGACAGGAAATGCCCCAAAACACAACGTGGAAACATCACATTTTATGAAAGAAAACTGACCTGTTTTTTGCAAAGTGCCTAGCTGTGGATTTTGGCCTCTAGCTTGGCCGGCATCTAGGGAAACCTACCAAACCTGTGCATTTTTGAAAACTAAGCACCTAGGGGAATCCAAGATCGGGTGACTTGTTTGGCTCTCACCAAGCTCTGTTACCCAGAATCCTTTGCAAACCTCAAAATTTAGCAAAACAACACTTTTTCCTCATATTTCGGTGACAGAAAGTTCTCGAATCTGAGGACCCACGTACTTCTTCCTACCCAGCGTTCCCCCCAGTCTCCCAATAAAAATGGTAGTTCACTTGTGTGGGTAGGCCTAGTGCCCCTGACAGGAAATGCCCCAAAACACAACGTGGACACACCATATTTTCTGAACGAAAACTGACCTGTTTTTTGCAAAGTGCCTAGTTGTGGATTTTGGCCTCTAGTGCAGCCACCACCTGGGGAAACCTACCAAACCTGTGCATTTCTGAAAACTAGACAACTAGGGAAATTCAAGATGGGGTGACTTGGGGGGCTCTCACCAAGTTCTGTTATCCAGACTACTTTGCAAACCTCACAATGTGGCAAAAAAAAAACACTTTTTCATCACATTTCGGTGGCAGAAAGTTCTGGAATCTAATCTGAGCCACAAATTTCCTCCTACCCAGTGTTCCCCCAAGTCTCCTGACAAAAATGGTACCTCACTTGTGTGGGTAGGCCTAGTGCCCGTGACAGGAAATGCCCCAAAATACAACGTGGACACATCACATTTTCCAAAAGAAAACTGACCTGTTTTTAGCAAAGCGTCTATCTGTGGATTTTGGCGTCTAGCTCGGCCGGCATCTAGGGAAACCTACCAAACCTGTGAATTTTTAAAAACCAAACACCTAGGGGAATCCAAGATGGGGTGACTTGTGGGGCTCTCACCAAGTTCTGTTACTCAGAAACCTTTGCAAACCTCGAGATTTGGCAAAAAACACTTTTTCCTCATATTTCGGTGACAGAAAGTTCTGGAATCTGAGGACCCACATATTTCCTCCTACCCAGCGTTCCCCCAAGTCTCCCAATAAAAATGGTACCTCACTTGTGTGGGTAGGCCTAGTGCCAGTGACAGGAAATGCCCCAAAAGACAACATGGATACATCATATTTTCTGAACGAAAACTGACCTGTTTTTTGCAAAAGTGCCTAGCTGTGGGTTTTGGCCTGTAGTGCAGCCGCCACTTAGGGAATCCTACCAAACCTCTGCATTTTTTTAAACTAGACAACTAGGGAAATTCAAGATGGGGTGACTTGGGGGCTCTCACCAAGTTCTGTTATCCAGATTCCTTTGCAAACCTCAAAATGTGGTAAAACAAAACACTTTTTCATCACATTTCGGTGGCAGAAAGTTCTGGAATCTGAGATGAGCCACAAATTTCCTCCTACCCAGCGTTCCCCCAAGTCTCCTGACAAAAATGGTGCCTCACTTGTGTGAGTAGGCCTAGTGCCCGTGACAGGAATTGCCCCAAAACACAACGTGGACACATCACATTTTCCGAAAGAAAACTGACCTGTTTTTTGCAAAGTGCCTAGCTGTGGATTTTGGCCTCTAGCTCGGCCGGCATCTAGGGAAACCTACCAAACCTGTGCATTTTTTAAAACTAAACACCTAGGGGAATCCAAGATGGGGTGACTTGTGGGGCTCTCGCCAAGTTCTGTTACTCAGAAACCTTTGCAAACCTCGAAATTTGGCAAAAAACACTTTTTTCTTCATATTTTAGTGACAGAAAGTTCTGGAATCTGAGAGGAGCCACAAATTTCCTCCTACCCAGCATTCCCCCAAGTCTCCCAGTAAAAATGGCAGCTCACTTGTGTGGGTAGGCCTAGTGCCCGCAACAGGAAATGCCGGAAAACACAACGTGGACACATCACATTTTCTGAAAGAAAACTGACCTGTTTTTTGCAAAGTGCCTAGCTGTGGATTTTGGCCTCTACCTCGGCCGGCACCTGGGGAAACCTACCAAGCCTGTGCGTTTTTGAAAACCAGACACCTAGGGGAATCCAAGGTGGGGTGACCTGTGGGGTTCTGTTACCCAGAATCCTTTGCAAACCTAAACATTTGGCAAAAAAAAAGTTTTCCTCATATTTCGGTGACAGAAAGTTCTGGAATCTGAGGACCCACATATTTCCTCCTACCCAGCGTTCCCCCAAGTCTCCCAATAAAAATGGTACCTTACTTGTGTGGGTAGGCCTAGTGCCCGTGACAGGAACTGCCCCAAAACACAACGTGGATACATCATATTTTCTGAATGAAAACTGACATGTTTTTTGCAAAGTGCCTAGCTGTGGGTTTTGGCCTCTAGTGCAGCCGCCACTTAGGGAAACCTACCAAACGTCTGCATTTTTTAAAACTAGACAACTAGGGAAATTCAAGATGGGGTGACTTGGGGGGCTCTCACCAAGTTCTGTTATCTAGATTCCTTTGCAAACCTCAAAATGTGGCAAAAAATACACTTTTTCATCTCATTTCGGTGGCAGAAAGTTCTGGAATCTGAGATGAGCCACAAATTTCCTCCTACCCAGCGTTCCCCCAAGTCTCCTGACAAAAATGGTACCTCACTTGTGTGAGTAGGCCTAGTGCCCGTGACAGGAAATGCCCCAAAACACAACGTGGACACATCACATTTTCCGAAAGAAAACTGACCTGTTTTTTGGAAAGTGCCTACCTGTGAATTTCAGCCTTTAGCTCGGCCGGCACCTAGGGAAACCTACCAACCTGTGCATTTTTTAAAGCTAGACACCTACGGAAATCCACGATAGAGTGACTCGTGGGGCTCTCACCAAGTTCTGTTACCCAGAATCCTTTGCAAACCTCAAAATTTGGAACAAAAAAACACTTTTTCATCACATTTCGGTGACAGAAAGTTCTGGAATCTGAAAGGAACCACACATTTCCTCCTACCCAGCGTTCCCCCAAGTCTCCTGACAAAAATGGTACCTCTCTTGTGTTGGTAGACCTAGTGCACGCGACAGGAAATGCCCCAAAACACAACGTGAAAACATCACATTTTACGAAAGAAAACTGACCTGTTTTTTGCGAAGTGCCTAGCTGTCGTTTTGGCCTCTAGCGCAGCCGCTACCTAGGGAAACCTACCAAACCTGTGCATTTTTTAAAACTAGACACGTAGGGAAATCCAAGTTCGGGTAACTTGTGGGGCTCTCACCAAGTTCTGTTACCCAGAATCCTTTGCAAACCTCAAAATGTGGAACAAAAAAACACTTTTTCATCACATTTCGGTGACAGAAAGTTCTGGAATCTGAGAGGAGCCACATATTTCCTCCTAACCAGTGTTCCCCCAAGTCTCCTGACAAAAATGATACCTCACTTGTGCGGGTAGGCCTAGTGCCCGTGACAGGAAATGCCCCAAAACACAACGTGGACACATCACATTTTATGAAAGAAAACTGACCTGTTTTTTGCAAAGTGCCTAGCTGTGGATTTTGGCCTCTAGCTTGGCCGGCACCTAGAGAAATCTACCAAGCCTGTGTATTTTTTAAAACGAGACACCTAGGGGAATCCACGGTGGGGTACCTGTGGGGTTCTGTTCCCCAGAATCCTTTGCAAATCTCAAAATCGGCCAAAAATCCCACTTTTTTCTCACATTTCGGTGACAGAAAGTTCTGGAATCTGAGGGGAGCCACAAATTTCCTCCTACCCAGCATTCCCCCACATCTCCCAATAAAAATGGTACCTCACTTGTGTGGGTAGGTCTATTGCCTGCAACAGGAAATGCACCAAAACACAACGTGGCCACATCACATTTTTCCAAAGCAATCAGAGCTGTTTTTTACAAAGTGCCTAGCTGTCAATTTTGGCCTCTAGCTCAGCCACCACCTAGGGAAACCTACCAAACCTGTGCATTGTTTAAAACTAGACACCTTGGGAAATCCAAGATGTGGTGACTTGTGGGGCTCTCACCAAGTTCTGTAACCAGAATCCTTTGCAAACCTCAAAATGTGGCAACAAAAACACTTTTTCATCACATTTCGGTGGCAGAAAGTTCTGGAATCTGAGAGGAGCCACAAATTTCCTCCTACCCAGCGTCCCCCCAAGTCTCCGAATAAAAATGGCAGCTCACTTGTGTGGGTAGGCCTAGTGCCCGCAACAGGAAATGCCGCAAAACACAACGTGGACACATCACATTTTCTGAAAGAAAACTGACCTGTTTTTTGCAAAGTGCCTAGCTGTGGATTTTGGCCTCTAGCGCAACCGCCACCTAGGGAAACCTACCAAACTTGTGCATTTTTTAAAAGAAGACACCTAGGGAAATCCAAGATGGAGTGACTTGTGGGGCTCTCACCAAGTTCTGTTATCCAGAATCCTTTGCAAACCTCGAGATTTGGCAAAAAAAAACACTTTTCATCACATTTCGGTGACAGAAAGTTCTGGAATCTGAGAGGAGCCACAAATTTCCTCCTACCCAGCATTCCCCCACGTCTCCTGATAAAAATGGTACCTCACTTGTTTGGGTAGGCCTAGTGCCTGTGAAAGGAAATGCCCCAAAACACAACGTGGACACATCACATTTTCCGCAAGAAAACTGACCTGTTTTTTGCAAAGTGCCTAGCTGTGGATTTTGGCCTCTACCTCAGCCGGCACTTGGGGAAACCTACCAAGCCTGTGCGTTTTTGAAAACTAGACACCTAGGGGAATCCAAGATGGGGTGACCTGTGGGGTTCTGTTACCCAAAATCCTTTGCAAACCTCAAAATTTGGCAAAAAAAACTTTTTCCTCATATTTCGGTGACAGAAAGTTCTGGAATCTGAGGACCCACATATTTCCTCCTACCCAGCGTTCCCCCAAGTCTCCCAATAAAAATGGTACCTCACTTGTGTGGGTAGGCCTAGTGCCAGTGACAGGAAATGCCCCAAAACACAACGTGGATACATCATATTTTCTGAACGAAAACTGACCTGTTTTTTGCAAAGTGCCTAGCTGTGGGTTTTGGCCTCTAGTGCAGCCGCCACTTAGGGAAACCTACCAAACCTCTGCATTTTTTTAACCTAGACAACTAGGGAAATTCAAGATGGTGTGACTTGGGGGGCTCTCACCAAGTTCTGTTATCCAGATTCCATTGCAAACCTCAAAATGTGGCAAAAAAAACACTTTTTCATCACATTTCATTGACAGAAAGTTCTGGAATCTGAGATGAGCCACAAATTTTCTCCTACCCAGCGTTCCCCCAAGTCTCCTGACAAAAATGGTACCTCACTTGTGTGAGTAGGCCTAGTGCCCGTGACAGGAAATGCCCCAAAACACAACGTGGACACATCACATTTTCCTAAAGAAAACTGACCTGTTTTTAGCAAAGCGTCTATCTGTGGATTTTGGCGTCTAGCTCGGCCGGCATGTAGGGAAACCTACCAAACCTGTGAATTTCTAAAAACCAAACACCTAGGGGATTCCAAGATGGGGTGACTTGTGGGGCTCTCACCAAGTTCTGTTACTCAGAAACCTTTGCAAACCTTGAGATTTGGCAAAAAACACTTTTTCCTCATATTTCGGTGACAGAAAGTTCTGGAATCTGAGGACCCACATATTTCCTCCTACCCAGCGTTCCCCCAAGTCTCCCAATAAAAATGGTACCTCACTTGTGTGGGTAGGCCTAGTGCCAGTGACAGGAAATGCCCGAAAACACAACGTAGATACATCATATTTTCTGAACGAAAACTGACCTGTTTTTTGCAAAGTGCCTAGCTGTGGGTTTTGGCCTCTAGTGCAGCCGCCACTTAGGGAAACCTACCAATCCTCTGCATTTTTTAAAACTAGACAACTAGGGAAATTCAAGATGGGGTGACTTGGGGGGCTCTCATCAAGTTCTGTTATCCAGATTCCTTTGCAAACCTCAAAATGTGGTAAAACAAAACACTTTTTCATCACATTTCGGTTGGCAGAAAGTTCTGGAATCTGAAATGAGCCACAAATTTCCTCCTACCCAGCGTTCTCCCAAGTCTCCTGACAAAAATGGTACCTCACTTGTGTGAGTAGGCCTAGTGCCCGTGACAGGAAATGCCCCAAAACACAACGTGGACACATCACATTTTCCGAAAGAAAACTGACCTGTTTTTTGCAAAGTGCCTACCTGTGAATTTCAGCCTTTAGCTCGGCCGGCACCTAGGGAAACCTACCAACCTGTGCATTTTTTAAAGCTAGACACCTACGGAAGTCCAAGAATGGAGTGACTCGTGGGGCTCTCACCAAGTTCTGTTACCCAGAATCCTTTGCAAACCTCAAAATGTGGCCAAAAAAAACACTTTTTCATCACATTTCGGTGGCAGAAAGTTCTGGAATCTGAGATGAGCCACAAATTTCCTCCTACCCAGCGTTCCCCCAAGTCTCCTGACAAAAATGGTACCTCACTTGTGTTGGTAGACCTAGTGCACGCGACAGGAAATGCCCCAAAACACAACGTGGACACATCACATTTTACGAAAGAAAACTGACCTGTTTTTTGCAAAGTGCCTAGCTGTTGTTTTGGCCTCTAGCGCAGCCGCTACCTAGGGAAACCTACCAAACCTGTGCATTTTTTAAAACTAGAGACGTAGGGAAATCCAAGATGGGGTAACTTGTGGGGCTCTCACCAAGTTCTGTTACCCAGAATCCTTTGCAAACCTCAAAATGTGGAACAAAAAAAACACTTTTTCATCACATTTCGGTGGCAGAAAGTTCTGGAATCTGAGATGAGCCACAAATTTCCTCCTACCCAGCGTTCCCCCAAGTCTCCTGACAAAAATGGTACCTCACTTGTGCGGGTAGGCCTAGTGCCCGTGACAGGAAATGCCCCAAAACACAACGTGGAAACATCACATTTTATGAAAGAAAACTGACCTGTTTTTTGCAAAGTGCCTAGCTGTGGATTTTGGCCTCTAGCTTGGCCGGCATCTAGGGAAACCTACCAAACCTGTGCATTTTTGAAAACTAAGCACCTAGGGGAATCCAAGATCGGGTGACTTGTGTGGCTCTCACCAAGTTCTGTTACCCAGAATCCTTTGCAAACCTCAAAATTTAGCAAAACAACACTTTTTCCTCATATTTCGGTGACAGAAAGTTCTGGAATCTGAGGACCCACATACTTCTTCCTACCCAGCGTTCCCCCCAGTCTCCCAATAAAAATGGTAGTTCACTTGTGTGGGTAGGCCTAGTGCCCCTGACAGGAAATGCCCCAAAACACAACGTGGACACACCATATTTTCTGAACGAAAACTGACCTGTTTTTTGCAAAGTGCCTAGCTGTGGATTTTGGCCTCTAGTGCAGCCACCACCTGGGGAAACATACCAAACCTGTGCATTTCTGAAAACTAGACAACTAGGGAAATTCAAGATGAGGTGACTTGGGGGGCTCTCACCAAGTTCTGTTTTCCAGACTACTTTGCAAACCTCAAAATGTGGCAAAAAAAACACTTTTTCATCACATTTCGGTGGCAGAAAGTTCTGGAATCTGATCTGAGCCACAAATTTCCTCCTACCCAGTGTTCCCCCAAGTCTCCTGACAAAAATGGTACCTCACTTGTGTGGGTAGGCCTAGTGCCCGTGACAGGAAATGCCCCAAAATACAACGTGGACACATCACATTTTCCAAAAGAAAACTGACCTGTTTTTAGCAAAGCGTCTATCTGTGGATTTTGGCGTCTAGCTCGGCCGGCATCTAGGGAAACCTACCAAACCTGTGAATTTTTAAAAACCAAACACCTAGGGGAATCCAAGATGGGGTGACTTGTGGGGCTCTCACCAAGTTCTGTTACTTAGAAACCTTTGCAAACCTCGAGATTTGGCAAAAAACACTTTTTCCTCATATTTCGGTGACAGAAAGTTCTGGAATCTGAGGACCCACATATTTCCTCCTACCCAGCGTTCCCCCAAGTCTCCCAATAAAAATGGTACCTCACTTGTGTGGGTAGGCCTAGTGCCAGTGACAGGAAATGCCCCAAAAGACAACATGAATACATCATATTTTCTGAACGAAAACTGACCTGTTTTTTGCAAAGTGCCTAGCTGTGGGTTTTGGCCTGTAGTGCAGCCGCCACTTAGGGAATCCTACCAAACCTCTGCATTTTTTTAAACTAGACAACTAGGGAAATTCAAGATGGGGTGACTTGGGGGCTCTCACCAAGTTCTGTTATCCAGATTCCTTTGCAAACCTCAAAATGTGGTAAAACAAAACACTTTTTCATCACATTTCGGTGGCAGAAAGTTCTGGAATCTGAGAGGAGCCACAAATTTCCTCCTACCCAGCATTCCCCCAAGTCTCCTGACAAAAATGGTACCTCACTTGTGTGAGTAGGCCTAGTGCCCGTGACAGGAATTGCCCCAAAACACAACGTGGACACATCACATTTTCCGAAAGAAAACTGACCTGTTTTTTGCAAAGTGCCTAGCTGTGGATTTTGGCCTCTAGCTCGGCCGGCATCTAGGGAAACCTACCAAACCTGTGCATTTTTGAAAACTAAACACCTAGGGGAATCCAAGATGGGGTGACTTGTGGGGCTCTCACCAAGTTCTGTTACTCAGAAACCTTTGCAAACCTCGAAATTTGGCAAAAAACACTTTGGGGGTTATTCTAACTTTGGAGGAGTGTTAATCCGTCCCAAAAGTGACGGTAAAGTGACGGATATACCACCAGCCGTATTACGAGTTCCATAGGATATAATGGACTCGTAATACGGCTGGTGGTAAATCCGTCACTTTTCCGTCACTTTTGGGACGGATTAACACCTCCTCCAAAGTTAGAATAACCCCCTTTTTCCTCATATTTTAGTGACAGAAAGTTCTGGAATCTGAGAGGAGCCACAAATTTCCTCCTACCCAGCATTCCCCCAAGTCTCCCAGTAAAAATGGCAGCTCACTTGTGTGGGTAGGCCTAGTGACCGCAACAGGAAATGCCGCAAAACACAACGTGGACACATCACATTTTCTGAAAGAAAACTGACCTGTTTTTTGCAAAGTGCCTAGCTGTGGATTTCGGCCACTAGCGCAACCGCCACCTATGGTAACCTACCAAACTTGTGCATTTTTTTAAAGTAGACACCTAGAGAAATCCAAGATGGAGTGAACTGTGGGGCTCTCACCAAGTTCTGTTATCCAGAATCCTTTCAAAACCTAAAAATTTGGAAAGAAAATACACTTTTTCATCACATTTCGGTGACAGAAAGTTCTGGAATCTGAGAGGAGCCACAAATTTCTTCCTACCCAGCATTCCCCCAAGTCTCCTGATAAAAATGATACCTCACTTTTTTGGGTAGGCCTAGTCCCTGTGACAGGAAATGCCCCAAAACACAACGTAGACACAACATATTTTCCGAAAGAAAACTGACCTGTTTTTTGCAAAGTGCCTAGCTGTGGATTTTGGCCTCTACCTCGGCCGGCACCTGGGGAAACCTACCAAGCCTGTGGGTTTTTGAAAAACAGACACCTAGGGGAATCCAAGGTGGGGTGACCTGTGGGGTTCCGTTACCCAGAATCCTTTGCAAACCTAAAAATTTGGCAAAAAAATATTTTCCCTCATATTTCGGTGACAGAAAGTTCTGGAATCTGAGGACCCACATATTTCCTCCTACCCAGCGTTCCCCCAAGTCTCCCAATAAAAATGGTACCTCACTTGTGTGGGTAGGCCTAGTGCCCGTGACAAGAACTGCCCCAAAACACAACGTGGACACATCATATTTTCTGAACGAAAACTGACCTGTTTTTTGCAAAGTGCCTAGCTGTGGGTTTTGGCCTCTAGTGCAGCCGCCACTTAGGCAAACCTACCAAACGTCTGCATTTTTTAAAACTAGACAACTTGTGAAATCCAAGATGGGGTGACTTGTGGGGCTCTCACCAAGTTCTGTTACTCAGAAACCTTTACAAACCTCAAAATTTGGCAACAAACACTTTTTCCTCATATTTTAGTGACAGAAAGTTCTGGAATCTGAGAGGAGCCACAAATTTCCTCCTACCCAGCGTTCCCCCAAGTCTCCCAATAAAAATGGCAGCTCACTTGTGTGGGTAGGCCTAGTGCCCGCAACAGGAAATGCCGCAAAACACAACGTGGACACATCACATTTTCTGAAAGAAAACTTACCTGTTTTTTGCAAAGTGCCTAGCTGTGGATTTTGGCCTCTAGCGCAACCGCCATCTAGGGAAACCTACCAAACTTGTGTATTTTTTAAAAGTAGACACCTAGGGAAATCCAAGATGGAGTGACTTGTGGGGCTCTCACCAAGTTCTGTTATCCAGAATCCTTTGCAAACCTAAACATTTGGAAAAAAAATACACTTTTTCATCACATTTCGGTGACAGAAAGTTCTGGAATCTGAGAGGAGCCACAAATTTCCTCCTACCCAGCATTCCCCCAAGTCTCCTGACAAAAATGGTACCTCACTTGTGTGAGTAGGCCTAGTGCCCGGGACAGGAATTGCCCCAAAACACAACGTGGACACATCACATTTTCCGAAAGAAAACTGACCTGTTTTTTGCAAAGTGCCTAGCTGTGGATTTTGGCCTCTAGCTCGGCCGGCATCTAGGGAAACCTACCAAACCTGTGCATTTTTTAAAACTAAACACCTAGGGGAATCCAAGATGGGGTGACTTGTGGGGCTCTCGCCAAGTTCTGTTACTCAGAAACCTTTGCAAACCTCGAGATTTGGCAAAAAACACTTTTTCCTCATATTTCGGTGACAGAAAGTTCTGGAATCTGAGGACCCACATATTTCCTCCTACCCAGCGTTCCCCCAAGTCTCCCATTAAAAATGGTACCTCACTTGTGTGGGTAGGCCTAGTGCCAGTGACAGGAAATGCCCCAAAAGACAACATGAATACATCATATTTTCTGAACGAAAACTGACCTGTTTTTTGCAAAGTGCCTAGCTGTGGGTTTTGGCCTGTAGTGCAGCCGCCACTTAGGGAATCCTACCAAACCTCTGCATTTTTTTAAACTAGACAACTAGAGAAATTCAAGATGGGGTGACTTGGGGGCTCTCACCAAGTTCTGTTATCCAGATTCCTTTGCAAACCTCAAAATGTGGTAAAACAAAACACTTTTTCATCACATTTCGGTGGCAGAAAGTTCTGGAATCTGAGATGAGCCACAAATTTCCTCCTACCCAGCGTTCCCCCAAGTCTCCTGACAAAAATGGTACCTCACTTGTGTGAGTAGGCCTAGTGCCCGTGACAGGAATTGCCCCAAAACACAACGTGGACACATCACATTTTCCGAAAGAAAACTGACCTGTTTTTTGCAAAGTGCCTAGCTGTGGATTTTGGCCTCTAGCTCGGCCGGCATCTAGGGAAACCTACCAAACCTGTGCATTTTTGAAAACTAAACACCTAGGGGAATCCAAGATGGGGTGACTTGTGGGGCTCTCACCAAGTTCTGTTACTCAGAAACCTTTGCAAACCTCGAAATTTGGCAAAAAACACTTTGGGGGTTATTCTAACTTTGGAGGAGTGTTAATCCGTCCCAAAAGTGACGGTAAAGTGACGGATATACCACCAGCCGTATTACTAGTTCCATAGGATATAATGGACTCGTAATACGGCTGGTGGTAAATCCGTCACTTTTCCGTCACTTTTGGGACGGATTAACACCTCCTCCAAAGTTAGAATAACCCCCTTTTTCCTCATATTTTAGTGACAGAAAGTTCTGGAATCTGAGAGGAGCCACAAATTTCCTCCTACCCAGCATTCCCCCAAGTCTCCCAGTAAAAATGGCAGCTCACTTGTGTGGGTAGGCCTAGTGCCCGCAACAGGAAATGCCGCAAAACACAACGTGGACACATCACATTTTCTGAAAGAAAACTGACCTGTTTTTTGCAAAGTGCCTAGCTGTGGATTTCGGCCACTAGCGCAACCGCCACCTATGGTAACCTACCAAACTTGTGCATTTTTTTAAAGTAGACACCTAGAGAAATCCAAGATGGAGTGACTTGTGGGGCTCTCACCAAGTTCTGTTATCCAGAATCCTTTCAAAACCTAAAAATTTGGAAAGAAAATACACTTTTTCATCACATTTCGGTGACAGAAAGTTCTGGAATCTGAGAGGAGCCACAAATTTCTTCCTACCCAGCATTCCCCCAAGTCTCCTGATAAAAATGATACCTCACTTTTTTGGGTAGGCCTAGTCCCTGTGACAGGAAATGCCCCAAAACACAACGTAGACACAACATATTTTCCGAAAGAAAACTGACCTGTTTTTTGCAAAGTGCCTAGCTGTGGATTTTGGCCTCTACCTCGGCCGGCACCTGGGGAAACCTACCAAGCCTGTGGGTTTTTGAAAAACAGACACCTAGGGGAATCCAAGGTGGGGTGACCTGTGGGGTTCCGTTACCCAGAATCCTTTGCAAACCTAAAAATTTGGCAAAAAAATATTTTCCCTCATATTTCGGTGACAGAAAGTTCTGGAATCTGAGGACCCACATATTTCCTCCTACCCAGCGTTCCCCCAAGTCTCCCAATAAAAATGGTACCTCACTTGTGTGGGTAGGCCTAGTGCCCGTGACAAGAACTGCCCCAAAACACAACGTGGACACATCATATTTTCTGAACGAAAACTGACCTGTTTTTTGCAAAGTGCCTAGCTGTGGGTTTTGGCCTCTAGTGCAGCCGCCACTTAGGCAAACCTACCAAACGTCTGCATTTTTTAAAACTAGACAACTTGTGAAATCCAAGATGGGGTGACTTGTGGGGCTCTCACCAAGTTCTGTTACTCAGAAACCTTTACAAACCTCAAAATTTGGCAACAAACACTTTTTCCTCATATTTTAGTGACAGAAATTTCTGGAATCTGAGAGGAGCCACAAATTTCCTCCTACCCAGCGTTCCCCCAAGTCTCCCAATAAAAATGGCAGCTCACTTGTGTGGGTAGGCCTAGTGCCCGCAACAGGAAATGCCGCAAAACACAACGTGGACACATCACATTTTCTGAAAGAAAACTTACCTGTTTTTTGCAAAGTGCCTAGCTGTGGATTTTGGCCTCTAGCGCAACCGCCATCTAGGGAAACCTACCAAACTTGTGTATTTTTTAAAAGTAGACACCTAGGGAAATCCAAGATGGAGTGACTTGTGGGGCTCTCACCAAGTTCTGTTATCCAGAATCCTTTGCAAACCTAAACATTTGGAAAAAAAATACACTTTTTCATCACATTTCGGTGACAGAAAGTTCTGGAATCTGAGAGGAGCCACAAATTTCCTCCTACCCAGCATTCCCCCAAGTCTCCTGACAAAAATGGTACCTCACTTGTGTGAGTAGGCCTAGTGCCCGTGACAGGAATTGCCCCAAAACACAACGTGGACACATCACATTTTCCGAAAGAAAACTGACCTGTTTTTTGCAAAGTGCCTAGCTGTGGATTTTGGCCTCTAGCTCGGCCGGCATCTAGGGAAACCTACCAAACCTGTGCATTTTTTAAAACTAAACACCTAGGGGAATCCAAGATGGGGTGACTTATGGGGCTCTCGCCAAGTTCTGTTACTCAGAAACCTTTGCAAACCTCGAAATTTGGCAAAAAACACTTTTTTCTTCATATTTTAGTGACAGAAAGTTCTGGAATCTGAGAGGAGCCACAAATTTCCTCCTACCCAGCATTCCCCCAAGTCTCCCAGTAAAAATGGCAGCTCACTTGTGTGGGTAGGCCTAGTGCCCGCAACAGGAAATGCCGGAAAACACAACGTGGACACATCACATTTTCTGAAAGAAAACTGACCTGTTTTTTGCAAAGTGCCTAGCTGTGGATTTTGGCCACTAGCGCAACCGCCACCTATGGTAACCTACCAAACTTGTGCATTTTTTAAAAGTAGACACCTAGAGAAATCCAAGATGGAGTGACTTGTGGGGCTCTCACCAAGTTCTGTTATCCAGAATCCTTTCAAAACCTAAAAATTAGGAAATAAAATACACTTTTTCATCACATTTCGGTGACAGAAAGTTCTGGAATCTGAGAGGAGCCACAAATTTCCTCCTACCCAGCATTCCCCCAAGTCTCCTGATAAAAATGATACCTCACTTTTTTGGGTAGGCCTAGTCCTTGTGACAGGAAATGCCCCAAAACACAACGTGGACACAACATATCTTCCGAAAGAAAACTGACCTGTTTTTTGCAAAGTGCCTAGCTGTGGATTTTGGCCTCTACCTCGGCCGGCACCTGGGGAAACCTACCAAGCCTGTGCGTTTTTGAAAACCAGACACCTAGGGGAATCCAAGGTGGGGTGACCTGTGGGGTTCTGTTACCCAGAATCCTTTGCAAACCTAAACATTTGGCCAAAAAAAAGTTTTCCTCATATTTCGGTGACAGAAAGTTCTGGAATCTGAGGACCCACATATTTCCTCCTACCCAGCGTTCCCCCAAGTCTCCCAATAAAAATGGTACCTTACTTGTGTGGGTAGGCCTAGTGCCCGTGACAGGAACTGCCCCAAAACACAACGTGGATACATCATATTTTCTGAATGAAAACTGACCTGTTTTTTGCAAAGTGCCTAGCTGTGGGTTTTGGCCTCTAGTGCAGCCGCCACTTAGGGAAACCTACCAAACGTCTGCATTTTTTAAAACTAGACAACTAGGGAAATTCAAGATGGGGTGACTTGGGGGGCTCTCACCAAGTTCTGTTATCTAGATTCCTTTGCAAACCTCAAAATGTGGCAAAAAATACACTTTTTCATCACATTTCGGTGGCAGAAAGTTCTGGAATCTGAGATGAGCCACAAATTTCCTCCTACCCAGCATTCCCCCAAGTCTCCTGACAAAAATGGTACCTCACTTGTGTGAGTAGGCCTAGTGCCCGTGACAGGAAATGCCCCAAAACACAACGTGGACACATCACATTTTCCGAAAGAAAACTGACCTGTTTTTTGGAAAGTGCCTACCTGTGAATTTCAGCCTTTAGCTCGGCCGGCACCTAGAGAAACCTACCAACCTGTGCATTTTTTAAAGCTAGACACCTACGGAAATCCACGATAGAGTGACTCGTGGGGCTCTCACCAAGTTCTGTTACCCAGAATCCTTTGCAAACCTCAAAATTTGGAACAAAAAAACACTTTTTCATCACATTTCGGTGACAGAAAGTTCTGGAATCTGAGAGGAGCCACAAATTTCCTCCTACCCAGCATTCCCCCAAGTCTCCTGACAAAAATGGTACCTCACTTGTGTTGGTACACCTAGTGCACGCGACAGGAAATGCCCCAAAACACAACGTGGACACAACATATCTTCCGAAAGAAAACTGACCTGTTTTTTGCAAAGTGCCTAGCTGTGGATTTTGGCCTCTACCTCGGCCGGCACCTGGGGAAACCTACCAAGCCTGTGCGTTTTTGAAAACCAGACACCTAGGGGAATCCAAGGTGGGGTGACCTGTGGGGTTCTGTTACCCAGAATCCTTTGCAAACCTAAACATTTGGCCAAAAAAAAGTTTTCCTCATATTTCGGTGACAGAAAGTTCTGGAATCTGAGGACCCACATATTTCCTCCTACCCAGCGTTCCCCCAAGTCTCCCAATAAAAATGGTACCTTACTTGTGTGGGTAGGCCTAGTGCCCGTGACAGGAACTGCCCCAAAACACAACGTGGATACATCATATTTTCTGAATGAAAACTGACCTGTTTTTTGCAAAGTGCCTAGCTGTGGGTTTTGGCCTCTAGTGCAGCCGCCACTTAGGGAAACCTACCAAACGTCTGCATTTTTTAAAACTAGACAACTAGGGAAATTCAAGATGGGGTGACTTGGGGGGCTCTCACCAAGTTCTGTTATCTAGATTCCTTTGCAAACCTCAAAATGTGGCAAAAAATACACTTTTTCATCACATTTCGGTGGCAGAAAGTTCTGGAATCTGAGATGAGCCACAAATTTCCTCCTACCCAGCGTTCCCCCAAGTCTCCTGACAAAAATGGTACCTCACTTGTGTGAGTAGGCCTAGTGCCCGTGACAGGAAATGCCCCAAAACACAACGTGGACACATCACATTTTCCGAAAGAAAACTGACCTGTTTTTTGGAAAGTGCCTACCTGTGAATTTCAGCCTTTAGCTCGGCCGGCACCTAGGGAAACCTACCAACCTGTGCATTTTTTAAAGCTAGACACCTACGGAAATCCACGATAGAGTGACTCGTGGGGCTCTCACCAAGTTCTGTTACCCAGAATCCTTTGCAAACCTCAAAATTTGGAACAAAAAAACACTTTTTCATCACATTTCGGTGACAGAAAGTTCTGGAATCTGAAAGGAACCACACATTTCCTCCTTCCCAGCGTTCCCCCAAGTCTCCTGACAAAAATGGTACCTCACTTGAGTTGGTAGACCTAGTGCACGCGACAGGAAATGCCCCAAAACACAACGTGAAAACATCACATTTTACGAAAGAAAACTGACCTGTTTTTTGCGAAGTGCCTACCTGTGAATTTCAGCCTTTAGCTCGGCCGGCACCTAGGGAAACCTACCAACCTGTGCATTTTTTAAAGCTAGACACCTACGGAAATCCAAGAATGGAGTGACTCGTGGGGCTCTCACCAAGTTCTGTTACCCAGAATCCTTTGCAAACCTCAAAATATGGCAAAAAAAAACACTTTTTCATCACATTTCGGTGGCAGAAAGTTCTGGAATCTGAGATGAGCCACAAATTTCCTCCTACCCAGCGTTCCCCCAAGTCTCCTGACAAAAATGGTACCTCACTTGTGTTGGTAGACCTAGTGCACGCGACAGGAAATGCCCCAAAACACAACGTGGACACATCACATTTTACGAAAGAAAACTGACCTGTTTTTTGCAAAGTGCCTAGCTGTTGTTTTGGCCTCTAGCGCAGCCGCTACCTAGGGAAACCTACCAAACCTGTGCATTTTTTAAAACTAGACACGTAGGGAAATCCAAGATGGGGTAACTTGTGGGGCTCTCACCAAGTTCTGTTACCCAGAATCCTTTGCAAACCTCAAAATGTGGAACAAAAAAACACTTTTTCATCACATTTCGGTGGCAGAAAGTTCTGGAATCTGAGATGAGCCACAAATTTCCTCCTACCCAGCGTTCCCCCAAGTCTCCTGACAAAAATGGTACCTCACTTGTGCGGGTAGGCCTAGTGCCCGTGACAGGAAATGCCCCAAAACACAACGTGGAAACATCACATTTTATGAAAGAAAACTGACCTGTTTTTTGCAAAGTGCCTAGCTGTGGATTTTGGCCTCTAGCTTGGCCGGCATCTAGGGAAACCTACCAAACCTGTGCATTTTTGAAAACTAAGCACCTAGGGGAATCCAAGATCGGGTGACTTGTGTGGCTCTCACCAAGTTCTGTTACCCAGAATCCTTTGCAAACCTCAAAATTTAGCAAAACAACACTTTTTCCTCATATTTCGGTGACAGAAAGTTCTGGAATCTGAGGACCCACATACTTCTTCCTACCCAGCGTTCCCCCCAGTCTCCCAATAAAAATGGTAGTTCACTTGTGTGGGTAGGCCTAGTGCCCCTGACAGGAAATGCCCCAAAACACAACGTGGACACACCATATTTTCTGAACGAAAACTGACCTGTTTTTTGCAAAGTGCCTAGCTGTGGATTTTGGCCTCTAGTGCAGCCACCACCTGGGGAAACCTACCAAACCTGTGTGTGAGAAACTGGGGCTGATTGCAGAGGCCCCATAACTTTTTGCCCCCATTTTCCACTTTATGCTGGTGTTTTCCTGACTCTGATGGTGCCCTGGGTACTGCTAACCAGTCCCAGGGCCTGTGCTCTGTGTAAAATGGATATGCAAATTAAGCTAATTATAATTGGCTAAGTTAACCTACCTATAAGTCCCTAGTATATGGTAGGGCATGTAGGTTTAGGGACCACAGCATAGGTGGTGCACACCTAGGTGCATTGCTGAGGTGCCCAGTGTCATTTTAAAAGCAAGCCTGCCTTGCTGGCTGCTTTTAAATTAAAGTTATATGCAAATTCGACTTTGGAATTAAAGGTACTTCCAAAGTCTTAAACTACCTTATTTTTACATATAAGTCACCCCTAAGGTGTGCCCTATGTGCCCCTAGGGCTGGGTGCCATGTAACTATAAGCAGGGACTTTATAAAAATAGATTTATAAGCCCTGGTGAGGTAAAAACAGCCAAATTCGTTTTTCCCTCATTGAAGTAAATGGCCTTCATAGGCTAGAATGGGCAGACTTTATTTAAAATTTTAAAGTCTCCTTAAATGTTACATACCAAGAATTTGGTATCAAATTGATTGTTATAATAAATCCCACAACTTCCAGTTGTTGGATTTAATATAACTAGTGCAGGTAAAAAGTTTAGACTTTACCTAAAAAGTTGCCAATTTCAGCTCTGCATTGTTTTTGCTGCTGTGCTCTGATTGGCCAGCCTGCAGCAGCTTCTGCCAGGCTACTTTAATGAGGTGTGAAGTGGCCTGACTTCACACAAAGGAATGTGCTTGGGGGAGAGAATCTCCCCTCAGCAGATGGTGAGGCAGGAAGGGGGAGGGCTGCCAAACTGGTCTTCAAAGGCAGAGAAGGACATCTGGAGCACCCAGCAACACCCCCACATCCTGCAACCCCAGACAGCTAGGTGCCCCCTTGATTAGATTAGGAGAGGGCAAGAGAGGGGTGTGTTTATGATTTTTAGCCACACCAGTGGGTGGGCTCAGCCAGATCTCTCCTCCAAAAATCAGATTCATCCATTTTGGATTTTTAGAGACTATTGCCTTCTGGGATGGATTCTTGCCACACTTCCCAGGAAGTGGTCATCACAGGGGGACGACCCTGTCCCTGATTGGAGGACCAGGGCCCCCCTGCTTTTCACCCAGGAGCAAGGATAAAACTGGCAGACCTGCACCCACGCCTCAGATCCCCTCCAGAATTCAACAAGAAAGGAACTAAAGAAGAAGAAGGACTGCCCTGCTGGACCCCTGGCCTGCACCTGGACCCTGCACTCAGAAGGACTGCACCAGCTGCACACTTGGGCTTCACCACAAGAAGGACTTTGCCTGGCTTCAACTGGTTCAAGGAGGGACTCCCTGTTTGCTACAGGTGAAAAATTGCTAAACCAGAGTCCCCTGCACCAACTCCTGAAGAAAGCGACCAGCTGACCACTGTCCAGTGGCCAAAAAGGAGTTTGCGCCAGGTGCATTCTGGGAGTTGAAGTCCGCACCCCCAAGGACCATCACAGAACTTCTAGACCCTTGGGGTGAGCTGTGGACCCCAAAAGAACCTTGAAAGAACATCTGGGTGAAGCCCCAGAAGTTTGGAAAAGATTGGAGAATTTTTGAAAAAAAGCTCCATAAAGTGACCGACCCGACGCGGAAATTCTAGCCGGCTTGCCTCAACCGCGACCCGGCCTGACTTCGTGGTTCGTCCCGGTAAAGAAAAACATCCAAAAAAGAGACTAAGTCCGAAGGTAAAAAGTTGACCGGGACCTCCCAGCCATCGAATCCGAGAAGGGCTCCACGGACGTCGGATCAAGATCCAGGTTTACCCCGGTCGAAGGATTTTCATCTCGAAAAAACGACTAAGTCCGAAGGTAAAAATCACCACCGAGGAAACCGACTTCGCGTATCCGGACAAGGGCTCCAGGAGGTCGGATTCAACTGGCAGGTTCGTCCCGGGGAAGAAAAACATCAAAAAAGAGACTAAGTCAGAAGGTAACTTTTTAACCGAGGCCTCCCGCGACCTGTAGCCGAGCAGGGCTCCATCGCGGTCGGCCTGAAAGTTTGACTTTGCCCCAGTCCTGGTGCAACCAGATGACCCGATTGGCGCTTTTTGTTTCTAAGCGCTAGAAAATAATAATACTTTAAAAATTCATATCTCCGGTTCCCCTGAACCGATTTTAATCGTTTTTGTGTCATTTTAAAGATAAAAATATAAGCTATTTTTATAAATTGGTTTTGGATTTTTAAACTGTTTCCTGTGTTTTATTTAATTACTGTTTTGTGATATTTGAATGCTTTACACTTTGTCTCCTAAGTTAAGCCTTGACGCTCGATGCCAAGCTACCAAGGGTAGAGCTGGGATTAATTTACTGAGACCTAACTGTACCTATGTGGAGGTTAGTGGCTTGTTGCTAGGTGTAGGTACCTACCTGCCCTACCAATAACCCATTTTCCAACATAATTGGAAGCAGCGACGGGATCCTGTACTTGTGTTCAATATCACGTTACAGTTTTAGGTAAAACAAATTAAAAATCCTTTAAATTGTCCTAGTGCAAAAAAAATTTTTAATTTTAATTTTTTTTAATTAATTTGGATTAATTTCAATTATTGAATTTTTGTAATTTTTCTAAATTCTTGTTACCAATTTTTGCAAAAAGTTTTTGTTGACACAAAACTAGGGAACCATGGAGCTTGATCTGGCTAGCCTACCCACACTGACAGTAGTCCAGCTTAGGGGGTTGTGTATTGAGAGGGGGTTGCCTGCAACCCCTGATCTCAGGAAGCAAATCCTGATTAAATCCCTGACAGCGTGGGCTGAGGCACAAGAGGTAGAGACAGAGGAAGCTCCAGAGGAGGAAGAAAAAGAGGAAGATGCTAACTCTAACCACTCAGGGGAGGGAAGGCATCAGACCCCAAGTGAGGAAGAGGAGGAACGGTCCTCACTGGATACAGTCACTAGGGGCAGACCCAAAGCTAGTGGTAGGAAGAGGGTCCTTTCAGGAGGAGAGAACCCATCCATCAGGGAAAGAGAGCTGGAAGCCCAGCTGGCCTACATAGCTTTGGAAGCAGATAAGCTTGCCCTGGAAAAGAAAAAGTGGGCAAGCAAAGAAAAAAAAGATGGAGGCAGCGAGAAGGAAACTGAGGTGTCCATGGGTGGGGGAGTTTGCCCCAGATTACCCAAGGGGGTGGTTCCTGCTTATGTAGAGGGGGATGACATAGATAAGTGGCTAGGGGCCTTTGAGAGGGCACTCCAAATGAGAAGGGTTAGGCCTCAATACTGGGGTTCCCTTTTGTGGGAGTTGGTCCCCAACTCAGGGAGGGATAGGCTTCTGACCTTAAGGGGGGAGGAGGCAGATTCATACCCTAGTATGAAGAGGTGCTTAGTCAAGAAGTTTGGTCTGACCCCAGAGCAATATAGAATGAAGTTCAGGGACACCCAGAAGGTCAGTACCCAGTCTTGGGTTGACTTTGTGGACACCTCACTAAAGGCACTAGAGGGCTGGATTATTGGCAACAAAGTAAATACTTATGAGGGGTTATACAATCTGATCATGAGAGAGCACATCTTGACCAATTGTATCCAAGAAAGGTTACGCCAGCATCTAGTGGACTCTAAGCAGACCAACCCTAGAGAGCTAGGGGAGGCAGCTGATGAGTGGTTGAGAACCAGGGTGGTTGTCAAGTCCCAGGGGGGAGACTCCAAGAAGGGGGGGTCAGGTCCCCAAAAACCTAAGGAGGGAGGTGGTAAGCCCACCACAGAGACTCCCTCTGTACCCCAGAACCCTAAGAAGGAGGAGAGTAAATCCCACTCCCACTCTGACATGCAGAGACAGGGAGACCCAGGGTTAAAAAAGCTCTTGGACAGTAGGGCTTGCTTTGACTGTCAGCAGACAGGTCACTTCAGAGGAGATGCAGCCTGTCCAAAGAAGGTGGTTAGCACTGGGCTGTCCAGTGTAGCCATAGAGGAGGATTCCTCAGATGATGAAGTCCTCCTAGCATTGTGCTGGGAGACAGGACCAGATGGTAAGCTGGTGATCCCTGAGGGTGGGAGTAGGCACTTCCACCACATTCAAGTGAATGGGATCCCTACCACTGGCCTGAGAGACACCTGTGCCAGTCACACTGTAGTGAGTGACCGGTTAGTGACCCCAGACATGTATGTCCCAGGAAAGACAAAGAAAGTCAGGATAGCCACAGGGGAGGTCACCTCCAAACCTGTAGCCATAGTGCCCCTAGAGAGGGAGGGTATCCTTGACTGGATTAGGGTGGTAGTCAGTGCTGACCTTCCCCTAGATTGTATCCTGGGCAATGACCTCCCAGAGGTGAGTCTGGTCACAGATGGGGTGGTCGCCCAGGGCGCCCCCCCAACCCAAAGTCCTGGGGAGTCAGTCCCTACAGTTAGGAGACAGGGGTCCCCAAGAAAAGGAAAGAAGAAAAGGAAGGGTAGGCCACTCTTAAAGAGAGTTCCAGGGAGCCAAGGGCCCTCTGCCCCAGTAAGGGGGGAGCCCAGAGTTGGCACTGGTGAGGCCTCACCTGACCCCAAGGAAGTCCTGAGTAGTCAGGCAGCTGTCCAGATGCAAGGTGTTGCCCCTGCACTGACAGAAGGGAGAGTGGAAGGAGGGTGTCTGCCACAGGAGGTGGTAGCCCCCCACTCTAGACAGCAAGAGGGGTGCCAGGACCCCAAAGTTGCCCCTAAAGCAGCTCAGCCACCTGTCAGTGGAGAGCTTAGGGTGTGGTTCTGGGTACTGACAGCTGTCAGTAGCCTCTGCTGGGTGCTAGCCTTCCTGGCAGCACTGTACTTGGCCTGGGAGGCAGACCCCAGGGCCAAGAGAAAAGTAGGCCCCCTGACCCTATTGGTCATGGTGGGGTTGCTCAAGTGTTGGGTGACTTCTTTGGGTAAGCTAGGTGTTGCCCTAGCAAAGTTAGGAGTAGGGGAGGTGGGCACCTCACTACCCAAGTTGGCAGAGAGAGAGGAGGAAGACCCCCCTAGAGGGAAGTTTCAGTTTGAGTTGGGTCCTTTTACTGTTGGGATGGCTTCACTACCCAGAGGGAGTGACCCTGACAGGAGGATATAAGGCAGAGTAGGCCCTGCAAAGGGACAGCCAGTTTTCTTCACTGTCTTCCTCGCCTAACAAGCCAGGAAGACTCTCCCAGGGTTGGGCTGAGTCTCCTGGGCGTGTGGGCTGGGGGGGGGTTGTGTGAGAAACTGGGGCTGATTGCAGAGGCCCCATAACTTTTTGCCCCCATTTTCCACTTTATGCTGGTGTTTTCCTGACTCTGATGGTGCCCTGGGTACTGCTAACCAGTCCCAGGGCCTGTGCTCTGTGTAAAATGGATATGCAAATTAAGCTAATTATAATTGGCTAAGTTAACCTACCTATAAGTCCCTAGTATATGGTAGGGCATGTAGGTTTAGGGACCACAGCATAGGTGGTGCACACCTAGGTGCATTGCTGAGGTGCCCAGTGTCATTTTAAAAGCAAGCCTGCCTTGCTGGCTGCTTTTAAATTAAAGTTATATGCAAATTCGACTTTGGAATTAAAGGTACTTCCAAAGTCTTAAACTACCTTATTTTTACATATAAGTCACCCCTAAGGTGTGCCCTATGTGCCCCTAGGGCTGGGTGCCATGTAACTATAAGCAGGGACTTTATAAAAATAGATTTATAAGCCCTGGTGAGGTAAAAACAGCCAAATTCGTTTTTCCCTCATTGAAGTAAATGGCCTTCATAGGCTAGAATGGGCAGACTTTATTTAAAATTTTAAAGTCTCCTTAAATGTTACATACCAAGAATTTGGTATCAAATTGATTGTTATAATAAATCCCACAACTTCCAGTTGTTGGATTTAATATAACTAGTGCAGGTAAAAAGTTTAGACTTTACCTAAAAAGTTGCCAATTTCAGCTCTGCATTGTTTTTGCTGCTGTGCTCTGATTGGCCAGCCTGCAGCAGCTTCTGCCAGGCTACTTTAATGAGGTGTGAAGTGGCCTGACTTCACACAAAGGAATGTGCTTGGGGGAGAGAATCTCCCCTCAGCAGATGGTGAGGCAGGAAGGGGGAGGGCTGCCAAACTGGTCTTCAAAGGCAGAGAAGGACATCTGGAGCACCCAGCAACACCCCCACATCCTGCAACCCCAGACAGCTAGGTGCCCCCTTGATTAGATTAGGAGAGGGCAAGAGAGGGGTGTGTTTATGATTTTTAGCCACACCAGTGGGTGGGCTCAGCCAGATCTCTCCTCCAAAAATCAGATTCATCCATTTTGGATTTTTAGAGACTATTGCCTTCTGGGATGGATTCTTGCCACACTTCCCAGGAAGTGGTCATCACAGGGGGACGACCCTGTCCCTGATTGGAGGACCAGGGCCCCCCTGCTTTTCACCCAGGAGCAAGGATAAAACTGGCAGACCTGCACCCACGCCTCAGATCCCCTCCAGAATTCAACAAGAAAGGAACTAAAGAAGAAGAAGGACTGCCCTGCTGGACCCCTGGCCTGCACCTGGACCCTGCACTCAGAAGGACTGCACCAGCTGCACACTTGGGCTTCACCACAAGAAGGACTTTGCCTGGCTTCAACTGGTTCAAGGAGGGACTCCCTGTTTGCTACAGGTGAAAAATTGCTAAACCAGAGTCCCCTGCACCAACTCCTGAAGAAAGCGACCAGCTGACCACTGTCCAGTGGCCAAAAAGGAGTTTGCGCCAGGTGCATTCTGGGAGTTGAAGTCCGCACCCCCAAGGACCATCACAGAACTTCTGGACCCTTGGGGTGAGCTGTGGACCCCAAAAGAACCTTGAAAGAACATCTGGGTGAAGCCCCAGAAGTTTGGAAAAGATTGGAGAATTTTTGAAAAAAAGCTCCATAAAGTGACCGACCCGACGCGGAAATTCTAGCCGGCTTGCCTCAACCGCGACCCGGCCTGACTTCGTGGTTCGTCCCGGTAAAGAAAAACATCCAAAAAAGAGACTAAGGTAAAAAGTTGACCGGGACCTCCCAGCCATCGAATCCGAGAAGGGCTCCACGGACGTCGGATCAAGATCCAGGTTTACCCCGGTCGAAGGATTTTCATCTCGAAAAACCGACTAAGTCCGAAGGTAAAAATCACCACCGAGGAAACCGACTTCGCGTATCCGGACAAGGGCTCCAGGAGGTCGGATTCAACTGGCAGGTTCGTCCCGGGGAAGAAAAACATCAAAAAAGAGACTAAGTCAGAAGGTAACTTTTTAACCGAGGCCTCCCGCGACCTGTAGCCGAGCAGGGCTCCATCGCGGTCGGCCTGAAAGTTTGACTTTGCCCCGGTCCTGGTGCAACCAGATGACCCGATTGGCGCTTTTTGTTTCTAAGCGCTAGAAAATAATAATACTTTAAAAATTCATATCTCCGGTTCCCCTGAACCGATTTTAATCGTTTTTGTGTCATTTTAAAGATAAAAATATAAGCTATTTTTATAAATTGGTTTTGGATTTTTAAACTGTTTCCTGTGTTTTCCTGTGTTTTATTTAATTACTGTTTTGTGATATTTGAATGCTTTACACTTTGTCTCCTAAGTTAAGCCTTGACGCTCGATGCCAAGCTACCAAGGGTAGAGCTGGGATTAATTTACTGAGACCTAACTGTACCTATGTGGAGGTTAGTGGCTTGTTGCTAGGTGTAGGTACCTACCTGCCCTACCAATAACCCATTTTCCAACACTGTGCATTTCTGAAAACTAGACAACTAGGGAAATTCAAGATGGGGTGACTTGGGGGGCTCTCACCAAGTTCTGTTATCCAGACTACTTTGCAAACCTCAAAATTTGGCAAAAAAAAAACACTTTTTCATCACATTTCGGTGGCAGAAAGTTCTGGAATCTGATCTGAGCCACAAATTTCCTCCTACCCAGTGTTCCCCCAAGTCTCCTGACAAAAATGGTACCTCACTTGTGTGGGTAGGCCTAGTGCCCGTGACAGGAAATGCCCCAAAATACAACGTGGACACATCACATTTTCCAAAAGAAAACTGACCTGTTTTTAGCAAAGCGTCTATCTGTGGATTTTGGCGTCTAGCTCGGCCGGCATCTAGGGAAACCTACCAAACCTGTGAATTTTTAAAAAACCAAACACCTAGGGGAATCCAAGATGGGGTGACTTGTGGGGCTCTCACCAAGTTCTGTTACTCAGAAACCTTTGCAAACCTCGAGATTTGGCAAAAAACACTTTTTCCTCATATTTCGGTGACAGAAAGTTCTGGAATCTGAGGACCCACATATTTCCTCCTACCCAGCGTTCCCCCAAGTCTCCCAATAAAAATTGTACCTCACTTGTGTGGGTAGGCCTAGTGCCAGTGACAGGAAATGCCCCAAAAGACAACATGGATACATCATATTTTCTGAACGAAAACTGACCTGTTTTTTGCAAAGTGCCTAGCTGTGGGTTTTGGCCTGTAGTGCAGCCGCCACTTAGGGAATCCTACCAAACCTCTGCATTTTTTTAAACTAGACAACTAGGGAAATTCAAGATGGGGTGACTTGGGGGCTCTCACCAAGTTCTGTTATCCAGATTCCTTTGCAAACCTCAAAATGTGGTAAAACAAAACACTTTTTCATCACATTTCGGTGGCAGAAAGTTCTGGAATCTGAGATGAGCCACAAATTTCCTCCTACCCAGCGTTCCCCCAAGTCTCCTGACAAAAATGGTACCTCACTTGTGTGAGTAGGCCTAGTGCCCGTGACAGGAATTGCCCCAAAACACAACGTGGACACATCACATTTTCCGAAAGAAAACTGACCTGTTTTTTGCAAAGTGCCTAGCTGTGGATTTTGGCCTCTAGCTCGGCCGGCATCTAGGGAAACCTACCAAACCTGTGCATTTTTGAAAACTAAACACCTAGGGGAATCCAAGATGGGGTGACTTGTGGGGCTCTCACCAAGTTCTGTTACTCAGAAACCTTTGCAAACCTCGAAATTTGGCAAAAAACACTTTGGGGGTTATTCTAACTTTGGAGGAGTGTTAATCCGTCCCAAAAGTGACGGTAAAGTGACGGATATACCACCAGCCGTATTACGAGTTCCATAGGATATAATGGACTCGTAATACGGCTGGTGGTAAATCCGTCACTTTTCCGTCACTTTTGGGACGGATTAACACCTCCTCCAAAGTTAGAATAACCCCCTTTTTCCTCATATTTTAGTGACAGAAAGTTCTGGAATCTGAGAGGAGCCACAAATTTCCTCCTACCCAGCATTCCCCCAAGTCTCCCAGTAAAAATGGCAGCTCACTTGTGTGGGTAGGCCTAGTGCCCGCAACAGGAAATGCCGCAAAACACAACGTGGACACATCAGATTTTCTGAAAGAAAACTGACCTGTTTTTTGCAAAGTGCCTAGCTGTGGATTTCGGCCACTAGCGCAACCGCCACCTATGGTAACCTACCAAACTTGTGCATTTTTTTAAAGTAGACACCTAGAGAAATCCAAGATGGAGTGACTTGTGGGGCTCTCACCAAGTTCTGTTATCCAGAATCCTTTCAAAACCTAAAAATTTGGAAAGAAAATACACTTTTTCATCACATTTCGGTGACAGAAAGTTCTGGAATCTGAGAGGAGCCACAAATTTCTTCCTACCCAGCATTCCCCCAAGTCTCCTGATAAAAATAATACCTCACTTTTTTGGGTAGGCCTAGTCCCTGTGACAGGAAATGCCCCAAAACACAACGTAGACACAACATATTTTCCGAAAGAAAACTGACCTGTTTTTTGCAAAGTGCCTAGCTGTCGATTTTGGCCTCTACCTCGGCCGGCACCTGGGGAAACCTACCAAGCCTGTGGGTTTTTGAAAAACAGACACCTAGGGGAATCCAAGGTGGGGTGACCTCTGGGGTTCCGTTACCCAGAATCCTTTGCAAACCTAAAAATTTGGCAAAAAAATCTTTTCCCTCATATTTCGGTGACAGAAAGTTCTGGAATCTGAGGACCCACATATTTCCTCCTACCCAGCGTTCCCCCAAGTCTCCCAATAAAAATGGTACCTCACTTGTGTGGGTAGGCCTAGTGCCCGTGACAAGAACTGCCCCAAAACACAACGTGGACACATCATATTTTCTGAACGAAAACTGACCTGTTTTTTGCAAAGTGCCTAGCTGTGGGTTTTGGCCTCTAGTGCAGCCGCCTCTTAGGCAAACCTACCAAACGTCTGCATTTTTTAAAACTAGACAACTTGTGAAATCCAAGATGGGGTGACTTGTGGGGCTCTCACCAAGTTCTGTTACTCAGAAACCTTTACAAACCTCGAAATTTGGCAAAAAACACTTTTTCCTCATATTTTAGTGACAGAAAGTTCTGGAATCTGAGAGGAGCCACAAATTTCCTCCTACCCAGCGTTCCCCCAAGTCTCCCAATAAAAATGGCAGCTCACTTGTGTGGGTAGGCCTAGTGGCCGCAACAGGAAATGCCGCAAAACACAACGTGGACACATCACATTTTCTGAAAGAAAACTTACCTGTTTTTTGCAAAGTGCCTAGCTGTGGATTTTGGCCTCTAGTGCAACCGCCATCTAGGGAAACCTACCAAACTTGTGTATTTTTTAAAAGTAGACACCTAGGGAAATCCAAGATGGAGTGACTTGTGGGGCTCTCACCAAGTTCTGTTATCCAGAATCCTTTGCAAACCTAAACATTTGGAAAAAAAATACACTTTTTCATCACATTTCGGTGACAGAAAGTTCTGGAATCTGAGAGGAGCCACAAATTTCCTCCTACCCAGCATTCCCCCAAGTCTCCTGACAAAAATGGTACCTCACTTGTGTGAGTAGGCCTAGTGCCCGTGACAGGAATTGCCCCAAAACACAACGTGGACACATCACATTTTCCGAAAGAAAACGGACCTGTTTTTTGCAAAGTGCCTAGCTGTGGATTTTGGCCTCTAGCTCGGCCGGCATCTAGGGAAACCTACCAAACCTGTGCATTTTTTAAAACTAAACACCTAGGGGAATCCAAGATGGGGTGACTTGTGGGGCTCTCGCCAAGTTCTGTTACTCAGAAACCTTTGCAAACCTCGAAATTTGGCAAAAAACACTTTTTTCTTCATATTTTAGTGACAGAAAGTTCTGGAATCTGAGAGGAGCCACAAATGTCCTCCTACCCAGCATTCCCCCAAGTCTCCCAGTAAAAATGGCAGCTCACTTGTGTGGGTAGGCATAGTGCCCGCAACAGGAAATGCCGGAAAACACAACGTGGACACATCACATTTTCTGAAAGAAAACTGACCTGTTTTTTGCAAAGTGCCTAGCTGTGGATTTTGGCCACTAGCGCAACCGCCACCTATGGTAACCTACCAAACTTGTGCATTTTTTTAAAGTAGACACCTAGAGAAATCCAAGATGGAGTGACTTGTGGGGCTCTCACCAAGTTCTGTTATCCAGAATCCTTTCAAAACCTAAAAATTAGGAAATAAAATACACTTTTTCATCACATTTCGGTGACAGAAAGTTCTGGAATCTGAGAGGAGCCACAAATTTCCTCCTACCCAGCATTCCCCCAAGTCTCCTGATAAAAATTATACCTCACTTTTTTGGGTAGGCCTAGTCCTTGTGACAGGAAATGCCCCAAAACACAACGTGGACACAACATATTTTCCGAAAGAAAACTGACCTGTTTTTTGCAAAGTGCCTAGCTGTGGATTTTGGCCTCTACCTCGGCCGGCACCTGGGGAAACCTACCAAGCCTGTGCGTTTTTGAAAACCAGACACCTAGGGGAATCCAAGGTGGGGTGACCTGTGGGGTTCTGTTACCCAGAATCCTTTGCAAATCTAAACATTTGGCAAAAAAAAAGTTTTCCTCATATTTCGGTGACAGAAAGTTCTGGAATCTGAGGACCCACATATTTCCTCCTACCCAGCGTTCCCCCAAGTCTCCCAATAAAAATGGTACCTTACTTGTGTGGGTAGGCCTAGTGCCCGTGACAGGAACTGCCCCAAAACACAACGTGGATACATCATATTTTCTGAATGAAAACTGACCTGTTTTTTGCAAAGTGCCTAGCTGTGGGTTTTGGCCTCTAGTGCAGCCGCCACTTAGGGAAACCTACCAAACGTCTGCATTTTTAAAAACTAGACAACTAGGGAAATTCAAGATGGGGTGACTTGGGGGGCTCTCACCAAGTTCTGTTATCTAGATTCCTTTGCAAACCTCAAAATGTGGCAAAAAATACACTTTTTCATCACATTTCGGTGGCAGAAAGTTCTGGAATCTGAGATGAGCCACAAATTTCCTCCTACCCAGCGTTCCCCCAAGTCTCCTGACAAAAATGGTACCTCACTTGTGTGAGTAGGCCTAGTGCCCGTGACAGGAAATGCCCCAAAACACAACGTGGACACATCACATTTTCCGAAAGAAAACTGACCTGTTTTTTGGAAAGTGCCTACCTGTGAATTTCAGCCTTTAGCTCGGCCGGCACCTAGGGAAACCTACCAACCTGTGCATTTTTTAAAGCTAGACACCTACGGAAATCCACGATAGAGTGACTCGTGGGGCTCTCACCAAGTTCTGTTACCCAGAATCCTTTGCAAACCTCAAAATTTGGAACAAAAAAACACTTTTTCATCACATTTCGGTGACAGAAACTTCTGGAATCTGAAAGGAACCACACATTTCCTCCTACCCAGCGTTCCCCCAAGTCTCCTGACAAAAATGGTACCTCACTTGTGTTGGTAGACCTAGTGCACGCGACAGGAAATGCCCCAAAACACAACGTGAAAACATCACATTTTACGAAAGAAAACTGACCTGTTTTTTGCGAAGTGCCTAGCTGTCGTTTTGGCCTCTAGCGCAGCCGCTACCTAGGGAAACCTACCAAACCTGTGCATTTTTTAAAACTAGACACATAGGGAAATCCAAGATGGGGTAACTTGTGGGGCTCTCACCAAGTTCTGTTACCCAGAATCCTTTGCAAACCTCAAAATGTGGAACAAAAAAACACTTTTTCATCACATTTCGGTGACAGAAAGTTCTGGAATCTGAGAGGAGCCACATATTTCCTCCTAACCAGTGTTCCCCCAAGTCTCCTGACAAAAATGATACCTCACTTGTGCGGGTAGGCCTAGTGCCCGTGACAGGAAATGCCCCAAAACACAACGTGGACACATCACATTTTATGAAAGAAAACTGAACTGTTTTTTGCAAAGTGCCTAGCTGTGGATTTTGGCCTCTAGCTTGGCCGGCACCTAGAGAAATCTACCAAGCCTGTGTATTTTTGAAAACGAGACACCTAGGGGAATCCACGGTGGGGTACCTGTGGGGTTCTGTTCCCCAGAATCCTTTGCAAATCTCAAAATCGGCCAAAAATCCCACTTTTTTCTCACATTTCGGTGACAGAAAGTTCTGGAATCTGAGCGGAGCCACAAATTTCCTCCTACCCAGCATTCCCCCACATCTCCCAATAAAAATGGTACCTCACTTGTGTGGGTAGGTCTATTGCCTGCAACAGGAAATGCACCAAAACACAACGTGGCCACATCACATTTTTCCAAAGAAATCAGAGCTGTTTTTTACAAAGTGCCTAGCTGTCAATTTTGGCCTCTAGCTCAGCCGCCACCTAGGGAAACCTACCAAACCTGTGCATTGTTTAAAACTAGACACCTAGGGAAATCCAAGATGTGGTGACTTGTGGGGCTCTCACCAAGTTCTGTAACCAGAATCCTTTGCAAACCTCAAAATGTGGCAAAAAAAAACACTTTTTCATCACATTTCGGTGGCAGAAAGTTCTGGAATCTGAGAGGAGCCACAAATTTCCTCCTACCCAGCGTTCCCCCAAGTCTCCGACTAAAAATGGCAGCTCACTTGTGTGGGTAGGCCTAGTGCCCGCAACAGGAAATGCCGCAAAACACAACGTGGACACATCACATTTTCTGAAAGAAAACTGACCTGTTTTTTGCAAAGTGCCTAGCTGTGGATTTTGGCCTCTAGCGCAACCGCCACCTAGGGAAACCTACCAAACTTGTGCATTTTTTAAAAGTAGACACCTAGGGAAATCCAAGATGGAGTGACTTGTGGGGCTCTCACCAAGTTCTGTTATCCAGAATCCTTTGCAAACCTCGAGATTTGGCAAAATAAAAAACTTTTCATCACATTTCGGTGACAGAAAGTTCTGGAATCTGAGAGGAGCCACAAATTTCCTCCTACCCAGCATTCCCCCACGTCTCCTGATAAAAATGGTACCTCACTTGTTTGGGTAGGCCTAGTGCCTGTGACAGGAAATGCCCCAAAACACAACGTGGACACATCACATTTTCCGCAAGAAAACTGACCTGTTTTTTGCAAAGTGCCTAGCTGTGGATTTTGGCCTCTACCTCAGCCGGCACTTGGGGAAACCTACCAAGCCTGTGCGTTTTTAAAAACTAGACACCTAGGGGAATCCAAGATGGGGTGACCTGTGGGGTTCTGTTACCCAAAATCCTTTGCAAACCTCAAAATTTGGCAAAAAAAACTTTTTCCTCATATTTCGGTGACAGAAAGTTCTGGAATCTGAGGACCCACATATTTCCTCCTACCCAGCGTTCCCCCAAGTCTCCCAATAAAAATGGTACCTCACTTGTGTGGGTAGGCCTAGTGCCAGTGACAGGAAATGCCCCAAAACACAACGTGGATACATCATATTTTCTGAACGAAAACTGACCTGTTTTTTGCAAAGTGCCTAGCTGTGGGTTTTGGCCTCTAGTGCAGCCGCCACTTAGGGAAACCTACCAAACCTCTGCATTTTTTTAACCTAGACAACTAGGGAAATTCAAGATGGGGTGACTTGGGGGGCTCTCACCAAGTTCTGTTATCCAGATTCCTTTGCAAACCTCAAAATGTGGCAAAAAAAACACTTTTTCATCACATTTCATTGGCAGAAAGTTCTGGAATCTGAGATGAGCCACAAATTTTCTCCTACCCAGCGTTCCCCCAAGTCTCCTGACAAAAATGGTACCTCACTTGTGTGAGTAGGCCTAGTGCCCGTGACAGGAAATGCCCCAAAACACAACGTGGACACATCACATTTTCCTAAAGAAAACTGACCTGTTTTTAGCAAAGCGTCTATCTGTGGATTTTGGCGTCTAGCTCGGCCGGCATGTAGGGAAACCTACCAAACCTGTGAATTTCTAAAAACCAAACACCTAGGGGAATCCAAGATGGGGTGACTTGTGGGGCTCTCACCAAGTTCTGTTACTCAGAAACCTTTGCAAACCTTGAGATTTGGCAAAAAACACTTTTTCCTCATATTTCGGTGACAGAAAGTTCTGGAATCTGAGGACCCACATATTTCCTCCTACCCAGCGTTCCCCCAAGTCTCCCAATAAAAATGGTACCTCACTTGTGTGGGTAGGTCTAGTGCCAGTGACAGGAAATGCCCCAAAACACAACGTAGATACATCATATTTTCTGAACGAAAACTGACCTGTTTTTTGCAAAGTGCCTAGCTGTGGGTTTTGGCCTCTAGTGCAGCCGCCACTTAGGGAAACCTACCAATCCTCTGCATTTTTTAAAACTAGACAACTAGGGAAATTCAAGATGGGGTGACTTGGGGGGCTCTCATCAAGTTCTGTTATCCAGATTCCTTTGCAAACCTCAAAATGTGGTAAAACAAAACACTTTTTCATCACATTTCGGTTGGCAGAAAGTTCTGGAATCTGAGATGAGCCACAAATTTCCTCCTACCCAGCGTTCCCCCAAGTCTCCTGACAAAAATGGTACCTCACTTGTGTGAGTAGGCCTAGTGCCCGTGACAGGAAATGCCCCAAAACACAACGTGGACACATCACATTTTCCGAAAGAAAACTGACCTGTTTTTTGCAAAGTGCCTACCTGTGAATTTCAGCCTTTAGCTCGGCCGGCACCTAGGGAAACCTACCAACCTGTGCTTTTTTTAAAGCTAGACACCTACGGAAATCCAAGAATGGAGTGACTCGTGGGGCTCTCACCAAGTTCTGTTACCCAGAATCCTTTGCAAACCTCAAAATGTGACAAAAAAAAACACTTTTTCATCACATTTCGGTGGCAGAAAGTTCTGGAATCTGAGATGAGCCACAAATTTCCTCCTACCCAGCGTTCCCCCAAGTCTCCTGACAAAAATGGTACCTCACTTGTGTTGGTAGACCTAGTGCACGCGACAGGAAATGCCCCAAAACACAATGTGGACACATCACATTTTACGAAAGAAAACTGACCTGTTTTTTGCAAAGTGCCTAGCTGTTGTTTTGGCCTCTAGCGCAGCCGCTACCTAGGGAAACCTACCAAACCTGTGCATTTTTTAAAACTAGACACGTAGGGAAATCCAAGATGGGGTAACTTGTGGGGCTCTCACCAAGTTCTGTTACCCAGAATCCTTTGCAAACCTCAAAATGTGGAACAAAAAAAACACTTTTTCATCACATTTCGGTGGCAGAAAGTTCTGGAATCTGAGATGAGCCACAAATTTCCTCCTACCCAGCGTTCCCCCAAGTCTCCTGACAAAAATGGTACCTCACTTGTGCGGGTAGGCCTAGTGCCCGTGACAGGAAATGCCCCAAAACACAACGTGGAAACATCACATTTTATGAAAGAAAACTGACCTGTTTTTTGCAAAGTGCCTAGCTGTGGATTTTAGCCTCTAGCTTGGCCGGCATCTAGGGAAACCTACCAAACCTGTGCATTTTTGAAAACTAAGCACCTAGGGGAATCCAAGATCGGGTGACTTGTGTGGCTCTCACCAAGTTCTGTTACCCAGAATCCTTTGCAAACCTCAAAATTTAGCAAAACAACACTTTTTCCTCATATTTCGGTGACAGAAAGTTCTGGAATCTGAGGACCCACATACTTCTTCCTACCCAGCGTTCCCCCCAGTCTCCCAATAAAAATGGTAGTTCACTTGTGTGGGTAGGCCTAGTGCCCCTGACAGGAAATGCCCCAAAACACAACGTGGACACACCATATTTTCTGAACGAAAACTGACCTGTTTTTTGCAAAGTGCCTAGCTGTGGATTTTGGCCTCTAGTGCAGCCACCACCTGGGGAAACCTACCAAACCTGTGCATTTCTGAAAACTAGACAACTAGGGACATTCAAGATGAGGTGACTTGGGGGGCTCTCACCAAGTTCTGTTATCCAGACTACTTTGCAAACCTCAAAATGTGGCAAAAAAAACACTTTTTCATCACATTTCGGTGGCAGAAAGTTCTGGAATCTGATCTGAGCCACAAATTTCCTCCTACCCAGTGTTCCCCCAAGTCTCCTGACAAAAATGGTACCTCACTTGTGTGGGTAGGCCTAGTGCCCGTGACAGGAAATGCCCCAAAATACAACGTGGACACATCACATTTTCCAAAAGAAAACTGACCTGTTTTTAGCAAAGCGTCTATCTGTGGATTTTGGCGTCTAGCTCGGCCGGCATCTAGGGAAACCTACCAAACCTGTGAATTTTTAAAAACCAAACACCTAGGGGAATCCAAGATGGGGTGACTTGTGGGGCTCTCACCAAGTTCTGTTACTCAGAAACCTTTGCAAACCTCGAGATTTGGCAAAAAACACTTTTTCCTCATATTTCGGTGACAGAAAGTTCTGGAATCTGAGGACCCACATATTTCCTCCTACCCAGCGTTCCCCCAAGTCTCCCAATAAAAATGGTACCTCACTTGTGTGGGTAGGCCTAGTGCCAGTGACAGGAAATGCCCCAAAAGACAACATGAATACATCATATTTTCTGAACGAAAACTGACCTGTTTTTTGCAAAGTGCCTAGCTGTGGGTTTTGGCCTGTAGTGCAGCCGCCACTTAGGGAATCCTACCAAACCTCTGCATTTTTTTAAACTAGACAACTAGGGAAATTCAAGATGGGGTGACTTGGGGGCTCTCACCAAGTTCTGTTATCCAGATTCCTTTGCAAACCTCAAAATGTGGTAAAACAAAACACTTTTTCATCACATTTCGGTGGCAGAAAGTTCTGGAATCTGAGATGAGCCACAAATTTCCTCCTACCCAGCGTTCCCCCAAGTCTCCTGACAAAAATGGTACCTCACTTGTGTGGGTAGGCCTAGTGCCCGTGACAGGAATTGCCCCAAAACACAACGTGGACACATCACATTTTCCGAAAGAAAACTGACCTGTTTTTTGCAAAGTGCCTAGCTGTGGATTTTGGCCTCTAGCTCGGCCGGCATCTAGGGAAACCTACCAAACCTGTGCATTTTTTAAAACTAAACACCTAGGGGAATCCAAGATGGGGTGACTTGTGGGGCTGTCACCAAGTTCTGTTACTCAGAAACCTTTGCAAACCTCGAAATTTGGCAAAAAACACTTTGGGGGTTATTCTAACTTTGGAGGAGTGTTAATCCGTCCCAAAAGTGACGGTAAAGTGACGGATATACCACCAGCCGTATTACGAGTTCCATAGGATATAATGGACTCGTAATACGGCTGGTGGTAAATCCGTCACTTTTCTGTCACTTTTGGGACGGATTAACACCTCCTCCAAAGTTAGAATAACCCCCTTTTTCCTCATATTTTAGTGACAGAAAGTTCTGGAATCTGAGAGGAGCCACAAATTTCCTCCTACCCAGCATTCCCCCAAGTCTCCCAGTAAAAATGGCAGCTCACTTGTGTGGGTAGGCCTAGTGCCCGCAACAGGAAATGCCGCAAAACACAACGTGGACACATCACATTTTCTGAAAGAAAACTGACCTGTTTTTTGCAAAGTGCCTAGCTGTGGATTTCGGCCACTAACGCAACCGCCACCTATGGTAACCTACCAAACTTGTGCATTTTTTTAAAGTAGACACCTAGAGAAATCCAAGATGGAGTGACTTGTGGGGCTCTCACCAAGTTCTGTTATCCAGAATCCTTTCAAAACCTAAAAATTTGGAAAGAAAATACACTTTTTCATCACATTTCGGTGACAGAAAGTTCTGGAATCTGAGAGGAGCCACAAATGTCTTCCTACCCAGCATTCCCCCAAGTCTCCTGATAAAAATGATACCTCACTTTTTTGGGTAGGCCTAGTCCCTGTGACAGGAAATGCCCCAAAACACAACGTAGACACAACATATTTTCCGAAAGAAAACTGACCTGTTTTTTGCAAAGTGCCTAGCTGTGGATTTTGGCCTCTACCTCGGCCGGCACCTGGGGAAACCTACCAAGCCTGTGGGTTTTTGAAAAACAGACACCTAGGGGAATCCAAGGTGGGGTGACCTGTGGGGTTCCGTTACCCAGAATCCTTTGCAAACCTAAAAATTTGGCAAAAAAATATTTTCCCTCATATTTCGGTGACAGAAAGTTCTGGAATCTGAGGACCCACATATTTCCTCCTACCCAGCGTTCCCCCAAGTCTCCCAATAAAAATGGTACCTCACTTGTGTGGGTAGGCCTAGTGCCCGTGACAAGAACTGCCCCAAAACACAACGTGGACACATCATATTTTCTGAACGAAAACTGACCTGTTTTTTGCAAAGTGCCTAGCTGTGGGTTTTGGCCTCTAGTGCAGCCGCCACTTAGGCAAACCTACCAAACGTCTGCATTTTTTAAAACTAGACAACTTGTGAAATCCAAGATGGGGTGACTTGTGGGGCTCTCACCAAGTTCTGTTACTCAGAAACCTTTACAAACCTCAAAATTTGGCAACAAACACTTTTTCCTCATATTTTAGTGACAGAAAGTTCTGGAATCTGAGAGGAGCCACAAATTTCCTCCTACCCAGCGTTCCCCCAAGTCTCCCAATAAAAATGGCAGCTCACTTGTGTGGGTAGGCCTAGTGCCCGCAACAGGAAATGCCGCAAAACACAACGTGGACACATCACATTTTCTGAAAGAAAACTTACCTGTTTTTTGCAAAGTGCCTAGCTGTGGATTTTGGCCTCTAGCGCAACCGCCATCTAGGGAAACCTACCAAACTTGTGTATTTTTTAAAAGTAGACACCTAGGGAAATCCAAGATGGAGTGACTTGTGGGGCTCTCACCAAGTTCTGTTATCCAGAATCCTTTGCAAACCTAAACATTTGGAAAAAAAATACACTTTTTCATCACATTTCGGTGACAGAAAGTTCTGGAATCTGAGAGGAGCCACAAATTTCCTCCTACCCAGCATTCCCCCAAGTCTCCGAATAAAAATGGCAGCTCACTTGTGTGGGTAGGCCTAGTGCCCGCAACAGGAAATGCCGCAAAACACAACGTGGACACATCACATTTTCTGAAAGAAAACTGACCTGTTTTTTGCAAAGTGCCTAGCTGTGGATTTTGGCCTCTAGCGCAACCGCCACCTAGGGAAACCTACCAAACTTGTGCATTTTTTAAAAGTAGACACCTAGGGAAATCCAAGATGGAGTGACTTGTGGGGCTCTCACCAAGTTCTGTTATCCAGAATCCTTTGCAAACCTCGAGATTTGGCAAAAAAAAAAACTTTTCATCACATTTCGGTGACAGAAAGTTCTGGAATCTGAGAGGAGCCACAAATTTCCTCCTACCCAGCATTCCCCCACGTCTCCTGATAAAAATGGTACCTCACTTGTTTGGGTAGGCCTAGTGCCTGTGACAGGAAATGCCCCAAAACACAACGTGGACACATCACATTTTCCGCAAGAAAACTGACCTGTTTTTTGCAAAGTGCCTAGCTGTGGATTTTGGCCTCTACCTCAGCCGGCACTTGGGGAAACCTACCAAGCCTGTGCGTTTTTAAAAACTAGACACCTAGGGGAATCCAAGATGGGGTGACCTGTGGGGTTCTGTTACCCAAAATCCTTTGCAAACCTCAAAATTTGGCAAAAAAAACTTTTTCCTCATATTTCGGTGACAGAAAGTTCTGGAATCTGAGGACCCACATATTTCCTCCTACCCAGCGTTCCCCCAAGTCTCCCAATAAAAATGGTACCTCACTTGTGTGGGTAGGCCTAGTGCCAGTGACAGGAAATGCCCCAAAACACAACGTGGATACATCATATTTTCTGAACGAAAACTGACCTGTTTTTTGCAAAGTGCCTAGCTGTGGGTTTTGGCCTCTAGTGCAGCCGCCACTTAGGGAAACCTACCAAACCTCTGCATTTTTTTAACCTAGACAACTAGGGAAATTCAAGATGGGGTGACTTGGGGGGCTCTCACCAAGTTCTGTTATCCAGATTCCTTTGCAAACCTCAAAATGTGGCAAAAAAAACACTTTTTCATCACATTTCATTGGCAGAAAGTTCTGGAATCTGAGATGAGCCACAAATTTTCTCCTACCCAGCGTTCCCCCAAGTCTCCTGACAAAAATGGTACCTCACTTGTGTGAGTAGGCCTAGTGCCCGTGACAGGAAATGCCCCAAAACACAACGTGGACACATCACATTTTCCTAAAGAAAACTGACCTGTTTTTAGCAAAGCGTCTATCTGTGGATTTTGGCGTCTAGCTCGGCCGGCATGTAGGGAAACCTACCAAACCTGTGAATTTCTAAAAACCAAACACCTAGGGGAATCCAAGATGGGGTGACTTGTGGGGCTCTCACCAAGTTCTGTTACTCAGAAACCTTTGCAAACCTTGAGATTTGGCAAAAAACACTTTTTCCTCATATTTCGGTGACAGAAAGTTCTGGAATCTGAGGACCCACATATTTCCTCCTACCCAGCGTTCCCCCAAGTCTCCCAATAAAAATGGTACCTCACTTGTGTGGGTAGGTCTAGTGCCAGTGACAGGAAATGCCCCAAAACACAACGTAGATACATCATATTTTCTGAACGAAAACTGACCTGTTTTTTGCAAAGTGCCTAGCTGTGGGTTTTGGCCTCTAGTGCAGCCGCCACTTAGGGAAACCTACCAATCCTCTGCATTTTTTAAAACTAGACAACTAGGGAAATTCAAGATGGGGTGACTTGGGGGGCTCTCATCAAGTTCTGTTATCCAGATTCCTTTGCAAACCTCAAAATGTGGTAAAACAAAACACTTTTTCATCACATTTCGTTGGCAGAAAGTTCTGGAATCTGAGATGAGCCACAAATTTCCTCCTACCCAGCGTTCCCCCAAGTCTCCTGACAAAAATGGTACCTCACTTGTGTGAGTAGGCCTAGTGCCCGTGACAGGAAATGCCCCAAAACACAACGTGGACACATCACATTTTCCGAAAGAAAACTGACCTGTTTTTTGCAAAGTGCCTACCTGTGAATTTCAGCCTTTAGCTCGGCCGGCACCTAGGGAAACCTACCAACCTGTGCTTTTTTTAAAGCTAGACACCTACGGAAATCCAAGAATGGAGTGACTCGTGGGGCTCTCACCAAGTTCTGTTACCCAGAATCCTTTGCAAACCTCAAAATGTGACAAAAAAAAACACTTTTTCATCACATTTCGGTGGCAGAAAGTTCTGGAATCTGAGATGAGCCACAAATTTCCTCCTACCCAGCGTTCTCCCAAGTCTCCTGACAAAAATGGTACCTCACTTGTGTTGGTAGACCTAGTGCACGCGACAGGAAATGCCCCAAAACACAACGTGGACACATCACATTTTACGAAAGAAAACTGACCTGTTTTTTGCAAAGTGCCTAGCTGTTGTTTTGGCCTCTAGCGCAGCCGCTACCTAGGGAAACCTACCAAACCTGTGCATTTTTTAAAACTAGACACGTAGGGAAATCCAAGATGGGGTAACTTGTGGGGCTCTCACCAAGTTCTGTTACCCAGAATCCTTTGCAAACCTCAAAATGTGGAACAAAAAAAACACTTTTTCATCACATTTCGGTGGCAGAAAGTTCTGGAATCTGAGATGAGCCACAAATTTCCTCCTACCCAGCGTTCCCCCAAGTCTCCTGACAAAAATGGTACCTCACTTGTGCGGGTAGGCCTAGTGCCCGTGACAGGAAATGCCCCAAAACACAACGTGGAAACATCACATTTTATGAAAGAAAACTGACCTGTTTTTTGCAAAGTGCCTAGCTGTGGATTTTAGCCTCTAGCTTGGCCGGCATCTAGGGAAACCTACCAAACCTGTGCATTTTTGAAAACTAAGCACCTAGGGGAATCCAAGATCGGGTGACTTGTGTGGCTCTCACCAAGTTCTGTTACCCAGAATCCTTTGCAAACCTCAAAATTTAGCAAAACAACACTTTTTCCTCATATTTCGGTGACAGAAAGTTCTGGAATCTGAGGACCCACATACTTCTTCCTACCCAGCGTTCCCCCCAGTCTCCCAATAAAAATGGTAGTTCACTTGTGTGGGTAGGCCTAGTGCCCCTGACAGGAAATGCCCCAAAACACAACGTGGACACACCATATTTTCTGAACGAAAACTGACCTGTTTTTTGCAAAGTGCCTAGCTGTGGATTTTGGCCTCTAGTGCAGCCACCACCTGGGGAAACCTACCAAACCTGTGCATTTCTGAAAACTAGACAACTAGGGAAATTCAAGATGAGGTGACTTGGGGGGCTCTCACCAAGTTCTGTTATCCAGACTACTTTGCAAACCTCAAAATGTGGCAAAAAAAACACTTTTTCATCACATTTCGGTGGCAGAAAGTTCTGGAATCTGATCTGAGCCACAAATTTCCTCCTACCCAGTGTTCCCCCAAGTCTCCTGACAAAAATGGTACCTCACTTGTGTGGGTAGGCCTAGTGCCCGTGACAGGAAATGCCCCAAAATACAACGTGGACACATCACATTTTCCAAAAGAAAACTGACCTGTTTTTAGCAAAGCGTCTATCTGTGGATTTTGGCGTCTAGCTCGGCCGGCATCTAGGGAAACCTACCAAACCTGTGAATTTTTAAAAACCAAACACCTAGGGGAATCCAAGATGGGGTGACTTGTGGGGCTCTCACCAAGTTCTGTTACTCAGAAACCTTTGCAAACCTCGAGATTTGGCAAAAAACACTTTTTCCTCATATTTCGGTGACAGAAAGTTCTGGAATCTGAGGACCCACATATTTCCTCCTACCCAGCGTTCCCCCAAGTCTCCCAATAAAAATGGTACCTCACTTGTGTGGGTAGGCCTAGTGCCAGTGACAGGAAATGCCCCAAAAGACAACATGAATACATCATATTTTCTGAACGAAAACTGACCTGTTTTTTGCAAAGTGCCTAGCTGTGGGTTTTGGCCTGTAGTGCAGCCGCCACTTAGGGAATCCTACCAAACCTCTGCATTTTTTTAAACTAGACAACTAGGGAAATTCAAGATGGGGTGACTTGGGGGCTCTCACCAAGTTCTGTTATCCAGATTCCTTTGCAAACCTCAAAATGTGGTAAAACAAAACACTTTTTCATCACATTTCGGTGGCAGAAAGTTCTGGAATCTGAGATGAGCCACAAATTTCCTCCTACCCAGCGTTCCCCCAAGTCTCCTGACAAAAATGGTACCTCACTTGTGTGGGTAGGCCTAGTGCCCGTGACAGGAATTGCCCCAAAACACAACGTGGACACATCACATTTTCCGAAAGAAAACTGACCTGTTTTTTGCAAAGTGCCTAGCTGTGGATTTTGGCCTCTAGCTCGGCCGGCATCTAGGGAAACCTACCAAACCTGTGCATTTTTTAAAACTAAACACCTAGGGGAATCCAAGATGGGGTGACTTGTGGGGCTCTCACCAAGTTCTGTTACTCAGAAACCTTTGCAAACCTCGAAATTTGGCAAAAAACACTTTGGGGGTTATTCTAACTTTGGAGGAGTGTTAATCCGTCCCAAAAGTGACGGTAAAGTGACGGATATACCACCAGCCGTATTACGAGTTCCATAGGATATAATGGACTCGTAATACGGCTGGTGGTGAATCCGTCACTTTTCTGTCACTTTTGGGACGGATTAACACCTCCTCCAAAGTTAGAATAACCCCCTTTTTCCTCATATTTTAGTGACAGAAAGTTCTGGAATCTGAGAGGAGCCACAAATTTCCTCCTACCCAGCATTCCCCCAAGTCTCCCAGTAAAAATGGCAACTCACTTGTGTGGGTAGGCCTAGTGCCCGCAACAGGAAATGCCGCAAAACACAACGTGGACACATCACATTTTCTGAAAGAAAACTGACCTATTTTTTGCAAAGTGCCTAGCTGTGGATTTCGGCCACTAACGCAACCGCCACCTATGGTAACCTACCAAACTTGTGCATTTTTTTAAAGTAGACACCTAGAGAAATCCAAGATGGAGTGACTTGTGGGGCTCTCACCAAGTTCTGTTATCCAGAATCCTTTCAAAACCTAAAAATTTGGAAAGAAAATACACTTTGTCATCACATTTCGGTGACAGAAAGTTCTGGAATCTGAGAGGAGCCACAAATGTCTTCCTACCCAGCATTCCCCCAAGTCTCCTGATAAAAATGATACCTCACTTTTTTGGGTAGGCCTAGTCCCTGTGACAGGAAATGCCCCAAAACACAACGTAGACACAACATATTTTCCGAAAGAAAACTGACCTGTTTTTTGCAAAGTGCCTAGCTGTGGATTTTGGCCTCTACCTCGGCCGGCACCTGGGGAAACCTACCAAGCCTGTGGGTTTTTGAAAAACAGACACCTAGGGGAATCCAAGGTGGGGTGACCTGTGGGGTTCCGTTACCCAGAATCCTTTGCAAACCTAAAAATTTGGCAAAAAAATATTTTCCCTCATATTTCGGTGACAGAAAGTTCTGGAATCTGAGGACCCACATATTTCCTCCTACCCAGCGTTCCCCCAAGTCTCCCAATAAAAATGGTACCTCACTTGTGTGGGTAGGCCTAGTGCCCGTGACAAGAACTGCCCCAAAACACAACGTGGACACATCATATTTTCTGAACGAAAACTGACCTGTTTTTTGCAAAGTGCCTAGCTGTGGGTTTTGGCCTCTAGTGCAGCCGCCACTTAGGCAAACCTACCAAACGTCTGCATTTTTTAAAACTAGACAACTTGTGAAATCCAAGATGGGGTGACTTGTGGGGCTCTCACCAAGTTCTGTTACTCAGAAACCTTTACAAACCTCAAAATTTGGCAACAAACACTTTTTCCTCATATTTTAGTGACAGAAAGTTCTGGAATCTGAGAGGAGCCACAAATTTCCTCCTACCCAGCGTTCCCCCAAGTCTCCCAATAAAAATGGCAGCTCACTTGTGTGGGTAGGCCTAGTGCCCGCAACAGGAAATGCCGCAAAACACAACGTGGACACATCACATTTTCTGAAAGAAAACTTACCTGTTTTTTGCAAAGTGCCTAGCTGTGGATTTTGGCCTCTAGCGCAACCGCCATCTAGGGAAACCTACCAAACTTGTGTATTTTTTAAAAGTAGACACCTAGGGAAATCCAAGATGGAGTGACTTGTGGGGCTCTCACCAAGTTCTGTTATCCAGAATCCTTTGCAAACCTAAACATTTGGAAAAAAAATACACTTTTTCATCACATTTCGGTGACAGAAAGTTCTGGAATCTGAGAGGAGCCACAAATTTCCTCCTACCCAGCATTCCCCCAAGTCTCCTGACAAAAATGGTACCTCACTTGTGTGAGTAGGCCTAGTGCCCGTGACAGGAATTGCCCCAAAACATAACGTGGACACATCACATTTTCCGAAAGAAAACTGACCTGTTTTTTGCAAAGTGCCTAGCTGTGGATTTTGGCCTCTAGCTCGGCCGGCATCTAGGGAAACCTACCAAACCTGTGCATTTTTTAAAACTAAACACCTAGGGGAATCCAAGATGGGGTGACTTGTGGGGCTCTCGCCAAGTTCTGTTACTCAGAAACCTTTGCAAACCTCGAAATTTGGCAAAAAACACTTTTTTCTTCATATTTTAGTGACAGAAAGTTCTGGAATCTGAGAGGAGCCACAAATTTCCTCCTACCCAGCATTCCCCCAAGTCTCCCAGTAAAAATGGCAGCTCACTTGTGTGGGTAGGCCTAGTGCCCGCAACAGGAAATGCCGGAAAACACAACGTGGACACATCACATTTTCTGAAAGAAAACGGACCTGTTTTTTGCAAAGTGCCTAGCTGTGGATTTTGGCCACTAGCGCAACCGCCACCTATGGTAACCTACCAAACTTGTGCATTTTTTAAAAGTAGACACCTAGAGAAATCCAAGATGGAGTGACTTGTGGGGCTCTCACCAAGTTCTGTTATCCAGAATCCTTTCAAAACCTCAAAATGTGGCAAAAAATACACTTTTTCATCACATTTCGGCGGCAGAAAGTTCTGGAATCTGAGATGAGCCACAAATTTCCTCCTACCCAGCGTTCCCCCAAGTCTCCTGACAAAAATGGTACCTCACTTGTGTGAGTAGGCCTAGTGCCCGTGACAGGAAATGCCCCAAAACACAACGTGGACACATCACATTTTCCGAAAGAAAACTGACCTGTTTTTTGGAAAGTGCCTACCTGTGAATTTCAGCCTTTAGCTCGGCCGGCACCTAGGGAAACCTACCAACCTGTGCATTTTTTAAAGCTAGACACCTACGGAAATCCACGATAGAGTGACTCGTGGGGCTCTCACCAAGTTCTGTTACCCAGAATCCTTTGCAAACCTCAAAATTTGGAACAAAAAAACACTTTTTCATCACATTTCGGTGACAGAAAGTTCTGGAATCTGAAAGGAACCACACATTTCCTCCTTCCCAGCGTTCCCCCAAGTCTCCTGACAAAAATGGTACCTCACTTGTGTTGGTAGACCTAGTGCACGCGACAGGAAATGCCCCAAAACACAACGTGAAAACATCACATTTTACGAAAGAAAACGGACCTGTTTTTTGCGAAGTGCCTAGCTGTCGTTTTGGCCTCTAGCGCAGCCGCTACCTAGGGAAACCTACCAAACCTGTGCATTTTTTAAAACTAGACACGTAGGGAAATCCAAGATGGGGTAACTTGTGGGGCTCTCACCAAGTTCTGTTACCCAGAATCCTTTGCAAACCTCAAAATGTGGAACAAAAAAACACTTTTTCATCACATTTCGGTGACAGAAAGTTCTGGAATCTGAGAGGAGCCACATATTTCCTCCTAACCAGTGTTCCCCCAAGTCTCCTGACAAAAATGATACCTCACTTGTGCGGGTAGGCCTAGTGCCCGTGACAGGAAATGCCCCAAAACACAACGTGGACACATCACATTTTATGAAAGAAAACTGACCTGTTTTTTGCAAAGTGCCTAGCTGTGGATTTTGGCCTCTAGCTTGGCCGGCACCTAGAGAAATCTACCAAGCCTGTGTATTTTTGAAAACGAGACACCTAGGGGAATCCACGGTGGGGTACCTGTGGGGTTCTGTTCCCCAGAATCCTTTGCAAATCTCAAAATCGGCCAAAAATCCCACTTTTTTCTCTCATTTCGGTGACAGAAAGTTCTGGAATCTGAGGGGAGCCACAAATTTCCTCCTACCCAGCATTCCCCCACATCTCCCAATAAAAATGGTACCTCACTTGTGTGGGTAGGTCTATTGCCTGCAACAGGAAATGCACCAAAACACAACGTGGCCACATCACATTTTTCCAAAGAAATCAGAGCTGTTTTTTACAAAGTGCCTAGCTGTCAATTTTGGCCTCTAGCTCAGCCGCCACCTAGGGAAACCTACCAAACCTGTGCATTGTTTAAAACTAGACACCTAGGGAAATCCAAGATGTGGTGACTTGTGGGGCTCTCACCAAGTTCTGTAACCAGAATCCTTTGCAAACCTCAAAATGTGGCAAAAAAAACACTTTTTCATCACATTTCGGTGGCAGAAAGTTCTGGAATCTGAGAGGAGCCACAAATTTCCTCCTACCCAGCGTTCCCCCAAGTCTCCGAATAAAAATGGCAGCTCACTTGTGTGGGTAGGCCTAGTGCCCGCAACAGGAAATGCCGCAAAACACAACGTGGACACATCACATTTTCTGAAAGAAAACTGACCTGTTTTTTGCAAAGTGCCTAGCTGTGGATTTTGGCCTCTAGCGCAACCGCCACCTAGGGAAACCTACCAAACTTGTGCATTTTTTAAAAGTAGACACCTAGGGAAATCCAAGATGGAGTGACTTGTGGGGCTCTCACCAAGTTCTGTTATCCAGAATCCTTTGCAAACCTCGAGATTTGGCAAAAAAAAACACTTTTCATCACATTTCGGTGACAGAAAGTTCTGGAATCTGAGAGGAGCCACAAATTTCCTCCTACCCAGCATTCCCCCACGTCTCCTGATAAAAATGGTACCTCACTTGTTTGGGTAGGCCTAGTGCCTGTGACAGGAAATGCCCCAAAACACAACGTGGACACATCACATTTTCCGCAAGAAAACTGACCTGTTTTTTGCAAAGTGCCTAGCTGTGGATTTTGGCCTCTACCTCAGCCGGCACTTGGGGAAACCTACCAAGCCTGTGCGTTTTTGAAAACTAGACACCTAGGGGAATCCAAGATGGGGTGACCTGTGGGGTTCTGTTACCCAAAATCCTTTGCAAACCTCAAAATTTGGCAAAAAAAACTTTTTCCTCATATTTCGGTGACAGAAAGTTCTGGAATCTGAGGACCCACATATTTCCTCCTACCCAGCGTTCCCCCAAGTCTCCCAATAAAAATGGTACCTCACTTGTGTGGGTAGGCCTAGTGCCAGTGACAGGAAATGCCCCAAAACACAACGTGGATACATCATATTTTCTGAACGAAAACTGACCTGTTTTTTGCAAAGTGCCTAGCTGTGGGTTTTGGCCTCTAGTGCAGCCGCCACTTAGGGAAACCTACCAAACCTCTGCATTTTTTTAACCTAGACAACTAGGGAAATTCAAGATGGGGTGACTTGGGGGGCTCTCACCAAGTTCTGTTATCCAGATTCCTTAGCAAACCTCAAAATGTGGCAAAAAAAACACTTTTTCATCACATTTCATTGGCAGAAAGTTCTGGAATCTGAGATGAGCCACAAATTTTCTCCTACCCAGCGTTCCCCCAAGTCTCCTGACAAAAATGGTACCTCACTTGTGTGAGTAGGCCTAGTGCCCGTGACAGGAAATGCCCCAAAACACAACGTGGACACATCACATTTTCCTAAAGAAAACTGACCTGTTTTTAGCAAAGCGTCTATCTGTGGATTTTGGCGTCTAGCTCGGCCGGCATGTAGGGAAACCTACCAAACCTGTGAATTTCTAAAAACCAAACACCTAAGGGAATCCAAGATGGGGTGACTTGTGGGGCTCTCACCAAGTTCTGTTACCCAAAATCCTTTGCAAACCTCAAAATTTGCAAAAAAAACTTTTTCCTCATATTTCGGTGACAGAAAGTTCTGGAATCTGAGGACCCACATATTTCCTCCTACCCAGCGTTCCCCCAAGTCTCCCAATAAAAATGGTACCTCACTTGTGTGGGTAGGCCTAGTGCCAGTGACAGGAAATGCCCCAAAACACAACGTAGATACATCATATTTTCTGAACGAAAACTGACCTGTTTTTTGCAAAGTGCCTAGCTGTGGGTTTTGGCCTCTAGTGCAGCCGCCACTTAGGGAAACCTACCAATCCTCTGCATTTTTTAAAACTAAACAACTAGGGAAATTCAAGATGGGGTGACTTGGGGGGCTCTCATCAAGTTCTGTTATCCAGATTCCTTTGCAAACCTCAAAATGTGGTAAAACAAAACACTTTTTCATCACATTTCGGTTGGCAGAAAGTTCTGGAATCTGAGATGAGCCACAAATTTCCTCCTACCCAGCGTTCCCCCAAGTCTCCTGACAAAAATGGTACCTCACTTGTGTGAGTAGGCCTAGTGCCCGTGACAGGAAATGCCCCAAAACACAACGTGGACACATCACATTTTCCGAAAGAAAACTGACCTGTTTTTTGCAAAGTGCCTACCTGTGAATTTCAGCCTTTAGCTCGGCCGGCACCTAGGGAAACCTACCAACCTGTGCATTTTTTAAAGCTAGACACCTACGGAAATCTAAGAATGGAGTGACTCGTGGGGCTCTCACCAAGTTCTGTTACCCAGAATCCTTTGCAAACCTCAAAATGTGGCAAAAAAAAACACTTTTTCATCACATTTCGGTGGCAGAAAGTTCTGGAATCTGAGATGAGCCACAAATTTCCTCCTACCCAGCGTTCCCCCAAGTCTCCTGACAAAAATGGTACCTCACTTGTGTTGGTAGACCTAGTGCACGCGACAGGAAATGCCCCAAAACACAACGTGGACACATCACATTTTACGAAAGAAAACTGACCTGTTTTTTGCAAAGTGCCTAGCTGTTGTTTTGGCCTCTAGCGCAGCCGCTACCTAGGGAAACCTACCAAACCTGTGCATTTTTTAAAACTAGACACGTAGGGAAATCCAAGATGGGGTAACTTGTGGGGCTCTCACCAAGTTCTGTTACCCAGAATCCTTTGCAAACCTCAAAATGTGGAACAAAAAAACACTTTTTCATCACATTTCGGTGGCAGAAAGTTCTGGAATCTGAGATGAGCCACAAATTTCCTCCTACCCAGCGTTCCCCCAAGTCTCCTGACAAAAATGGTACCTCACTTGTGCGGGTAGGCCTAGTGCCCGTGACAGGAAATGCCCCAAAACACAACGTGTAAACATCACATTTTATGAAAGAAAACTGACCTGTTTTTTGCAAAGTGCCTAGCTGTGGATTTTGGCCTCTAGCTTGGCCGGCATCTAGGGAAACCTACCAAACCTGTGCATTTTTGAAAACTAAGCACCTAGGGGAATCCAAGATCGGGTGACTTGTGTGGCTCTCACCAAGTTCTGTTACCCAGAATCCTTTGCAAACCTCAAAATTTAGCAAAACAACACTTTTTCCTCATATTTCGGTGACAGAAAGTTCTGGAATCTGAGGACCCACATACTTCTTCCTACCCAGCGTTCCCCCCAGTCTCCCAATAAAAATGGTAGTTCACTTGTGTGGGTAGGCCTAGTGCCCCTGACAGGAAATGCCCCAAAACACAACGTGGACACACCATATTTTCTGAACGAAAACTGACCTGTTTTTTGCAAAGTGCCTAGCTGTGGATTTTGGCCTCTAGTGCAGCCACCACCTGGGGAAACCTACCAAACCTGTGCATTTCTGAAAACTAGACAACTAGGGAAATTCAAGATGGGGTGACTTGGGGGGCTCTCACCAAGTTCTGTTATCCAGACTACCTTGCAAACCTCAAAATGTGGCAAAAAAAAACACTTTTTCATCACATTTCGGTGGCAGAAAGTTCTGGAATCTGATCTGAGCCACAAATTTCCTCCTACCCAGTGTTCCCCCAAGTCTCCTGACAAAAATGGTACCTCACTTGTGTGGGTAGGCCTAGTGCCCGTGACAGGAAATGCCCCAAAATACAACGTGGACACATCACATTTTCCAAAAGAAAACTGACCTGTTTTTAGCAAAGCGTCTATCTGTGGATTTTGGCGTCTAGCTCGGCCGGCATCTAGGGAAACCTACCAAACCTGTGAATTTTTAAAAACCAAACACCTAGGGGAATCCAAGATGGGGTGACTTGTGGGGTTCTCACCAAGTTCTGTTACTCAGAAACCTTTGCAAACCTCGAGATTTGGCAAAAAACACTTTTTCCTCATATTTCGGTGACAGAAAGTTCTGGAATCTGAGGACCCACATATTTCCTCCTACCCAGCGTTCCCCCAAGTCTCCCAATAAAAATGGTACCTCACTTGTGTGGGTAGGCCTAGTGCCAGTGACAGGAAATGCCCCAAAAGACAACATGGATACATCATATTTTCTGAACGAAAACTGACCTGTTTTTTGCAAAGTGCCTAGCTGTGGGTTTTGGCCTGTAGTGCAGCCGCCACTTAGGGAATCCTACCAAACCTCTGCATTTTTTTAAACTAGACAACTAGGGAAATTCAAGATGGGGTGACTTGGGGGCTCTCACCAAGTTCTGTTATCCAGATTCCTTTGCAAACCTCAAAATGTGGTAAAACAAAACACTTTTTCATCACATTTCGGTGGCAGAAAGTTCTGGAATCTGAGATGAGCCACAAATTTCCTCCTACCCAGCGTTCCCCCAAGTCTCCTGACAAAAATGGTACCTCACTTGTGTGAGTAGGCCTAGTGCCCGTGACAGGAATTGCCCCAAAACACAACGTGGACACATCACATTTTCCGAAAGAAAACTGACCTGTTTTTTGCAAAGTGCCTAGCTGTGGATTTTGGCCTCTAGCTCGGCCGGCATCTAGGGAAACCTACCAAACCTGTGCATTTTTGAATACTAAACACCTAGGGGAATCCAAGATGGGGTGACTTGTGGGGCTCTCACCAAGTTCTGTTACTCAGAAACCTTTGCAAACCTCGAAATTTGGCAAAAAACACTGTGGGGGTTATTCTAACTTTGGAGGAGTGTTAATCCGTCCCAAAAGTGACGGTAAAGTGACGGATATACCACCAGCCGTATTACGAGTTCCATAGGATATAATGGACTCGTAATACGGCTGGTGGTAAATCCGTTACTTTTCCATCACTTTTGGGACGGATTAACACCTCCTCCAAAGTTAGAATAACCCCCTTTTTCCTCATATTTTAGTGACAGAAAGTTCTGGAATCTGAGAGGAGCCACAAATTTCCTCCTACCCAGCATTCCCCCAAGTCTCCCAGTAAAAATGGCAGCTCACTTGTGTGGGTAGGCCTAGTGACCGCAACAGGAAATGCCGCAAAACACAACGTGGACACATCACATTTTCTGAAAGAAAACTGACCTGTTTTTTGCAAAGTGCCTAGCTGTGGATTTCGGCCACTAGCGCAACCGCCACCTATGGTAACCTACCAAACTTGGGCATTTTTTTAAAGTAGACACCTAGAGAAATCCAAGATGGAGTGACTTGTGGGGCTCTCACCAAGTTCTGTTATCCAGAATCCTTTCAAAACCTAAAAATTTGGAAAGAAAATACACTTTTTCATCACATTTCGGTGACAGAAAATTCTGGAATCTGAGAGGAGCCACAAATTTCTTCCTACCCAGCATTCCCCCAAGTCTCCTGATAAAAATGATACCTCACTTTTTTGGGTAGGCCTAGTCCCTGTGACAGGAAATGCCCCAAAACACAACGTAGACACAACATATTTTCCGAAAGAAAACTGATCTGTTTTTTGCAAAGTGCCTAGCTGTGGATTTTGGCCTCTACCTCGGCCGGCACCTGGGGAAATCTACCAAGCCTGTGGGTTTTTGAAAAACAGACACCTAGGGGAATCCAAGGTGGGGTGACCTGTGGGGTTCCGTTACCCAGAATCCTTTGCAAACCTAAAAATTTGGCAAAAAAAACTTTTCCCTCATATTTCGGTGACAGAAAGTTCTGGAATCTGAGGACCCACATATTTCCTCCTACCCAGCGTTCCCCCAAGTCTCCCAATAAAAATGGTACCTCACTTGTGTGGGTAGGCCTCGTGCCCGTGACAAGAACTGCCCCAAAACACAACGTGGACACATCATATTTTCTGAACGAAAACTGACCTGTTTTTTGCAAAGTGCCTAGCTGTGGGTTTTGGCCTCTAGTGCAGCCGCCACTTAGGCAAACCTACCAAACGTCTGCATTTTTTAAAACTAGACAACTTGTGAAATCCAAGATGGGGTGACTTGTGGGGCTCTCACCAAGTTCTGTTACTCAGAAACCTTTACAAACCTCGAAATTTGGCAAAAAACACTTTTTCCTCATATTTTAGTGACAGAAAGTTCTGGAATCTGAGAGGAGCCACAAATTTCCTCCTACCCAGCGTTCCCCCAAGTCTCCCAATAAAAATGGCAGCTCACTTGTGTGGGTAGGCCTAGTGCCCGCAACAGGAAATGCCGCAAAACACAACGTGGACACATCACATTTTCTGAAAGAAAACTTACCTGTTTTTTGCAAAGTGCCTAGCTGTGGATTTTGGCCTCTAGCGCAACCGCCATCTAGGGAAACCTACCAAACTTGTGTATTTTTTAAAAGTAGACACCTAGGGAAATCCAAGATGGAGTGACTTGTGGGGCTCTCACCAAGTTCTGTTATCCAGAATCCTTTGCAAACCTAAACATTTGGAAAAAAAATACACTTTTTCATCACATTTCGGTGACAGAAAGTTCTGGAATCTGAGAGGAGCCACAAATTTCCTCCTACCCAGCATTCCCCCAAGTCTCCTGATAAAAATGGTACCTCACTTTTTTGGGTAGGCCTAGTACCTGTGACAGGAAATACCCCAAAACACAACGTGGACACATCATATTTTCCGAAAGAAAACTGACCTGTTTTTTGCAAATTGCCTAGCTGTGGATTTTGGCCTCTCCCTCGGCCGGCACCAGGGAAAACCTACCAAGCCTGTGCGTTTTTGAAAACTAGACACCTAGGGGAATCCAAGGTGGGGTGACCTGTGGGGTTCTGTTACCCAGAATCCTTTGCAAACCTAAAAATTTGGCAAAAAAACCGTTTTCCTCATATTTCGGTGACAGAAAGTTCTGGAATCTGAGGACCCACATATTTCCTCCTACCCAGCGTTCCCCCAAGTCTCCCAATAAAAATGGTACCTCACTTGTGTGGGTAGGCCTAGTGCCCGTGACAGGAACTGCCCCAAAACACAACGTGGACACATCATATTTTCTGAACGAAAACTGACCTGTTTTTTGCAAAGTGCGTCGCTGTGGGTTTTGGCCTCTAGTGCAGCCGCCACTTAGGGAAACCTACCAAACGTCTGCATTTTTTAAAACTAGACAACTTGGGAAATCCAAGATGGGGTGACTTGTGGGGCTCTCACCAAGTTCTGTTACTCAGAAACCTTTGCAAACCTCGAAATTTGGCAAAAAACACTTTTTCCTCATATTTTAGTGACAGAAAGTTCTGGAATCTGAGAGGAGCCACAAATTTCCTCCTACCCAGCGTTCCCCCAAGTCTCCCAATAAAAATGGCAGCTCACTTGTGTGGGTAGGCCTACTGCCCGCAACAGGAAATGCCGCAAAACACAACGTGGACACATCACATTTTCTGAAAGAAAACTGACTTGTTTTTCGCAAAGCGCCTATCTGTGGATTTTGGCCTCTAGCTCGGCCGGCATATAGGGAAACCTACCAAACCTGTGAATTTTTGAAAACCAAACACCTAGGGGAATCCAAGATGGGGTGACTTGTGGGGCTCTCACCAAGTTCTGTTACTCAGAAACCTTTGCAAACCTCGAAATTTGGCAAAAAAAACTTTTTCCTCATATTTCGGTGACAGAAAGTTCTGGAATCTAAGGACCCACATATTTCCTCCTAGCCAGCGTTCCCCCAAGTCTCTCAATAAAAACGGTAGCTCACTTGTGTGGGTAGGCCTAGTGCCCGTGACAGGAAATGCCCCAAAACACAATGTGGATACATCATATTTTCTGAACGAAAACTGACCTGTTTTTTGCAAAGTGCCTAGCTGTGGGTTATGGCCTCTAGTGCAGCCGCCACTTAGGGAAACCTATTAAACCTCTGCATTTTTTAAAACTAGACAACTAGGGAAATTCAAGATGGGGTGACTTGGGGGGCTCTCACCAAGTTCTGTTATCCAGATCCCTTTGCAAACCTCAAAATGTGGCAAAACAAAAACACCTTTTCATCACATTTCGGTGGTATAAAGTTCTGGAATCTGAGATGAGCCACAAATTTCCTCCTACCCAGCGTTCTCCAAGTCTCCTGACAAAAATGGTACCTCACTTGTGTGAGTAGGCCTAGTGCCCGTGACAGGAAATGCCCCGAAACACAACGTGGACACATCACATTTTCCGAAAGAAAACTGACCTGTTTTTTGCAAAGTGCCTAGCTGTGGATTTTGGCCTCTAGCTCGGCCGGCATATAGGCAAGCCTACCAAACGTCTGCATTTTTAAAAACTAGACAACTTGGGAAATCCAAGATGGGGTGATTTGTGGGGCTCTCACCAAGTTCTGTTACTCAGAAACCTTTACAAACCTCGAAATTTGGCAAAAAACACTTTTCCCTCATATTTTAGTGACAGAAAGTTCTGGAATCTGAGAGGAGCCACAAATTTCCTCCTACCCAGCATTCCCCCAAGTCTCCTAATAAAAATGGCAGCTCACTTGTGTGGGTAGGCCTAGTGCCCGCAACAGGAAGTGCCGTAAAACACAACGTGGACACATCACATTTTCTGAAAGAAAACTGACCTGTTTTTTGCAAAGTGCCTAGCTGTGGATTTTGGCCTCTAGCGCAACCGCCACCTAGGGAAACCTACCAAACTTGTGCATTTTTTAAAAGTAGACACCTAGGGAAATCCAAGATGGAGTGACTTGTGGGGCTCTCACCAAGTTCTGTTATCCAGAATCCTTTGCAAACCTAAAGATTTGCCAAAAAAAAAACACTTTTTCATCACATTTCGGTGACAGAAAGTTCTGGAATCTGAGAGGAGCCACAAATTTCCTCTTACCCAGCATTCCCCCAAGTCTCCTGATAAAAATGGTACCTCACTTGTTTGGGTAGGCCTAGTGCCTGTGACAGGAAATGCCCCAAAACACAACGTGGACACATCACATTTTCCGCAAGAAAACTGACCTGTTTTTTGCAAAGTGCCTAGCTGTGGATTTTGGCCTCTACCTCGGCCGGCACTTTGGGAAACCTACCAAGCCTGTGCGTTTTTGAAAACTAGACACCTAGGGGAATCCAAGGTGGTGTGACCTGTGGGGTTCTGTTACCCAAAATCCTTTGCAAACCTCAAAATTTGGCAAAAAAAAACTTTTGCCTCATATTTCGGTGTCAGAAAGTTCTGGAATCTGAGGACCCACATATTTCCTCCTACCCAGCGTTCCCCCAAGTCTCCCAATAAAAATGGTACTTCACTTGTGTGGGTAGGCCTAGTGTCAGTGACAGGAAATGCCCCAAAACACAACGTGGATACATCATATTTTCTGAACGAAAACTGACCTGTTTTTTGCAAAGTGCCTAGCTGTGGGTTTTGGCCTCTAGTGCAGCCGCCACTTAGGGAAACCTACCAAACCTCTTCATTTTTTTAAACTAGACAACTAGGGAAATTCAAGATGGGGTGACTTGGGGGGCTCTCACCAAGTTCTGTTATCCAGAATCCTTTGCAAACCTAAAGATTTGGCAAAAAAAAACACTTTTTCATCACATTTCGGTGACAGAAAGTTCTGGAATCTGAGAGGAGCCACAAATTTCCTCCTACCCAGCATTCCCCCAAGTCTCCTGATAAAAATGGTACCTCACTTGTTTGGGTAGGCCTAGTGCCTGTGACAGGAAGTGCCCCAAAACACAACGTGGACACATCACATTTTCCGCAAGAAAACTGACCTGTTTTTTGCAAAGTGCCTAGCTGTGGATTTTGGCCTCTACCTCGGCCGGCACTTTGGGAAACCTACCAAGACTGTGCGTTTTTGAAAACTTGACACCTAGGGGAATCCAAGGTGGTGTGACCTGTGGGGTTCTGTTACCCAAAATCCTTTGCAAACCTCAAAATTTGGCAAAAAAAACTTTTGCCTCATATTTCGGTGTCAGAAAGTTCTGGAATCTGAGGACCCACATATTTCCTCCTACCCAGCGTTCCCCCAAGTCTCCCAATAAAAATGGTACTTCACTTGTGTGGGTAGGCCTAGTGTCAGTGACAGGAAATGCCCCAAAACACAACGTGGATACATCATATTTTCTGAACGAAAACTGACCTGTTTTTTGCAAAGTGCCTAGCTGTGGGTTTTGGCCTCTAGTGCAGCCGCCACTTAGGGAAACCTACCAAACCTCTTCATTTTTTTAAACTAGACAACTAGGGAAATTCAAGATGGGGTGACTTGGGGGGCTCTCGCCAAGTTCTGTTATCCAGATTCCTTTGCAAACCTCAAAATGTGGCAAAAAAAACACTTTTTCATCACATTTCGGTTGGCAGAAAGTTCTGGAATCTGAGATGAGTCACAAATTTCCTCCTACCCAGCGTTCCCCCAAGTCTCCTGACAAAAATGGTACCTCACTTGTGTGAGTAGGCCTAGTGCCCGTGACAGGAAATGCCCCAAAACACAACGTGGACACATCACATTTTCCGAAAGAAAACTGACCTGTTTTTTGCAAAGTGCCTACCTGTGAATTTCAGCCTTTAGCTCGGCCGGCACCTAGGGAAACCTACCAACCTGTGCATTTTTTAAAGCTAGACACCTACGGAAATCCAAGAATGGAGTGACTCGTGGGGCTCTCACCAAGTTCTGTTACCCAGAATCCTTTGCAAACCTCAAAATGTGGCAAAAAAAAACACTTTTTCATCACATTTCAGTGGCAGAAAGTTCTGGAATCTGAGATGAGCCACTAATTTCCTCCTACCCAGCGTTCCCCCAAGTCTCCTGACAAAAATGGTACCTCACTTGTGTTGGTAGACCTAGTGCACGCGACAGGAAATGCCCCAAAACACGTGGACACATCACATTTTACGAAAGAAAACTGACCTGTTTTTTTAAAAGTGCCTAGCTGTCGTTCTGGCCTCTAGCGCAGCCGCTACCTAGGGAAACCTACCAAACCTGTGCATTTTTTAAAACTAGACACGTAGGGAAATCCAAGATGGGGTAACTTGTGGGTCTCTCACCAAGTTCTGTTACCCAGAATCCTTTGCAAACCTCAAAATGTGGAACAAAAAAACACTTTTTCATCACATTTCGGTGACAGAAAGTTCTGGAATCTGGGAGGAGCCACATATTTCCTCCTAACCAGTGTTCCCCCAAGTCTCCTGACAAAAATGATACCTCACTTGTGCGGGTAGGCCTAGTGCCCGTGACAGGAAATGCCCCAAAACACAACGTGGACACATCACATTTTATGAAAGAAAACTGACCTGTTTTTTGCAAAGTGCCTAGCTGTCGTTTTGGCCTCTAGCGCAGCCGCTACCTAGGGAAACCTACCAAACCTGTGCATTTTTGAAAACTAGACACGTAGGGAAATCCAAGATGGGGTAACTTGTGGGGCTCTCACCAAGTTCTGTTACCCAGAATCCTTTGCAAACCTCAAAATGTGGAACAAAAAAACACTTTTTCATCACATTTCGGTGACAGAAAGTTCTGGAATCTGGGAGGAGCCACATATTTCCTCCTAACCAGTGTTCCCCCAAGTCTCCTGACAAAAATGATACCTCACTTGTGCGGGTAGGCCTAGTGCCCGTGACAGGAAATGCCCCAAAACACAACGTGGACACATCACATTTTACGAGAGAAAACTGACCTGTTTTTTGCAAAGTGCCTAGCTGTGGATTTTGGCCTCTAGCTTGGCCGGCATCTAGGGAAACCTACCAAACCTGTGCATTTTTGAAAACTAAGCACCTAGGGGAATCCAAGATCGGGTGACTTGTGTGGCTCTCACCAAGTTCTGTTACCCAGAATCCTTTGCAAACCTCAAAATTTAGCAAAACAACACTTTTTCCTCATATTTCGGTGACAGAAAGTTCTGGAATCTGAGGACCCACATACTTCTTCCTACCCAGCGTTCCCCCCAGTCTCCCAATAAAAATGGTAGTTCACTTGTGTGGGTAGGCCTAGTGCCTTCGACAGGTAATGCCCCAAAACACAACGTGGACACACCATATTTTCTGAACGAAAACTGACCTGTTTTTTGCAAAGTGCCTAGCTGTGGAGTTTGGCCTCTAGTGCAGCCACCACCTGGGGAAACCTACCAAACCTGTGCATTTCTGAAAACTAGACAACTAGGGAAATTCAAGATGGGGTGACTTGGGGGGCTCTCACCAAGTTCTGTTATCCAGACTACTTTGAAAACCTCAAAATGTGGCAAAAAAAAACACTTTTTCATCACATTTCGGTGGCAGAAAGTTCTGGAATCTGATCTGAGCCACAAATTTCCTCCTACCCAGTGTTCCCCCAAGTCTCCTGACAAAAATGGTACCTCACTTGTGTGGGTAGGCCTAGTGCCCGTGACAGGAAATGCCCCAAAATACAACGTGGACACATCACATTTTCCAAAAGAAAACTGACCTGTTTTTAGCAAAGCGTGTATCTGTGGATTTTGGCGTCTAGCTCGGCCGGCATCTAGGGAAACCTACCAAACCTGTGAATTTTTAAAAACCAAACACCTAGGGGAATCCAAGATGGGGTGACTTGTGGGGCTCTCACCAAGTTCTGTTACTCAGAAACCTTTGCAAACCTCGAGATTTGGCAAAAAACACTTTTTCCTCATATTTCGGTGACAGAAAGTTCTGGAATCTGAGGACCCACATATTTCCTCCTACCCAGCGTTCCCCCAAGTCTCCCAATAAAAATGGTACCTCACTTGTGTGGGTAGGCCTAGTGCCAGTGACAGGAAATGCCCCAAAACACAACATGGATACATCATATTTTCTGAACGAAAACTGACCTGTTTTTTGCAAAGTGCCTAGCTGTGGGTTTTGGCCTGTAGTGCAGCCGCCACTTAGGGAATCCTACGAAACCTCTGCATTTTTTAAAACTAGACAACTAGGGAAATTCAAGATGGGGTGACTTGGGGGCTCTCACCAAGTTCTGTTATCCAGATTCCTTTGCAAACCTCAAAATGTGGTAAAACAAAACACTTTTTCATCACATTTCGGTGACAGAAAGTTCTGGAATCTGAGAGGAGCCACAAATTTCCTCCTACCCAGCATTCCCCTAAGTCTCCCAGTAAAAATGGCAGCTCACTTGTGTGGGTAGGCCTAGTGCCCGCAACAGGAAATGCCGGAAAACACAACGTGGACACATCACATTTTCTGAAAGAAAACTGACCTGTTTTTTGCAAAGTGCCTAGCTGTGGATTTTGGCCACTAGCGCAACCGCCACCTATGGTAACCTACCAAACTTGTGCATTTTTTAAAAGTAGACACCTAGAGAAATCCAAGATGGAGTGACTTGTGGGGCTCTCACCAAGTTCTGTTATCCAGAATCCTTTCAAAACCTAAAAATTAGGAAAAAAAATACAGTTTTTCATCACATTTCGGTGACAGAAAGTTCTGGAATCTGAGAGGAGCCACAAATTTCCTCCTACCCAGCATTCCCCCAAGTCTCCTGATAAAAATGATACCTCACTTTTTTGGGTAGGCCTAGTCCTTGTGACAGGAAATGCCCCAAAACACAACGTGGACACAACATATCTTCCGAAAGAAAACTGACCTGTTTTTTGCAAAGTGCCTAGCTGTGGATTGTGGCCTTTACCTCGGCCGGCACCTGGGGAAACCTACCAAGCCTGTGCGTTTTTGAAAACCAGACACCTAGGGGAATCCAAGGTGGGGTGACCTGTGGGGTTCTGTTACCCAGAATCCTTTGCAAACCTAAACATTTGGCAAAAAAAAAGTTTTCCTCATATTTCGGTGACAGAAAGTTCTGGAATCTGAAGACCCACATATTTCCTCCTACCCAGCGTTCCCCCAAGTCTCCCAATAAAAATGGTACCTCACTTGTGTGGGTAGGCCTAGTGCCCGTGACAGGAACTGCCCCAAAACACAACGTGGACACATCATATTTTCTGAACGAAAACTGACCTGTTTTTTGCAAAGTGCCTCGCTGTGGGTTTTGGCCTCTAGTGCAGCCGCCACTTAGGGAAACCTACCAAACGTCTGCATTTTTTAAAACTAGACAACTTGGGAAATCCAAGATGGGGTGACTTGTGGGGCTCTCACCAAGTTCTGTTACTCAGAAACCTTTGCAAACCTCGAAATTTGGCAAAAAACACTTTTTCCTCATATTTTAGTGACAGAAAGTTCTGGAATCTGAGAGGAGCCACAAATTTCCTCCTACCCAGCGTTCCCCCAAGTCTCCCAATAAAAATGTCAGCTCACTTGTGTGGGTAGGCCTAGTGCCCGCAACAGGAAATGCCCCAAAACACAACGTGGACACAACACATTTTCCGAAAGAAAACTGACCTGTTTTTTGCAAAGTGCGTAGATGTGGATTTTGACCTCTAGCTCGGCCGGCACCTAGGGAAACCTACCAAACCTGTGCATTTTTGAAAACTAAACACCTAGGGGAATCCAAGATGGGGTGACTTGTGGGGCTCTCACCAAGTTCTGTTACTCAGAAACCTTTGCAAACCTCGAAATTTGGCAAAAAACACTTTTTCCTCATATTTTAGTGACAGAAAGTTCTGGAATCTTAGAGGAGCCACAAATTTCCTCCTACCCAGCATTCCCCCAAGTCTCCCAGTAAAAATGGCAGCTCACTTGTGTGGGTAGGCCTAGTGCCCGCAACAGGAAATGCCGCAAAACACAACGTGGACACATCACATTTTCTGAAAGAAAACTGACCTGTTTTTTGCAAAGTGCCTAGCTGTGGATTTTGGCCACTAGCGCAACCGCCACCTATGGTAACCTACCAAACTTGTGCATTTTTTTAAAGTAGACACCTAGAGAAATCCAAGATGGAGTGACTTGTGGGGCTGTCACCTATTTCTGTTATCCAGAATCCTTTCAAAACCTAAAAATTTGGAAAGAAAATACACTTTTTCATCACATTTCGGTGACAGAAAGTTCTGGAATCTGAGAGGAGCCACAAATTTCTTCCTACCCAGCATTCCCCCAAGTCTCCTGATAAAAATGATACCTCACTTTTTTGGGTAGGCCTAGTCCCTGTGACAGGAAATACCCCAAAACACAACGTAGACACAACATATTTTCCGAAAGAAAACTGACCTGTTTTTTGCAAAGTGCCTAGCGGTGGATTTTGGCCTCTACCTCGGCCGGCACCTGGGGAAACCTACCAAGCCTGTGGGTTTTTGAAAAACAGACACCTAGGGGAATCCAAGGTGGGGTGACCTCTGGGGTTCCGTTACCCAGAATCTTTGCAAACCTAAAAATTTGGCAAAAAAAACTTTTCCCTCATATTTCGGTGACAGAAAGTTCTGGAATCTGAGGACCCACATATTTCCTCCTACCCAGCGTTCCCCCAAGTCTCCCAATAAAAATGGTACCTCACTTGTGTGGGTAGGCCTAGTGCCCGTGACAAGAACTGCCCCAAAACACAACGTGGACACATCATATTTTCTGAACGAAAACTGACCTGTTTTTTGCAAAGTGCCTAGCTGTGGGTTTTGGCCTCTAGTGCAGCTGCCACTTAGGCAAACCTACCAAACGTCTGCATTTTTTAAAACTAGACAACTTGTGAAATCCAAGATGGGGTGACTTGTGGGGCTCTCACCAAGTTCTATTACTCAGAAACCTTTACAAACCTCGAAATTTGGCAAAAAACACTTTTTCCTCATATTTTAGTGACAGAAAGTTCTGGAATCTGAGAGGAGCCACAAATTTCCTCCTACCCAGCGTTCCCCCAAGTCTCCCAATAAAAATGGCAGCTCACTTGTGTGGGTAGGCCTAGTGCCCGCAACAGGAAATGCCGCAAAACACAACGTGGACACATCACATTTTCTGAAAGAAAACTGACCTGTTTTTTGCAAAGTGCCTAGCTGTGGATTTTGGCCTCTAGCGCAACCGCCACCTAGGGAAACCTACCAAACTTGTGTATTTTTTAAAAGTAGACACCTAGGGAAATCCAAGATGGAGTGACTTGTGGGGCTTTCACCAAGTTCTGTTATGCAGAATCCTTTGCAAACCTAAACATTTGGAAAAAAAATACACTTTTTCATCACATTTCGGTGACAGAAAGTTCTGGAATCTGAGAGGAGCCACAAATTTCCTCCTACCCAGCATTCCCCCAAGTCTCCTGATAAAAATGGTACCTCACTTTTTTGGGTAGGCCTAGTACCTGTGACAGGAAATGGCCCAAAACACAACGTGGACACATCATATTTTCCGAAAGAAAACTGACCTGTTTTTTGCAAATTGCCTTGCTGTGGATTTTGGCCTCTCCCTCGGCCGGCACCAGGGAAAACCTACCAAGCCTGTGCGTTTTTGAAAACTAGACACCTAGGGGAATCCAAGGTGGGGTGACCTGTGGGGTTCTGTTACCCAGAATCCTTTGCAAACGTCAAAATTTGGCAAAAAAAACGTTTTCCTCATATTTCGGTGACAGAAAGTTCTGGAATCTGAGGACCCACATATTTCCTCCTACCCAGCGTTCCCCCAAGTGTCCCAATAAAAATGGTACCTCACTTGTGTGGGTAGGCCTAGTGTCCGCAACAGGAAATGCCGCAAAACACAACGTGGACACATCACATTATCTGAAAGAAAACTGACCTGTTTTTTGCAAAGTGCCTAGCTGTGGATTTTGGCCTCTAGCGCAACCGCCACCTAGGGAAACCTACCAAAGTTGTGCATTTTTTTAAAGTAGACACCTAGGGAAATCCAAGATGGAGTGACTTGTGGGGCTCTCACCAAGTTCTGTTATCCAGAATCCTTTGCAAACCTAAAAATTTGGGGAAAAAATACACTTTTTCATCACATTTCGGTGATAGAAAGTTCTGGAATCTGAGAGGAGCCACAAATTTCCTCCTACCCAGCATTCCCCCAAGTCTCCTGATAAAAATGGTACCTCACTTTTTTGGGTAGGCCTAGTCCCTGTGACAGGAAATGCCCCAGAACAGAACGTGGACACATCATATTTTCCGAAAGAAAACTGACCTGTTTTTTACAAAGTGCCTACCTGTGGATTTTGGCCTCTCCCTCGGCCGTCACCTGGGGAAACCTACCAAGCCTGTGCGTTTTTGAAAACTAGACACCTAGGGGAATCCAAGGTGGGGTGACCTGTGGGGTTCTGTTACCCAGAATCCTTTACAAACCTCAACATTTGGCAAAAAAAACGTTTTCCTCATATTTCGGTGACAGAAAGTTCTGGAATCTGAGGACCCACATATTTCCTCCTACCCAGCTTTCCCCCAAGTCTCCCAATAAAAATGGTACCTCACTTGTGTGGGTAGGCCTAGTGCCCGTGACAGGAACTGCCCCAAAACACAACATGGACACATCACATTTTCTGAAAGAAAACTGACCTGTTGTTTGCAAAGTGCCTAGCTGTGGATTTTGGCCTCTAGCGCAACCGCCACCTAGGGAAACCTACCAAACTTGTGCATTTTTTAAAAGTAGACACCTAGGGAAATCCAAGATGGAGTGACTTGTGGGGCTCTCACCAAGTTCTGTTATCCAGAATCCTTTGCAAACCTAAAAATTTGGAAAAGAAATACACTTTTTCATCACATTTCAGTGACAGAAAGTTCTAGAATCTGAGAGGACCCACAAATTTCCTCCTACCCAGCATTCCCCTAAGTCTCCTGATAAAAATGGTACCTCACTTGTTTGGGTAGGCCTAGTGTGTGTGACAGGAAATGCCCCAAAACACAACGTGGACACATCACATTTTCCGAAAGAAAACTGACCTGTTTTTTTGCAAAGTTCCTAGCTGTGGATTTTGGCCTCTACCTCGGCCGGCACCTGGGGAAACCTACCAAGCCTGTGCGTTTTTGAAAACTAGACACCTAGGGGAATCCAAGGTGGGGTGACTTGTGGGGTTCTGTTACCCAGAATTCTTTGTAAACCTCAAAATTTGGCAAACAAATATTTTTCCTCATATTTCGGTGACAGAAAGTTCTGGAATCTGAGGACCCACATATTTCCTCCTACCCAGCGTTCCCCCGAGTCTCCCAATAAAAATGGTACCTTACTTGTGTGGGTAGGCCTAGTGCCCGTGACAGGAACTGCCCCAAAACACAACGTGGATACATCATATTTTCTGAATGAAAACTGACCTGTTTTTTGCAAAGTGCCTAGCTGTGGGTTTTGGCCTCTAGTGCAGCCGCCACTTAGGGAAACCTACCAAACGTCTGCATTTTTTAAAACTAGACAACTAGGGAAATTCAAGATGGGGTGACTTGGGGGGCTCTCACCAAGTTCTGTTATCTAGATTCCTTTGCAAACCTCAAAATGTGGCAAAAAATACACTTTTTCATCACATTTCGGTGGCAGAAAGTTCTGGAATCTGAGATGAGCCACAAATTTACTCCTTCCCAGCGTTCCCCCAAGTCTCCTGACAGAAATGGTACCTCACTTGTGTGAGTAGGCCTAGTGCCCGTGACAGGAAATGCCCGAAAACACAACGTGGACACATCACATTTTCCGAAAGAAAACGGACCTGTTTTTTGCAAAGTGCCTAGCTGTGGATTTTGGCTTCTAGCTCGTCCGGCATCTAGGGAAACCTACCAAAGCTGTGCATTTTTGAAAACTAAAGACCTAGGGGAATCTAAGATGGGGTGAATTGTGAGGCTCTCACCAAGTTCTGTTACTCAGAAACCTTTGCAAACCTCGAAATTTGGCAAAAAAACACTTTTTCCTCATATTTTAGTGACAGAAAGAAAGTTCTGGAATCTGAGAGGAGGCACAAATTTCCTCCTACCCAGCGTTCCCCCAAGTCTCCCAATAAAAATGGCAGCTCACTTGTGTGGGTAGGCCTAGTGCCCGCAACAGGAAATGCCACAAAACACAATGTGGTCACATCACATTTTCTGAAAGAAAACTGACCTGTTTTTTGCAAAGTGCCTAGCTGTGGATTTTGGCCTCTAGCGCGACCGCCACCTAGGGAAACCTACCAAACTTGTGCATTTTTTAAAAGTAGACACCTAGGGAAATCCAAGATGGAGTGACTTGTGGGGCTCTCACCAAGTTCTGTTATCCAGAATCCTTTGCAAACCTAAAGATTTGGCAAAACAAAACACTTTTTCATCACATTTCAGTGACCGAAAGTTCTGGAATCAGAGAGGAGCAGCAAAGTTCCTTCTACTCAGCATTCCCCCAAGTCTCCTGATAAAAATGGGACCTCACTTGTTTCGGTAGGCCTAGTGCCTGTGACAGGAAATGCCCCAAAACACAACGTGGACACATCACATTTTCCGAAAGAAAACTGACCTGTTTTTTGCAAAGTGCCTCGCTGTGGATTTTGGCCTCTACCTCGGCCGGCACCTGGGGAAACCTACCAAGCCTGTGGGTTTTTGAAAAACAGACACCTAGGGGAATCCAAGGTGGGGTGACCTGTGGGGTTCCGTTACCCAGAATCCTTTGCAAACCTAAAAATTTGGCAAAAAAAACTTTTCCCTCATATTTCGGTGACAGAAAGTTCTGGAATCTGAGGACCCACATATTTCCTCCTACCCAGCGTTCCCCCAAGTCTCCCAATAAAAATGGTACCTCACTTGTGTGGGTAGGCCTAGTGCCCGTGACAAGAACTGCCCCAAAACACAACGTGGACACATCATATTTTCTGAACGAAAACTGACCTGTTTTTTTGCAAAGTGCCTAGCTGTGGGTTTTGGCCTCTAGTGCAGCCGCCAGTTAGGCAAACCTACCAAACGTCTGCATTTTTTAAAACTAGACAACTTGTGAAATCCAAGATGGGGTGACTTGTGGGGCTCTCACCAAGTTCTGTTACTCAGAAACCTTTACAAACCTCGAAATTTGGCAAAAAACACTTTTTCCTCATATTTTAGTGACAGAAAGTTCTGGAATCTGAGAGGAGCCACAAATTTCCTCCTACCCAGCGTTCCCCCAAGTCTCCCAATAAAAATGGCAGCTCACTTGTGTGGGTAGGCCTAGTGCCCGCAACAGGAAATGCTGCAAAACACAACGTGGACACATCACATTTTCTGAAAGAAAACTGACCTGTTTTTTGCAAAGTGCCTAGCTGTGGATTTTGGCCTCTAGCGCAACAGCCACCTAGGAAAACCTACCAAACTTGTGTATTTTTTAAAAGTAGACACCTAGGGAAATCCAAGATGGAGTGACTTGTGGGGCTCTCACCAAGTTCTGTTATCCAGAATCCTTTGCAAAGCTAAACATTTGGAAAAAAAATACACTTTTTCATCACATTTCGGTGACAGAAAGTTCTGGAATCTGAGAGGAGCCACAAATTTCCTCCTACCCAGCATTCCCCCAAGTCTCCTGATTAAAATGGTACCTCACTTTTTTGGGTAGGCCTAGTACCTGTGACAGGAAATGCCCCAAAACACAACGTGGACACATCATATTTTCCGAAAGATAACTGACCTGTTTTTTGCAAATTGCCTAGCTGTGGATTTTGGCCTCTCTCTCGGCCGGCACCAGGGAAAACCTACCAAGCCTGTGCGTTTTTGAAAACTAGACACCTAGGGGAATCCAAGGTGGGGTGACCTGTGGGGTTCTGTTACCCAGAATCCTTTGCAAACCTCAAAATTTGGCAAAAAACCCGTTTTCCTCATATTTCGGTGACAGAAATTTCTGGAATCTGAGGACCCACATATTTCCTCCTACCCAGCGTTCCCCCAAGTCTCCAAATAAAAATGGTACCTCACTTGTGTGGGTAGGCCTAGTGCCCGTGACAGGAACTGCCCCAAAACACAACGTGGACACATCATATTTTCTGAACGAAAACTGACCTGTTTTTTGCAAAGTGCCTCGCTGTGGGTTTTGGCCTCTAGTGCAGCCGCCACTTAGGGAAACCTACCAAACGTCTGCATTTTTTAAAACTAGACAACTTGGGAAATCCAAGATGGGGTGACTTGTGGGGCTCTCACCAAGTTCTGTTACTCAGAAACCTTTGCAAACCTCGAAATTTGGCAAAAAACACTTTTTCCTCATATTTTAGTGACAGAAAGTTCTGGAATCTGAGAGTAGCCACAATTTTCCTCCTACCCAGCGTTCCCCCAAGTCTCCCAATAAAAATGGCAGCTCACTTGTGTGGGTAGGCCTAGTGCCCGCAACAGGAAATGCCGCAAAACACAACGTGGACACATCACATTTTCTGAAAGTAAACTGACCTGTTTTTTGCAAAGTGCCTAGCTGTGGATTTTGGCCTCTAGCGCAACAGCCACCTAGGAAAACCTACCAAACTTGTGTATTTTTTAAAAGTAGACACCTAGGGAAATCCAAGATGGAGTGACTTGTGGGGCTCTCACCAAGTTCTGTTATCCAGAATCCTTTGCAAAGCTAAACATTTGGCAAAAAAAACTTTTTCCTCATATTTCGGTGACAGAAAGTTCTGGAATCTGAGGACCCACATATTTCCTCCTACCCAGCTTTCCCCCAAGTCTCCCAATAAAAATGGTACCTCACTTGTGTGGGTAGGCCTAGTGCCCGTGACAGGAACTGCCCCAAAACACAACATGGACACATCACATTTTCTGAAAGAAAACTGACCTGTTGTTTGCAAAGTGCCTAGCTGTGGATTTTGGCCTCTAGCGCAACCGCCACCTAGGGAAACCTACCAAACTTGTGCATTTTTTAAAAGTAGACACCTAGGGAAATCCAAGATGGAGTGACTTGTGGGGCTCTCACCAAGTTCTGTTATCCAGAATCCTTTGCAAACCTAAAAATTTGGAAAAGAAATACACTTTTTCATCACATTTCAGTGACAGAAAGTTCTAGAATCTGAGAGGACCCACAAATTTCCTCCTACCCAGCATTCCCCTAAGTCTCCTGATAAAAATGGTACCTCACTTGTTTGGGTAGGCCTAGTGTGTGTGACAGGAAATGCCCCAAAACACAACGTGGACACATCACATTTTCCGAAAGAAAACTGACCTGTTTTTTTGCAAAGTTCCTAGCTGTGGATTTTGGCCTCTACCTCGGCCGGCACCTGGGGAAACCTACCAAGCCTGTGCGTTTTTGAAAACTAGACACCTAGGGGAATCCACGGTGGGGTGACTTGTGGGGTTCTGTTACCCAGAATTCTTTGTAAACCTCAAAATTTGGCAAACAAATATTTTTCCTCATATTTCGGTGACAGAAAGTTCTGGAATCTGAGGACCCACATATTTCCTCCTACCCAGCGTTCCCCCGAGTCTCCCAATAAAAATGGTACCTTACTTGTGTGGGTAGGCCTAGTGCCCGTGACAGGAACTGCCCCAAAACACAACGTGGATACATCATATTTTCTGAATGAAAACTGACCTGTTTTTTGCAAAGTGCCTAGCTGTGGGTTTTGGCCTCTAGTGCAGCCGCCACTTAGGGAAACCTACCAAACGTCTGCATTTTTTAAAACTAGACAACTAGGGAAATTCAAGATGGGGTGACTTGGGGGGCTCTCACCAAGTTCTGTTATCTAGATTCCTTTGCAAACCTCAAAATGTGGCAAAAAATACACTTTTTCATCACATTTCGGTGGCAGAAAGTTCTGGAATCTGAGATGAGCCACAAATTTACTCCTTCCCAGCGTTCCCCCAAGTCTCCTGACAGAAATGGTACCTCACTTGTGTGAGTAGGCCTAGTGCCCGTGACAGGAAATGCCCGAAAACACAACGTGGACACATCACATTTTCCGAAAGAAAACGGACCTGTTTTTTGCAAAGTGCCTAGCTGTGGATTTTGGCTTCTAGCTCGTCCGGCATCTAGGGAAACCTACCAAAGCTGTGCATTTTTGAAAACTAAAGACCTAGGGGAATCTAAGATGGGGTGAATTGTGAGGCTCTCACCAAGTTCTGTTACTCAGAAACCTTTGCAAACCTCGAAATTTGGCAAAAAAACACTTTTTCCTCATATTTTAGTGACAGAAAGAAAGTTCTGGAATCTGAGAGGAGGCACAAATTTCCTCCTACCCAGCGTTCCCCCAAGTCTCCCAATAAAAATGGCAGCTCACTTGTGTGGGTAGGCCTAGTGCCCGCAACAGGAAATGCCACAAAACACAATGTGGTCACATCACATTTTCTGAAAGAAAACTGACCTGTTTTTTGCAAAGTGCCTAGCTGTGGATTTTGGCCTCTAGCGCGACCGCCACCTAGGGAAACCTACCAAACTTGTGCATTTTTTAAAAGTAGACACCTAGGGAAATCCAAGATGGAGTGACTTGTGGGGCTCTCACCAAGTTCTGTTATCCAGAATCCTTTGCAAACCTAAAGATTTGGCAAAACAAAACACTTTTTCATCACATTTCAGTGACCGAAAGTTCTGGAATCAGAGAGGAGCAGCAAAGTTCCTTCTACTCAGCATTCCCCCAAGTCTCCTGATAAAAATGGGACCTCACTTGTTTGGGTAGGCCTAGTGCCTGTGACAGGAAATGCCCCAAAACACAACGTGGACACATCACATTTTCCGAAAGAAAACTGACCTGTTTTTTGCAAAGTGCCTCGCTGTGGATTTTGGCCTCTACCTCGGCCGGCACCTGGGGAAACCTACCAAGCCTGTGGGTTTTTGAAAAACAGACACCTAGGGGAATCCAAGGTGGGGTGACCTGTGGGGTTCCGTTACCCAGAATCCTTTGCAAACCTAAAAATTTGGCAAAAAAAACTTTTCCCTCATATTTCGGTGACAGAAAGTTCTGGAATCTGAGGACCCACATATTTCCTCCTACCCAGCGTTCCCCCAAGTCTCCCAATAAAAATGGTACCTCACTTGTGTGGGTAGGCCTAGTGCCCGTGACAAGAACTGCCCCAAAACACAACGTGGACACATCATATTTTCTGAACGAAAACTGACCTGTTTTTTTGCAAAGTGCCTAGCTGTGGGTTTTGGCCTCTAGTGCAGCCGCCAGTTAGGCAAACCTACCAAACGTCTGCATTTTTTAAAACTAGACAACTTGTGAAATCCAAGATGGGGTGACTTGTGGGGCTCTCACCAAGTTCTGTTACTCAGAAACCTTTACAAACCTCGAAATTTGGCAAAAAACACTTTTTCCTCATATTTTAGTGACAGAAAGTTCTGGAATCTGAGAGGAGCCACAAATTTCCTCCTACCCAGCGTTCCCCCAAGTCTCCCAATAAAAATGGCAGCTCACTTGTGTGGGTAGGCCTAGTGCCCGCAACAGGAAATGCTGCAAAACACAACGTGGACACATCACATTTTCTGAAAGAAAACTGACCTGTTTTTTGCAAAGTGCCTAGCTGTGGATTTTGGCCTCTAGCGCAACAGCCACCTAGGAAAACCTACCAAACTTGTGTATTTTTTAAAAGTAGACACCTAGGGAAATCCAAGATGGAGTGACTTGTGGGGCTCTCACCAAGTTCTGTTATCCAGAATCCTTTGCAAAGCTAAACATTTGGAAAAAAAATACACTTTTTCATCACATTTCGGTGACAGAAAGTTCTGGAATCTGAGAGGAGCCACAAATTTCCTCCTACCCAGCATTCCCCCAAGTCTCCTGATTAAAATGGTACCTCACTTTTTTGGGTAGGCCTAGTACCTGTGACAGGAAATGCCCCAAAACACAACGTGGACACATCATATTTTCCGAATGATAACTGACCTATTTTTTGCAAATTGCCTAGCTGTGGATTTTGGCCTCTCTCTCGGCCGGCACCAGGGAAAACCTACCAAGCCTGTGCGTTTTTGAAAACTAGACACCTAGGGGAATCCAAGGTGGGGTGACCTGTGGGGTTCTGTTACCCAGAATCCTTTGCAAACCTCAAAATTTGGCAAAAAAAACGTTTTCCTCATATTTCGGTGACAGAAATTTCTGGAATCTGAGGACCCACATATTTCCTCCTACCCAGCGTTCCCCCAAGTCTCCAAATAAAAATGGTACCTCACTTGTGTGGGTAGGCCTAGTGCCCGTGACAGGAACTGCCCCAAAACACAACGTGGACACATCATATTTTCTGAACGAAAACTGACCTGTTTTTTGCAAAGTGCCTCGCTGTGGGTTTTGGCCTCTAGTGCAGCCGCCACTTAGGGAAACCTACCAAACGTCTGCATTTTTTAAAACTAGACAACTTGGGAAATCCAAGATGGGGTGACTTGTGGGGCTCTCACCAAGTTCTGTTACTCAGAAACCTTTGCAAACCTCGAAATTTGGCAAAAAACACTTTTTCCTCATATTTTAGTGACAGAAAGTTCTGGAATCTGAGAGTAGCCACAAATTTCCTCCTACCCAGCGTTCCCCCAAGTCTCCCAATAAAAATGGCAGCTCACTTGTGTGGGTAGGCCTAGTGCCCGCAACAGGAAATGCCGCAAAACACAACGTGGACACATCACATTTTCTGAAAGAAAACTGTCCTGTTTTTTGCAAAGTGCCTAGCTGTGGATTTTGGCCTCTAGCGCAACAGCCACCTAGGAAAACCTACCAAACTTGTGTATTTTTTAAAAGTAGACACCTAGGGAAATCCAAGATGGAGTGACTTGTGGGGCTCTCACCAAGTTCTGTTATCCAGAATCCTTTGCAAAGCTAAACATTTGGCAAAAAAAACTTTTTCCTCATATTTCGGTGACAGAAAGTTCTGGAATCTGAGGACCCACATATTTCCTCCTACCCAGCTTTCCCCCAAGTCTCCCAATAAAAATGGTACCTCACTTGTGTGGGTAGGCCTAGTGCCCGTGACAGGAACTGCCCCAAAACACAACATGGACACATCACAGTTTCTGAAAGAAAACTGACCTGTTGTTTGCAAAGTGCCTAGCTGTGGATTTTGGCCTCTAGCGCAACCGCCACCTAGGGAAACCTACCAAACTTGTGCATTTTTTAAAAGTAGACACCTAGGGAAATCCAAGATGGAGTGACTTGTGGGGCTCTCACCAAGTTCTGTTATCCAGAATCCTTTGCAAACCTTAAAGTTTTAAAAGAAATACACTTTTTCATCACATTTCAGTGACAGAAAGTTCTAGAATCTGAGAGGACCCACAAATTTCCTCCTACCCAGCATTCCCCTAAGTCTCCTGATAAAAATGGTACCTCACTTGTTTGGGTAGGCCTAGTGTGTGTGACAGGAAATGCCCCAAAACACAACGTGGACACATCACATTTTCCGAAAGAAAACTGACCTGTTTTTTTGCAAAGTTCCTAGCTGTGGATTTTGGCCTCTACCTCGGCCGGCACCTGGGGAAACCTACCAAGCCTGTGCGTTTTTGAAAACTAGACACCTAGGGGAATCCAAGGTGGGGTGACTTGTGGGGTTCTGTTACCCAGAATTCTTTGTAAACCTCAAAATTTGGCAAACAAATATTTTTCCTCATATTTCGGTGACAGAAAGTTCTGGAATCTGAGGACCCACATATTTCCTCCTACCCAGCGTTCCCCCGAGTCTCCCAATAAAAATGGTACCTTACTTGTGTGGGTAGGCCTAGTGCCCGTGACAGGAACTGCCCCAAAACACAACGTGGATACATCATATTTTCTGAATGAAAACTGACCTGTTTTTTGCAAAGTGCCTAGCTGTGGGTTTTGGCCTCTAGTGCAGCCGCCACTTAGGGAAACCTACCAAACGTCTGCATTTTTTAAAACTAGACAACTAGGGAAATTCAAGATGGGGTGACTTGGGGGGCTCTCACCAAGTTCTGTTATCTAGATTCCTTTGCAAACCTCAAAATGTGGCAAAAAATACACTTTTTCATCACATTTCGGTGGCAGAAAGTTCTGGAATCTGAGATGAGCCACAAATTTACTCCTTCCCAGCGTTCCCCCAAGTCTCCTGACAGAAATGGTACCTCACTTGTGTGAGTAGGCCTAGTGCCCGTGACAGGAAATGCCCGAAAACACAACGTGGACACATCACATTTTCCGAAAGAAAACGGACCTGTTTTTTGCAAAGTGCCTAGCTGTGGATTTTGGCTTCTAGCTCGTCCGGCATCTAGGGAAACCTACCAAAGCTGTGCATTTTTGAAAACTAAAGACCTAGGGGAATCTAAGATGGGGTGAATCGTGAGGCTCTCACCAAGTTCTGTTACTCAGAAACCTTTGCAAACCTCGAAATTTGGCAAAAAAACACTTTTTCCTCATATTTTAGTGACAGAAAGAAAGTTCTGGAATCTGAGAGGAGGCACAAATTTCCTCCTACCCAGCGTTCCCCCAAGTCTCCCAATAAAAATGGCAGCTCACTTGTGTGGGTAGGCCTAGTGCCCGCAACAGGAAATGCCGCAAAACACAACGTGGACACATCACATTTTCTGAAAGAAAACTGACCTGTTTTTTGCAAAGTGCCTAGCTGTGGATTTTGGCCTCTAGCGCAACAGCCACCTAGGAAAACCTACCAAACTTGTGTATTTTTTAAAAGTAGACACCTAGGGAAATCCAAGATGGAGTGACTTGTGGGGCTCTCACCAAGTTCTGTTATCCAGAATCCTTTGCAAAGCTAAACATTTGAAAAAAAAGACACTTTTTCATCACATTTCGGTGACAGAAAGTTGTGGAATCTGAGAGGAGCCACAAATTTCCTCCTACCCAGCATTCCCCCAAGTCTCCTGATTAAAATGGTACCTCACTTTTTTGGGTAGGCCTAGTACCTGTGACAGGAAATGCCCCAAAACACAACGTGGACACATCATATTTTCCAAAAGATAACTGACCTGTTTTTTGCAAATTGCCTAGCTGTGGATTTTGGCCTCTCTCTCGGCCGGCACCAGGGAAAACCTACCAAGCCTGTGCGTTTTTGAAAACTAGACACCTAGGGGAATCCAAGGTGGGGTGACCTGTGGGGTTCTGTTACCCAGAATCCTTTGCAAACCTCAAAATTTGGCAAAAAAAACGTTTTCCTCATATTTCGGTGACAGAAATTTCTGGAATCTGAGGACCCACATATTTCCTCCTACCCAGCGTTCCCCCAAGTCTCCAAATAAAAATGGTACCTCACTTGTGTGGGTAGGCCTAGTGCCCGTGACAGGAACTGCCCCAAAACACAACGTGGACACATCATATTTTCTGAACGAAAACTGACCTGTTTCTTGCAAAGTGCCTAGCTGTGGGTTTTGGCCTCTAGTGCAGCCGCCACTTAGGGAAACCTACCAAACGTCTGCATTTTTTAAAACTAGACAACTAGGGAAATTCAAGATGGGGTGACTTGGGGGGCTCTCACCAAGTTCTGTTATCTAGATTCCTTTGCAAACCTCAAAATGTGGCAAAAAATACACTTTTTCATCACATTTCGGTGGCAGAAAGTTCTGGAATCTGAGATGAGCCACAAATTTACTCCTTCCCAGCGTTCCCCCAAGTCTCTTGACAGAAATGGTACCTCACTTGTGTGAGTAGGCCTAGTGCCCGTGACAGGAAATGCCAGAAAACACAACGTGGACACATCACATTTTCCGAAAGAAAACTGACCTGTTTTTTGCAAAGTGCCTAGCTGTGGATTTTGGCTCCTAGCTCGTCCGGCATCTAGGGAAACCTACCAAACCTGTGCATTTTTGAAAACTAAAGACCTAGGGGAATCTAAGATGGGGTGAATTGTGAGGCTCTCACCAAGTTCTGTTACTCAGAAACCTTTGCAAACCTCGAAATTTGGCAAAAAAACACTTTTTCCTCATATTTTAGTGACAGAAAGAAAGTTCTGGAATCTGAGAGGAGGCACAAATTTCCTCCTACCCAGCGTTCCCCCAAGTCTCCCAATAAAAATGGCAGCTCACTTGTGTGGGTAGGCCTAGTGCCCGCAACAGGAAATGCCACAAAACACAATGTGGTCACATCACATTTTCTGAAAGAAAACTGACCTGTTTTTTGCAAAGTGCCTAGCTGTGGATTTTGGCCTCTAGCGCGACCGCCACCTAGGGAAACCTACCAAACTTGTGCATTTTTTAAAAGTAGACACCTAGGGAAATCCAAGATGGAGTGACTTGTGGGGCTCTCACCAAGTTCTGTTATCCAGAATCCTTTGCAAACCTAAAGATTTGGCAAAACAAAACACTTTTTCATCACATTTCAGTGACCGAAAGTTCTGGAATCTGAGAGGAGCAGCAAAGTTCCTTCTACTCAGCATTCCCCCAAGTCTCCTGATGAAAATGGGACCTCACTTGTTTGGGTAGGCCTAGTGCCTGTGACAGGAAATGCCCCAAAACACAACGTGGACACATCACATTTTCCGAAAGAAAACTGACTTGTTTTTTGCAAAGTGCCTCGCTGTGGATTTTGGCCTCTACCTCGGCCGGCACCTGGGGAAACCTACCAAACCTGTGGGTTTTTGAAAAACAGACACCTAGGGGAATCCAAGGTGGGGTTACCTGTGGGGTTCCGTTACCCAGAATCCTTTGCAAACCTAAAAATTTGGCAAAAAAAACTTTTCCCTCATATTTCGGTGACAGAAAGTTCTGGAATCTGAGGACCACATATTTCCTCCTACCCAGCGTTCCCCCAAGTCTCCCAATAAAAATGGTACCTCACTTGTGTGGGTAGGCCTAGTGCCCGTGACAAGAACTGCCCCAAAACACAACGTGGACACATCATATTTTCTGAACGAAAACTGACCTGTTTTTTTGCAAAGTGCCTAGCTGTGGGTTTTGGCCTCTAGTGCAGCCACCACTTAGGCAAACCTACCAAACGTCTGCATTTTTTAAAACTAGACAACTTGTGAAATCCAAGATGGGGTGACTTGTGGGGCTCTCACCAAGTTCTGTTACTCAGAAACCTTTACAGACCTCGAAATTTGGCAAAAAACACTTTTTCCTCATATTTTAGTGACAGAAAGTTCTGGAATCTGAGAGGAGCCACAAATTTCCTCCTACCCAGCGTTCCCCCAAGTCTCCCAATAAAAATGGCAGCTCACTTGTGTGGGTAGGCCTAAGGCCCGCAACAGGAAATGCCGCAAAACACAACGTGGACACATCACATTTTCTGAAAGAAAACTGACCTGTTTTTTGCAAAGTGCCTAGCTGTGGATTTTGGCCTCTAGCGCAACAGCCACCTAGGAAAACCTACCAAACTTGTGTATTTTTTAAAAGTAGACACCTAGGGAAATCCAAGATGGAGTGACTTGTGGGGCTCTCACCAAGTTCTGTTATCCAGAATCCTTTGCAAACCTAAACATTTGGAAAAAAAATACACTTTTTCATCACATTTCGGTGACAGAAAGTTCTGGAATCTGAGAGGAGCCACAAATTTCCTCCTACCCAGCATTCCCCCAAGTCTCCTGATAAAAATGGTACCTCACTTTTTTGGGTAGGCCTAGTACCTGTGACAGGAAATGCCCCAAAACACAACGTGGACACATCATATTTTCCGAAAGAAAACTGACCTGTTTTTTGCAAATTACCTAGCTGTGGATTTTGGCCTCTCCCTCGGCCGGCACCAGGGAAAACCTACCAAGCCTGTGCGTTTTTTAAAACTAGACACCTAGGGGAATCCAAGGTGGGGTGACTTGTGGGGTTCTGTTACCCAGAATCCTTTGCAAACCTCAAAATTTGGCAAAAAAACCGTTTTCCTCATATTTCGGTGACAGAAAGTTCTGGAATCTGAGGACCCACATATTTCCTCCTACCCAGCGTTCCCCCAAGTCTCCCAATAAAAATGGTACCTCACTTGTGTGGGTAGGCCTAGTGCCCGTGACAGGAACTGCCCCAAAACACAACGTGGACACATCATATTTTCTGAATGAAAACTGACCTGTTTTTTGCAAAGTGCCTAGCTGTGGATTTTGGCCTCTAGTGCAGCCGCCACTTAGGGAAACCTACCAAACGTCTGCATTTTTAAAAACTAGACAACCAGGGAAATTCAAGATGGGGTGACTTGGGGGGCTCTCACCAAGTTCTGTTATCTAGATTCCTTTGCAAACCTCAAAATGTGGCAAAAAATACACTTTTTCATCACATTTCCGTGGCAGAAAGTTCTGGAATCTGAGATGAGCCACAAATTTACTCCTTCCCAGCGTTCCCCCAAGCCTCCTGACAGAAATGGTACCTCACTTGTGTGAGTAGGCCTAGTGCCCCTGACAGGAAATGCCCGAAAACACAACGTGGACACATCACATTTTCCGAAAGAAAACTGACCTGTTTTTTGCAAAGTGCCTAGCTGTGGATTTTGGCTTCTAGCTCGTCCGGCATCTAGGGAAACCTACCAAACCTGTGCATTTTTGAAAACTAAAGACCTAGGGGAATCTAAGATGGGGTGAATTGTGAGGCTCTCACCAAGTTCTGTTACTCAGAAACCTTTGCAAACCTCGAAATTTGGACAAAAAACACTTTTTCCTCATATTTTAGTGACAGAAAGAAAGTTCTGGAATCTGAGAGGAGGCACAACCTGTTTTTTGCAAAGTGCCTAGCTGTGGATTTTGGCCTCTAGCGCGACCGCCACCTAGGGAAACCTACCAAACTTGTGCATTTTTTAAAACTAGACACCTAGGGAAATCCAAGATGGAGTGACTTGTGGGGCTCTCACCAAGTTCTGTTATCCAGAATCCTTTGCAAACCTAAAGATTTGGCAAAACAAAACACTTTTTCATCACATTTCAGTGACAGAAAGTTCTGGAATCTGAGAGGAGCCACAAATTTCCTCCTACCCAGCATTCCCCCAAGTCTCCTGATTAAAATGGTACCTCACTTTTTTGGGTAGGCCTAGTACCTGTGACAGGAAATGCCCCAAAACACAATGTGGACACATCATATTTTCCAAAAGATAACTGACCTGTTTTTTGCAAATTGCCTAGCTGTGGATTTTGGCCTCTCTCTCGGCCGGCACCAGGAAAAACCTACCAAGCCTGTGCGTTTTTGAAAACTAGACACCTAGGGGAATCAAAGGTGGGGTGACCTGTGGGGTTCTGTTACCCAGAATCCTTTGCAAACCTCAAAATTTGGCAAAAAAAACGTTTTCCTCATATTTCGGTGACAGAAATTTCTGGAATCTGAGGACCCACATATTTCCTCCTACCCAGCGTTCCCCCAAGTCTCCAAATAAAAATGGTACCTCACTTGTGTGGGTAGGCCTAGTGCCCGTGACAGGAACTGCCCCAAAACACAACGTGGACACATCATATTTTCTGAATGAAAACTGACCTGTTTTTTGCAAAGTGCCTAGCTGTGGATTTTGGCCTCTAGTGCAGCCGCCACTTAGGGAAACCTACCAAACGTCTGCATTTTTTAAAACTAGACAACTTGGGAAATCCAAGATGGGGTGACTTGTGGGGCTCTCACCAAGTTCTGTTACTCAGAAACCTTTGCAAACCTCGAAATTTGGCAAAAAACACTTTTTCCTCATATTTTAGTGACAGAAAGTTCTGGAATCTGAGAGTAGCCACAAATTTCCTCCTACCCAGCGTTCCCCCAAGTCTCCCAATAAAAATGGCAGCTCACTTGTGTGGGTAGGCCTAGTGCCCGCAACAGGAAATGCCGCAAAACACAACGTGGACACATCACATTTTCTGAAAGAAAACTGACCTGTTTTTTGCAAAGTGCCTAGCTGTGGATTTTGGCCTCTAGCGCAACCGCCACCTAGGGAAACCTACCAAACTTGTGCAGTTTTTTAAACGTAGACACATAGGGAAGTCCAAGATGGAGTGACTTGTGGGGCTCTTACCAAGTTATGTTATCCAGAATCCTTTGAAACCTAAAAATTTGGAAAAAAAATACACTTTTTCATCACATTTCGGTGACAGAAAGTTCTGGAATCTGAGAGGAGCCGCAAATTTCCTCCTACCCAGCAATCCCCCAAGTCTCCTGATAAAAATGGTACCTCACTTTTTTGGGTAGGCCTAGTACCTGTGACAGGAAATGCCCCAAAACACAACGTGGACACATCATATTTTCCGAAAGAAAACTGACCTTTTTTTTGCAAAGTGCCTAGTTGTGGATTTTGGCCTCTCCCTCGGCCGGCACCTGTGGAAACCTACCAAGCCTGTGCGTTTTTGAAAACTAAACACCTAGGGGAATCCAAGGTGGGGTGACCTGTGGGGTTCTGTTACCCAGAATCCTTTGCAAACGTCAAAATTTGGCAAAAACAACTTTTTCCTCATATTTTGGTGACAGAAAGTTCTGGAATCTGAGGACCCACATATTTCCTCCTACCCAGCTTTCCCCCAAGTCTCCCAATAAAAATGGTACCTCACTTGTGTGGGTAGGCCTAGTGCCCGTGACAGGAACTGCCCCAAAACACAACATGGACACATCACATTTCAGTGACAGAAAGTTCTGGAATCTGAGAGGACCCACAAATTTCCTCCTACCCAGCATTCCCCTAAGTATCGTGATAAAAATGGTACCTCACTTGTTTGGGTAGGCCTAGTGCTTGTGACAGGAAATGCCCCAAAACACAACGTGGACACATCACATTTTCCGAAAGAAAACTGACCTGTTTTTTGCAAAGTTCCTAGCTGTGGATTTTGGCCTCTACCTCGGCCGGCACCCGGGGAAACCTACCAAGCCTGTGCGTTTTTGAAAACTAGACACCTAGGGGAATCCAAGGTGGGGTGACTTGTGGGGTTCTGTTACCCAGAATTCTTTGTAAACCTCAAAATTTGGCAAACAAATATTTTTCCTCATATTTCGGTGACAGAAAGTTCTGGAATCTGAGGACCCACATATTTCCTCCTACCCAGCGTTCCCCCGAGTCTCCCAATAAAAATGGTACCTTACTTGTGTGGGTAGGCCTAGTGCCCGTGACAGGAACTGCCCCAAAACACAAAGTGGATACATCATATTTTCTGAATGAAAACTGACCTGTTTCTTGCAAAGTGCCTAGCTGTGGGTTTTGGCCTCTAGTGCAGCCGCCACTTAGGGAAACCTACCAAACGTCTGCATTTTTTAAAACTAGACAACTAGGGAAATTCAAGATGGGGTGACTTGGGGGGCTCTCACCAAGTTCTGTTATCTAGATTCCTTTGCAAACCTCAAAATGTGGCAAAAAATACACTTTTTCATCACATTTCGGTGGCAGAAAGTTCTGGAATCTGAGATGAGCCACAAATTTACTCCTTCCCAGCGTTCCCCCAAGTCTCCTGACAGAAATGGTACCTCACTTGTGTGAGTAGGCCTAGTGCCCGTGACAGGAAATGCCAGAAAACACAACGTGGACACATCACATTTTCCGAAAGAAAACTGACCTGTTTTTTGCAAAGTGCCTAGCTGTGGATTTTGGCTCCTAGCTCGTCCGGCATCTAGGGAAACCTACCAAACCTGTGCATTTTTGAAAACTAAAGACCTAGGGGAATCTAAGATGGGGTGAATTGTGAGGCTCTCACCAAGTTCTGTTACTCAGAAACCTTTGCAAACCTCGAAATTTGGCAAAAAAACACTTTTTCCTCATATTTTAGTGACAGAAAGAAAGTTCTGGAATCTGAGAGGAGGCACAAATTTCCTCCTACCCAGCGTTCCCCCAAGTCTCCCAATAAAAATGGCAGCTCACTTGTGTGGGTAGGCCTAGTGCCCGCAACAGGAAATGCCACAAAACACAATGTGGTCACATCACATTTTCTGAAAGAAAACTGACCTGTTTTTTGCAAAGTGCCTAGCTGTGGATTTTGGCCTCTAGCGCGACCGCCACCTAGGGAAACCTACCAAACTTGTGCATTTTTTAAAAGTAGACACCTAGGGAAATCCAAGATGGAGTGACTTGTGGGGCTCTCACCAAGTTCTGTTATCCAGAATCCTTTGCAAACCTAAAGATTTGGCAAAACAAAACACTTTTTCATCACATTTCAGTGACCGAAAGTTCTGGAATCTGAGAGGAGCAGCAAAGTTCCTTCTACTCAGCATTCCCCCAAGTCTCCTGATGAAAATGGGACCTCACTTGTTTGGGTAGGCCTAGTGCCTGTGACAGGAAATGCCCCAAAACACAACGTGGACACATCACATTTTCCGAAAGAAAACTGACCTGTTTTTTGCAAAGTGCCTCGCTGTGGATTTTGGCCTCTACCTCGGCCGGCACCTGGGGAAACCTACCAAGCCTGTGGGTTTTTGAAAAACAGACACCTAGGGGAATCCAAGGTGGGGTGACCTGTGGGGTTCCGTTACCCAGAATCCTTTGCAAACCTAAAAATTTGGCAAAAAAAACTTTTCCCTCATATTTCGGTGACAGAAAGTTCTGGAATCTGAGGACCCACATATTTCCTCCTACCCAGCGTTCCCCCAAGTCTCCCAATAAAAATGGTACCTCACTTGTGTGGGTAGGCCTAGTGCCCGTGACAAGAACTGCCCCAAAACACAACGTGGACACATCATATTTTCTGAACGAAAACTGACCTGTTTTTTTGCAAAGTGCCTAGCTGTGGGTTTTGGCCTCTAGTGAAGCCGCCAGTTAGGCAAACCTACCAAACGTCTGCATTTTTTAAAACTAGACAACTTGTGAAATCCAAGATGGGGTGACTTGTGGGGCTCTCACCAAGTTCTGTTACTCAGAAACCTTTACAAACCTCGAAATTTGGCAAAAAACACTTTTTCCTCATATTTTAGTGACAGAAAGTTCTGGAATCTGAGAGGAGCCACAAATTTCCTCCTACCCAGCGTTCCCCCAAGTCTCCCAATAAAAATGGCAGCTCACTTGTGTGGGTAGGCCTAGTGCCCGCAACAGGAAATGCTGCAAAACACAACGTGGACACATCACATTTTCTGAAAGAAAACTGACCTGTTTTTTGCAAAGTGCCTAGCTGTGGATTTTGGCCTCTAGCGCAACAGCCACCTAGGAAAACCTACCAAACTTGTGTATTTTTTAAAAGTAGACACCTAGGGAAATCCAAGATGGAGTGACTTGTGGGGCTCTCACCAAGTTCTGTTATCCAGAATCCTTTGCAAAGCTAAACATTTGGAAAAAAAATACACTTTTTCATCACATTTCGGTGACAGAAAGTTCTGGAATCTGAGAGGAGCCACAAATTTCCTCCTACCCAGCATTCCCCCAAGTCTCCTGATTAAAATGGTACCTCACTTTTTTGGGTAGGCCTAGTACCTGTGACAGGAAATGCCCCAAAACACAACGTGGACACATCATATTTTCCGAAAGATAACTGACCTATTTTTTGCAAATTGCCTAGCTGTGGATTTTGGCCTCTCTCTCGGCCGGCACCAGGGAAAACCTACCAAGCCTGTGCGTTTTTGAAAACTAGACACCTAGGGGAATCCAAGGTGGGGTGACCTGTGGGGTTCTGTTACCCAGAATCCTTTGCAAACCTCAAAATTTGGCAAAAAAAACGTTTTCCTCATATTTCGGTGACAGAAATTTCTGGAATCTGAGGACCCACATATTTCCTCCTACCCAGCGTTCCCCCAAGTCTCCAAATAAAAATGGTACCTCACTTGTGTGGGTAGGCCTAGTGCCCGTGACAGGAACTGCCCCAAAACACAACGTGGACACATCATATTTTCTGAACGAAAACTGACCTGTTTTTTGCAAAGTGCCTCGCTGTGGGTTTTGGCCTCTAGTGCAGCCGCCACTTAGGGAAACCTACCAAACGTCTGCATTTTTTAAAACTAGACAACTTGGGAAATCCAAGATGGGGTGACTTGTGGGGCTCTCACCAAGTTCTGTTACTCAGAAACCTTTGCAAACCTCGAAATTTGGCAAAAAACACTTTTTCCTCATATTTTAGTGACAGAAAGTTCTGGAATCTGAGAGTAGCCACAAATTTCCTCCTACCCAGCGTTCCCCCAAGTCTCCCAATAAAAATGGCAGCTTACTTGTGTGGGTAGGCCTAGTGCCCGCAACAGGAAATGCCGCAAAACACAACGTGGACACATCACATTTTCTGAAAGAAAACTGTCCTGTTTTTTGCAAAGTGCCTAGCTGTGGATTTTGGCCTCTAGCGCAACAGCCACCTAGGAAAACCTACCAAACTTGTGTATTTTTTAAAAGTAGACACCTAGGGAAATCCAAGATGGAGTGACTTGTGGGGCTCTCACCAAGTTCTGTTATCCAGAATCCTTTGCAAAGCTAAACATTTGGCAAAAAAAACTTTTTCCTCATATTTCGGTGACAGAAAGTTCTGGAATCTGAGGACCCACATATTTCCTCCTACCCAGCTTTCCCCCAAGTCTCCCAATAAAAATGGTACCTCACTTGTGTGGGTAGGCCTAGTGCCCGTGACAGGAACTGCCCCAAAACACAACATGGACACATCACAGTTTCTGAAAGAAAACTGACCTGTTGTTTGCAAAGTGCCTAGCTGTGGATTTTGGCCTCTAGCGCAACCGCCACCTAGGGAAACCTACCAAACTTGTGCATTTTTTAAAAGTAGACACCTAGGGAAATCCAAGATGGAGTGACTTGTGGGGCTCTCACCAAGTTCTGTTATCCAGAATCCTTTGCAAACCTTAAAATTTTAAAAGAAATACACTTTTTCATCACATTTCAGTGACAGAAAGTTCTAGAATCTGAGAGGACCCACAAATTTCCTCCTACACAGCATTCCCCTAAGTCTCCTGATAAAAATGGTACCTCACTTGTTTGGGTAGGCCTAGTGTGTGTGACAGGAAATGCCCCAAAACACAACGTGGACACATCACATTTTCCGAAAGAAAACTGACCTGTTTTTTTGCAAAGTTCCTAGCTGTGGATTTTGGCCTCTACCTCGGCCGGCACCTGGGGAAACCTACCAAGCCTGTGCGTTTTTGAAAACTAGACACCTAGGGGAATCCAAGGTGGGGTGACTTGTGGGGTTCTGTTACCCAGAATTCTTTGTAAACCTCAAAATTTGGCAAACAAATATTTTTCCTCATATTTCGGTGACAGAAAGTTCTGGAATCTGAGGACCCACATATTTCCTCCTACCCAGCGTTCCCCCGAGTCTCCCAATAAAAATGGTACCTTACTTGTGTGGGTAGGCCTAGTGCCCGTGACAGGAACTGCCCCAAAACACAACGTGGATACATCATATTTTCTGAATGAAAACTGACCTGTTTTTTGCAAAGTGCCTAGCTGTGGGTTTTGGGCTCTAGTGCAGCCGCCACTTAGGGAAACCTACCAAACGTCTGCATTTTTTAAAACTAGACAACTAGGGAAATTCAAGATGGGGTGACTTGGGGGGCTCTCACCAAGTTCTGTTATCTAGATTCCTTTGCAAACCTCAAAATGTGGCAAAAAATACACTTTTTCATCACATTTCGGTGGCAGAAAGTTCTGGAATCTGAGATGAGCCACAAATTTACTCCTTCCCAGCGTTCCCCCAAGTCTCCTGACAGAAATGGTACCTCACTTGTGTGAGTAGGCCTAGTGCCCGTGACAGGAAATGCCCGAAAACACAACGTGGACACATCACATTTTCCGAAAGAAAACGGACCTGTTTTTTGCAAAGTGCCTAGCTGTGGATTTTGGCTTCTAGCTCGTCCGGCATCTAGGGAAACCTACCAAAGCTGTGCATTTTTGAAAACTAAAGACCTAGGGGAATCTAAGATGGGGTGAATCGTGAGGCTCTCACCAAGTTCTGTTACTCAGAAACCTTTGCAAACCTCGAAATTTGGCAAAAAAACACTTTTTCCTCATATTTTAGTGACAGAAAGAAAGTTCTGGAATCTGAGAGGAGGCACAAATTTCCTCCTACCCAGCGTTCCCCCAAGTCTCCCAATAAAAATGGCAGCTCACTTGTGTGGGTAGGCCTAGTGCCCGCAACAGGAAATGCCACAAAACACAATGTGGTCACATCACATTTTCTGAAAGAAAACTGACCTGTTTTTTGCAAAGTGCCTAGCTGTGGATTTTGGCCTCTAGCGCGACCGCCACCTAGGGAAACCTACCAAACTTGTGCATTTTTTAAAAGTAGACACCTAGGGAAATCCAAGATGGAGTGACTTGTGGGGCTCTCACCAAGTTCTGTTATCCAGAATCCTTTGCAAACCTAAAGATTTGGCAAAACAAAACACTTTTTCATCACATTTCAGTGACCGAAAGTTCTGGAATCAGAGAGGAGCAGCAAAGTTCCTTCTACTCAGCATTCCCCCAAGTCTCCTGATAAAAATGGGACCTCACTTGTTTGGGTAGGCCTAGTGCCTGTGACAGGAAATGCCCCAAAACACAACGTGGACACATCACATTTTCCGAAAGAAAACTGACCTGTTTTTTGCAAAGTGCCTCGCTGTGGATTTTGGCCTCTACCTCGGCCTGCACCTGGGGAAACCTACCAAGCCTGTGGGTTTTTGAAAAACAGACACCTAGGGGAATCCAAGGTGGGGTGACCTGTGGGGTTCCGTTACCCAGAATCCTTTGCAAACCTAAAAATTTGGCAAAAAAAACTTTTCCCTCATATTTCGGTGACAGAAAGTTCTGGAATCTGAGGACCCACATATTTCCTCCTACCCAGCGTTCCCCCAAGTCTCCCAATAAAAATGGTACCTCACTTGTGTGGGTAGGCCTAGTGCCCGTGACAAGAACTGCCCCAAAACACAACGTGGACACATCATATTTTCTGAACGAAAACTGACCTGTTTTTTTGCAAAGTGCCTAGCTGTGGGTTTTGGCCTCTAGTGCAGCCGCCAGTTAGGCAAACCTACCAAACGTCTGCATTTTTTAAAACTAGACAACTTGTGAAATCCAAGATGGGGTGACTTGTGGGGCTCTCACCAAGTTCTGTTACTCAGAAACCTTTACAAACCTCGAAATTTGGCAAAAAACACTTTTTCCTCATATTTTAGTGATAGAAAGTTCTGGAATCTGAGAGGAGCCACAAATTTCCTCCTACCCAGCGTTCCCCTAAGTCTCCCAATAAAAATGTCAGCTCACTTGTGTGGGTAGGCCTAGTGCCCGCAACAGGAAATGCCGCAAAACACAACGTGGACACATCACATTTTCTGAAAGAAAACTGACCTGTTTTTTGCAAAGTGCCTAGCTGTGGATTTTGGCCTCTAGCGCAACAGCCACCTAGGAAAACCTACCAAACTTGTGTATTTTTTAAAAGTAGACACCTAGGGAAATCCAAGATGGAGTGACTTGTGGGGCTCTCACCAAGTTCTGTTATCCAGAATCCTTTGCAAAGCTAAACATTTGAAAAAAAAGACACTTTTTCATCACATTTCGGTGACAGAAAGTTGTGGAATCTGAGAGGAGCCACAAATTTCCTCCTACCCAGCATTCCCCCAAGTCTCCTGATTAAAATGGTACCTCACTTTTTTGGGTAGGCCTAGTACCTGTGACAGGAAATGCCCCAAAACACAACGTGGACACATCATATTTTCCGAAAGATAACTGACCTGTTTTTTGCAAATTGCCTAGCTGTGGATTTTGGCCTCTCTCTCGGCCGGCACCAGGGAAAACCTACCAAGCCTGTGCGTTTTTGAAAACTAGACACCTAGGGGAATCCAAGGTGGGGTGACCTGTGGGGTTCTGTTACCCAGAATCCTTTGCAAACCTCAAAATTTGGCAAAAAAACCGTTTTCCTCATATTTCGGTGACAGAAATTTCTGGAATCTGAGGACCCACATATTTCCTCCTACCCAGCGTTCCCCCAAGTCTCCAAATAAAAATGGTACCTCACTTGTGTGGGTAGGCCTAGTGCCCGTGACAGGAACTGCCCCAAAACACAACGTGGACACATCATATTTTCTGAACGAAAACTGACCTGTTTCTTGCAAAGTGCCTAGCTGTGGGTTTTGGCCTCTAGTGCAGCCGCCACTTAGGGAAACCTACCAAACGTCTGCATTTTTTAAAACTAGACAACTAGGGAAATTCAAGATGGGGTGACTTGGGGGGCTCTCACCAAGTTCTGTTATCTAGATTCCTTTGCAAACCTCAAAATGTGGCAAAAAATACACTTTTTCATCCCATTTCGGTGGCAGAAAGTTCTGGAATCTGAGATGAGCCACAAATTTACTCCTTCCCAGCGTTCCCCCAAGTCTCCTGACAGAAATGGTACCTCACTTGTGTGAGTAGGCCTTGTGCCCGTGACAGGAAATGCCAGAAAACACAACGTGGACACATCACATTTTCCGAAAGAAAACTGACCTGTTTTTTGCAAAGTGCCTAGCTGTGGATTTTGGCTCCTAGCTCGTCCGGCATCTAGGGAAACCTACCAAACCTGTGCATTTTTGAAAACTAAAGACCTAGGGGAATCTAAGATGGGGTGAATTGTGAGGCTCTCACCAAGTTCTGTTACTCAGAAACCTTTGCAAACCTCGAAATTTGGCAAAAAAACACTTTTTCCTCATATTTTAGTGACAGAAAGAAAGTTCTGGAATCTGAGAGGAGGCACAAATTTCCTCCTACCCAGCGTTCCCCCAAGTCTCCCAATAAAAATGGCAGCTCACTTGTGTGGGTAGGCCTAGTGCCCGCAACAGGAAATGCCACAAAACACAATGTGGTCACATCACATTTTCTGAAAGAAAACTGACCTGTTTTTTGCAAAGTGCCTAGCTGTGGATTTTGGCCTCTAGCGCGACCGCCACCTAGGGAAACCTACCAAACTTGTGCATTTTTTAAAAGTAGACACCTAGGGAAATCCAAGATGGAGTGACTTGTGGGGCTCTCACCAAGTTCTGTTATCCAGAATCCTTTGCAAACCTAAAGATTTGGCAAAACAAAACACTTTTTCATCACATTTCAGTGACCGAAAGTTCTGGAATCTGAGAGGAGCAGCAAAGTTCCTTCTACTCAGCATTCCCCCAAGTCTCCTGATGAAAATGGGACCTCACTTGTTTGGGTAGGCCTAGTGCCTGTGACAGGAAATGCCCCAAAACACAACGTGGACACATCACATTTTCCGAAAGAAAACTGACTTGTTTTTTGCAAAGTGCCTCGCTGTGGATTTTGGCCTCTACCTCGGCCGGCACCTGGGGAAACCTACCAAACCTGTGGGTTTTTGAAAAACAGACACCTAGGGGAATCCAAGGTGGGGTTACCTGTGGGGTTCCGTTACCCAGAATCCTTTGCAAACCTAAAAATTTGGCAAAAAAAACTTTTCCCTCATATTTCGGTGACAGAAAGTTCTGGAATCTGAGGACCACATATTTCCTCCTACCCAGCGTTCCCCCAAGTCTCCCAATAAAAATGGTACCTCACTTGTGTGGGTAGGCCTAGTGCCCGTGACAAGAACTGCCCCAAAACACAACGTGGACACATCATATTTTCTGAACGAAAACTGACCTGTTTTTTTGCAAAGTGCCTAGCTGTGGGTTTTGGCCTCTAGTGCAGCCACCACTTAGGCAAACCTACCAAACGTCTGCATTTTTTAAAACTAGACAACTTGTGAAATCCAAGATGGGGTGACTTGTGGGGCTCTCACCAAGTTCTGTTACTCAGAAACCTTTACAGACCTCGAAATTTGGCAAAAAACACTTTTTCCTCATATTTTAGTGACAGAAAGTTCTGGAATCTGAGAGGAGCCACAAATTTCCTCCTACCCAGCGTTCCCCCAAGTCTCCCAATAAAAATGGCAGCTCACTTGTGTGGGTAGGCCTAAGGCCCGCAACAGGAAATGCCGCAAAACACAACGTGGACACATCACATTTTCTGAAAGAAAACTGACCTGTTTTTTGCAAAGTGCCTAGCTGTGGATTTTGGCCTCTAGCGCAACAGCCACCTAGGAAAACCTACCAAACTTGTGTATTTTTTAAAAGTAGACACCTAGGGAAATCCAAGATGGAGTGACTTGTGGGGCTCTCACCAAGTTCTGTTATCCAGAATCCTTTGCAAACCTAAACATTTGGAAAAAAAATACACTTTTTCATCACATTTCGGTGACAGAAAGTTCTGGAATCTGAGAGGAGCCACAAATTTCCTCCTACCCAGCATTCCCCCAAGTCTCCTGATAAAAATGGTACCTCACTTTTTTGGGTAGGCCTAGTACCTGTGACAGGAAATGCCCCAAAACACAACGTGGACACATCATATTTTCCGAAAGAAAACTGACCTGTTTTTTGCAAATTACCTAGCTGTGGATTTTGGCCTCTCCCTCGGCCGGCACCAGGGAAAACCTACCAAGCCTGTGCGTTTTTTAAAACTAGACACCTAGGGGAATCCAAGGTGGGGTGACTTGTGGGGTTCTGTTACCCAGAATCCTTTGCAAACCTCAAAATTTGGCAAAAAAACCGTTTTCCTCATATTTCGGTGACAGAAAGTTCTGGAATCTGAGGACCCACATATTTCCTCCTACCCAGCGTTCCCCCAAGTCTCCCAATAAAAATGGTACCTCACTTGTGTGGGTAGGCCTAGTGCCCGTGACAGGAACTGCCCCAAAACACAACGTGGACACATCATATTTTCTGAATGAAAACTGACCTGTTTTTTGCAAAGTGCCTAGCTGTGGATTTTGGCCTCTAGTGCAGCCGCCACTTAGGGAAACCTACCAAACGTCTGCATTTTTAAAAACTAGACAACCAGGGAAATTCAAGATGGGGTGACTTGGGGGGCTCTCACCAAGTTCTGTTATCTAGATTCCTTTGCAAACCTCAAAATGTGGCAAAAAATACACTTTTTCATCACATTTCCGTGGCAGAAAGTTCTGGAATCTGAGATGAGCCACAAATTTACTCCTTCCCAGCGTTCCCCCAAGCCTCCTGACAGAAATGGTACCTCACTTGTGTGAGTAGGCCTAGTGCCCCTGACAGGAAATGCCCGAAAACACAACGTGGACACATCACATTTTCCGAAAGAAAACTGACCTGTTTTTTGCAAAGTGCCTAGCTGTGGATTTTGGCTTCTAGCTCGTCCGGCATCTAGGGAAACCTACCAAACCTGTGCATTTTTGAAAACTAAAGACCTAGGGGAATCTAAGATGGGGTGAATTGTGAGGCTCTCACCAAGTTCTGTTACTCAGAAACCTTTGCAAACCTCGAAATTTGGACAAAAAACACTTTTTCCTCATATTTTAGTGACAGAAAGAAAGTTCTGGAATCTGAGAGGAGGCACAACCTGTTTTTTGCAAAGTGCCTAGCTGTGGATTTTGGCCTCTAGCGCGACCGCCACCTAGGGAAACCTACCAAACTTGTGCATTTTTTAAAACTAGACACCTAGGGAAATCCAAGATGGAGTGACTTGTGGGGCTCTCACCAAGTTCTGTTATCCAGAATCCTTTGCAAACCTAAAGATTTGGCAAAACAAAACACTTTTTCATCACATTTCAGTGACAGAAAGTTCTGGAATCTGAGAGGAGCCACAAATTTCCTCCTACCCAGCATTCCCCCAAGTCTCCTGATTAAAATGGTACCTCACTTTTTTGGGTAGGCCTAGTACCTGTGACAGGAAATGCCCCAAAACACAACGTGGACACATCATATTTTCCAAAAGATAACTGACCTGTTTTTTGCAAATTGCCTAGCTGTGGATTTTGGCCTCTCTCTCGGCCGGCACCAGGAAAAACCTACCAAGCCTGTGCGTTTTTGAAAACTAGACACCTAGGGGAATCCAAGGTGGGGTGACCTGTGGGGTTCTGTTACCCAGAATCCTTTGCAAACCTCAAAATTTGGCAAAAAAAACGTTTTCCTCATATTTCGGTGACAGAAATTTCTGGAATCTGAGGACCCACATATTTCCTCCTACCCAGCGTTCCCCCAAGTCTCCAAATAAAAATGGTACCTCACTTGTGTGGGTAGGCCTAGTGCCCGTGACAGGAACTGCCCCAAAACACAACGTGGACACATCATATTTTCTGAATGAAAACTGACCTGTTTTTTGCAAAGTGCCTAGCTGTGGATTTTGGCCTCTAGTGCAGCCGCCACTTAGGGAAACCTACCAAACGTCTGCATTTTTTAAAACTAGACAACTTGGGAAATCCAAGATGGGGTGACTTGTGGGGCTCTCACCAAGTTCTGTTACTCAGAAACCTTTGCAAACCTCGAAATTTGGCAAAAAACACTTTTTCCTCATATTTTAGTGACAGAAAGTTCTGGAATCTGAGAGTAGCCACAAATTTCCTCCTACCCAGCGTTCCCCCAAGTCTCCCAATAAAAATGGCAGCTCACTTGTGTGGGTAGGCCTAGTGCCCGCAACAGGAAATGCCGCAAAACACAACGTGGACACATCACATTTTCTGAAAGAAAACTGACCTGTTTTTTGCAAAGTGCCTAGCTGTGGATTTTGGCCTCTAGCGCAACCGCCACCTAGGGAAACCTACCAAACTTGTGCAGTTTTTTAAACGTAGACACATAGGGAAGTCCAAGATGGAGTGACTTGTGGGGCTCTTACCAAGTTATGTTATCCAGAATCCTTTGCAAACCTAAAAATTTGGGAAAAAAATACACTTTTTCAACACATTTCGGTGACAGAAAGTTCTGGAATCTGAGAGGAGCCGCAAATTTCCTCCTACCCAGCAATCCCCCAAGTCTCCTGATAAAAATGGTACCTCACTTTTTTGGGTAGGCCTAGTACCTGTGACAGGAAATGCCCCAAAACACAACGTGGACACATCATATTTTCCGAAAGAAAACTGACCTTTTTTTTGCAAAGTGCCTAGTTGTGGATTTTGGCCTCTCCCTCGGCCGGCACCTGTGGAAACCTACCAAGCCTGTGCGTTTTTGAAAACTAAACACCTAGGGGAATCCAAGGTGGGGTGACCTGTGGGGTTCTGTTACCCAGAATCCTTTGCAAACGTCAAAATTTGGCAAAAACAACTTTTTCCTCATATTTTGGTGACAGAAAGTTCTGGAATCTGAGGACCCACATATTTCCTCCTACCCAGCTTTCCCCCAAGTCTCCCAATAAAAATGGTACCTCACTTGTGTGGGTAGGCCTAGTGCCCGTGACAGGAACTGCCCCAAAACACAACATGGACACATCACATTTCAGTGACAGAAAGTTCTGGAATCTGAGAGGACCCACAAATTTCCTCCTACCCAGCATTCCCCTAAGTATCGTGATAAAAATGGTACCTCACTTGTTTGGGTAGGCCTAGTGCTTGTGACAGGAAATGCCCCAAAACACAACGTGGACACATCACATTTTCCGAAAGAAAACTGACCTGTTTTTTGCAAAGTTCCTAGCTGTGGATTTTGGCCTCTACCTCGGCCGGCACCCGGGGAAACCTACCAAGCCTGTGCGTTTTTGAAAACTAGACACCTAGGGGAATCCAAGGTGGGGTGACTTGTGGGGTTCTGTTACCCAGAATTCTTTGTAAACCTCAAAATTTGGCAAACAAATATTTTTCCTCATATTTCGGTGACAGAAAGTTCTGGAATCTGAGGACCCACATATTTCCTCCTACCCAGCGTTCCCCCGAGTCTCCCAATAAAAATGGTACCTTACTTGTGTGGGTAGGGCTAGTGCCCGTGACAGGAACTGCCCCAAAACACAAAGTGGATACATCATATTTTCTGAATGAAAACTGACCTGTTTCTTGCAAAGTGCCTAGCTGTGGGTTTTGGCCTCTAGTGCAGCCGCCACTTAGGGAAACCTACCAAACGTCTGCATTTTTTAAAACTAGACAACTAGGGAAATTCAAGATGGGGTGACTTGGGGGGCTCTCACCAAGTTCTGTTATCTAGATTCCTTTGCAAACCTCAAAATGTGGCAAAAAATACACTTTTTCATCACATTTCGGTGGCAGAAAGTTCTGGAATCTGAGATGAGCCACAAATTTACTCCTTCCCAGCGTTCCCCCAAGTCTCCTGACAGAAATGGTACCTCACTTGTGTGAGTAGGCCTAGTGCCCGTGACAGGAAATGCCAGAAAACACAACGTGGACACATCACATTTTCCGAAAGAAAACTGACCTGTTTTTTGCAAAGTGCCTAGCTGTGGATTTTGGCTCCTAGCTCGTCCGGCATCTAGGGAAACCTACCAAACCTGTGCATTTTTGAAAACTAAAGACCTAGGGGAATCTAAGATGGGGTGAATTGTGAGGCTCTCACCAAGTTCTGTTACTCAGAAACCTTTGCAAACCTCGAAATTTGGCAAAAAAACACTTTTTCCTCATATTTTAGTGACAGAAAGAAAGTTCTGGAATCTGAGAGGAGGCACAAATTTCCTCCTACCCAGCGTTCCCCCAAGTCTCCCAATAAAAATGGCAGCTCACTTGTGTGGGTAGGCCTAGTGCCCGCAACAGGAAATGCCACAAAACACAATGTGGTCACATCACATTTTCTGAAAGAAAACTGACCTGTTTTTTGCAAAGTGCCTAGCTGTGGATTTTGGCCTCTAGCGCGACCGCCACCTAGGGAAACCTACCAAACTTGTGCATTTTTTAAAAGTAGACACCTAGGGAAATCCAAGATGGAGTGACTTGTGGGGCTCTCACCAAGTTCTGTTATCCAGAATCCTTTGCAAACCTAAAGATTTGGCAAAACAAAACACTTTTTCATCACATTTCAGTGACCGAAAGTTCTGGAATCTGAGAGGAGCAGCAAAGTTCCTTCTACTCAGCATTCCCCCAAGTCTCCTGATGAAAATGGGACCTCACTTGTTTGGGTAGGCCTAGTGCCTGTGACAGGAAATGCCCCAAAACACAACGTGGACACATCACATTTTCCGAAAGAAAACTGACTTGTTTTTTGCAAAGTGCCTCGCTGTGGATTTTGGCCTCTACCTCGGCCGGCACCTGGGGAAACCTACCAAACCTGTGGGTTTTTGAAAAACAGACACCTAGGGGAATCCAAGGTGGGGTTACCTGTGGGGTTCCGTTACCCAGAATCCTTTGCAAACCTAAAAATTTGGCAAAAAAAACTTTTCCCTCATATTTCGGTGACAGAAAGTTCTGGAATCTGAGGACCCACATATTTCCTCCTACCCAGCGTTCCCCCAAGTCTCCCAATAAAAATGGTACCTCACTTGTGTGGGTAGGCCTAGTGCCCGTGACAAGAACTGCCCCAAAACACAACGTGGACACATCATATTTTCTGAACGAAAACTGACCTTTTTTTTGCAAAGTGCCTAGCTGTGGGTTTTGGCCTCTAGTGCAGCCACCACTTAGGCAAACCTACCAAACGTCTGCATTTTTTAAAACTAGACAACTTGTGAAATCCAAGATGGGGTGACTTGTGGGGCTCTCACCAAGTTCTGTTACTCAGAAACCTTTACAGACCTCGAAATTTGGCAAAAAACACTTTTTCCTCATATTTTAGTGACAGAAAGTTCTGGAATCTGAGAGGAGCCACAAATTTCCTCCTACCCAGCGTTCCCCCAAGTCTCCCAATAAAAATGGCAGCTCACTTGTGTGGGTAGGCCTAAGGCCCGCAACAGGAAATGCCGCAAAACACAACGTGGACACATCACATTTTCTGAAAGAAAACTGACCTGTTTTTTGCAAAGTGCCTAGCTGTGGATTTTGGCCTCTAGCGCAACAGCCACCTAGGAAAACCTACCAAACTTGTGTATTTTTTAAAAGTAGACACCTAGGGAAATCCAAGATGGAGTGACTTGTAGGGCTCTCACCAAGTTCTGTTATCCAGAATCCTTTGCAAACCTAAACATTTGGAAAAAAAATACACTTTTTCATCACATTTCGGTGACAGAAAGTTCTGGAATCTGAGAGGAGCCACAAATTTCCTCCTACCCAGCATTCCCCCAAGTCTCCTGATAAAAATGGTACCTCACTTTTTTGGGTAGGCCTAGTACCTGTGACAGGAAATGCCCCAAAACACAACGTGGACACATCATATTTTCCCAAAGAAAACTGACCTGTTTTTTGCAAATTGCCTAGCTGTGGATTTTGGCCTCTCCCTCGGCCGGCACCAGGGAAAACCTACCAAGCCTGTGCGTTTTTTAAAACTAGACACCTAGGGGAATCCAAGGTGGGGTGACTTGTGGGGTTCTGTTACCCAGAATCCTTTGCAAACCTCAAAATTTGGCAACAAAACCGTTTTCCTCATATTTCGGTGACAGAAAGTTCTGGAATCTGAGGACCCACATATTTCCTCCTACCCAGCGTTCCCCCAAGTCTCCCAATAAAAATGGTACCTCACTTGTGTGGGTAGGCCTAGTGCCCGTGACAGGAACTGCCCCAAAACACAACGTGGACACATCATATTTTCTGAATGAAAACTGACCTGTTTTTTGCAAAGTGCCTAGCTGTGGATTTTGGCCTCTAGTGCAGCCGCCACTTAGGGAAACCTACCAAACGTCTGCATTTTTAAAAACTAGACAACTAGGGAAATTCAAGATGGGGTGACTTGGGGGGCTCTCACCAAGTTCTGTTATCTAGATTCCTTTGCAAACCTCAAAATGTGGCAAAAAATACACTTTTTCATCACATTTCGGTGGCAGAAAGTTCTGGAATCTGAGATGAGCCACAAATTTACTCCTTCCCAGCGTTCCCCCAAGCCTCCTGACAGAAATGGTACCTCACTTGTGTGAGTAGGCCTAGTGCCCCTGACAGGAAATGCCCGAAAACACAACGTGGACACATCACATTTTCCGAAAGAAAACTGACCTGTTTTTTGCAAAGTGCCTAGCTGTGGATTTTGGCTTCTAGCTCGTCCGGCATCTAGGGAAACCTACCAAACCTGTGCATTTTTGAAAACTAAAGACCTAGGGGAATCTAAGATGGGGTGAATTGTGAGGCTCTCACCAAGTTCTGTTACTCAGAAACCTTTGCAAACCTCGAAATTTGGACAAAAAACACTTTTTCCTCATATTTTAGTGACAGAAAGAAAGTTCTGGAATCTGAGAGGAGGCACAACCTGTTTTTTGCAAAGTGCCTAGCTGTGGATTTTGTCCTCTAGCGCGACCGCCACCTAGGGAAACCTACCAAACTTGTGCATTTTTTAAAACTAGACACCTATGGAAATCCAAGATGGAGTGACTTGTGGGGCTCTCACCAAGTTCTGTTATCCAGAATCCTTTGCAAACCTAAAGATTTGGCAAAACAAAACACTTTTTCATCACATTTCAGTGACCAAAAGTTCTGGAATCTGAGAGGAGCAGCAAAGTTCCTTCTACTCAGCATTCCCCCAAGTCTCCTGATAAAAATGGGACCTCACTTGTTTGGGTAGGCCTAGTGCCTGTGACAGGAAATGCCCCAAAACACAACGTGGACACATCACATTTTCCGAAAGAAAACTGACCTGTTTTTTGCAAAGTGCCTCGCTGTGGATTTTGGCCTCTACATCGTCCGGCACCTGGGGAAACCTACCAAGCCTGTGCATTTTTTAAAACTAGACACCTAGGGGAATCCAAGGTGAGGTGACCTTTGGGGTTCTGTTACCCAGAATCCTTTGCAAACCTCATAATTTGGCAAAAAAAACTTTTTCCTCACATTTTGGTGATAGAACGTTCTGGAATCTGAGAGGAGCCACACATTTCCTCCTACCCAGCATTCCCCCACATCTCCTGATAAAAATGGTACCTCACTTGTGTGGGTAGGTCTAGTGCCTGCGACAGGAAATGCCCCAAAATACAACGTGGGCACATCACATTTTCCCAAAGAGATCAGAGCTGTTTTTCACAAAGTGCTTAGCTGTGGATTTTGGCCTCTAGCACAGCTGACACCTAGGGAAACCTACCAAACCTGTGCATTTTTTAAAACTAGACACCTAGGAAAATCCAAGATGGAGTGATTTGTTGGGGCTTTATCCAAGTTCTGTTATCCAGAATCCTTTGCAAACCTCAAAATTTGGCAAAAAAACAAAAACTTTTTAATCACATTTCGGTGACAGAAAGTTCTGGAATCTGAGAGGAGCCACAAATTTACTCCTTCCCAGCGTTCCCCCAAGTCTCCTGACAGAAATGGTACCTCACTTGTGTGAGTAGGCCTAGTGCCCGTGACAGGAAATGCCCGAAAACACAACGTGGACACATCACATTTTCCGAAAGAAAACTGACCTGTTTTTTGCAAAGTGCCTAGCTGTGGATTTTGGCTTCTAGCTCGTCCGGCATCTAGGGAAACCTACCAAACCTGTGCATTTTTGAAAACTAAAGACCTAGGGGAATCTAAGATGGGGTGAATTGTGAGGCTCTCACCAAGTTCTGTTACTCAGAAACCTTTGCAAACCTCGAAATTTGGCAAAAAAACACTTTTTCCTCATATTTTAGTGACAGAAAGAAAGTTCTGGAATCTGAGAGGAGGCACAAATTTCTCCTACCCAGCGTTCCCCCAAGTCTCCCAATAAAAATGGCAGCTCACTTGTGTGGGTAGGCCTAGTGCCCGCAACAGGAAATGCCACAAAACACAATGTGGTCACATCACATTTTCTGAAAGAAAACTGACCTGTTTTTTGCAAAGTGCCTAGCTGTGGATTTTGGCCTCTAGCGCGACCGCCTCCTAGGGAAACCTACCAAACTTGTGCATTTTTTAAAAGTAGACACCTAGGGAAATCCAAGATGGAGTGACTTGTGGGGCTCTCACCAAGTTCTGTTATCCAGAATCCTTTGCAAACCTAAACATTTGGAAAAAAAATACACTTTTTCATCACATTTCGGTGACCAAAAGTTCTGGAATCTGAGAGGAGCAGCAAAGTTCCTTCTACTCAGCATTCCCCCAAGTCTCCTGATAAAAATGGGACCTCACTTGTTTGGGTAGGCCTAGTGCCTGTGACAGGAAATGCCCCAAAACACAACGTGGACACATCACATTTTCCGAAAGAAAACTGACCTGTTTTTTGCAAAGTGCCTCGCTGTGGATTTTGGCCTCTACATCGTCCGGCACCTGGGGAAACCTACCAGGCCTGTGCATTTTTTAAAACTAGACACCTAGGGGAATCCAAGGTGAGGTGACCTTTGGGGTTCTGTTACCCAGAATCCTTTGCAAACCTCATAATTTGGCAAAAAAAACTTTTTCCTCACATTTCGGTGATAGAACGTTCTGGAATCTGAGAGGAGCCACACATTTCCTCCTACCCAGCATTCCCCCACATCTCCTGATAAATATGGTACCTCACTTGTGTGGGTAGGTCTAGTGCCTGCGACAGGAAATGCCCCAAAATACAACGTGGGCACATCACATTTTCCCAAAGAGATCAGAGCTGTTTTTCACAAAGTGCTTAGCTGTGGATTTTGGCCTCTAGCACAGCTGACACCTAGGGAAACCTACCAAACCTGTGCATTTTTTAAAACTAGACACCTAGGAAAATCCAAGATGGAGTGATTTGTTGGGGCTTTATCCAAGTTCTGTTATCCAGAATCCTTTGCAAACCTCAAAATTTGGCAAAAAAAAACAAACTTTTTAATCACATTTCGGTGACAGAAAGTTCTGGAATCTGAGAGGAGCCACAAATTTACTCCTTCCCAGCGTTCCCCCAAGTCTCCTGACAGAAATGGTACCTCACTTGTGTGAGTAGGCCTAGTGCCCGTGACAGGAAATGCCCGAAAACACAACGTGGACACATCACATTTTCTGAAAGAAAACTGACCTGTTTTTTGCAAAGTGCCTAGCTGTGGATTTTGGTTTCTAGCTCGTCCGGCATCTAGGGAAACCTACCAAACCTGTGCATTTTTGAAAACTAAAGACCTAGGGGAATCTAAGATGGGGTGAATTGTGAGGCTCTCACCAAGTTCTGTTACTCAGAAACCTTTGCAAACCTCGAAATTTGGCAAAAAAACACTTTTTCCTCATATTTTAGTGACAGAAAGAAAGTTCTGGAATCTGAGAGGAGGCACAAATTTCCTCCTACCCAGCGTTCCCCCAAGTCTCCCAATAAAAATGGCAGCTCACTTGTGTGGGTAGGCCTAGTGCCCGCAACAGGAAATGCCACAAAACACAATGTGGTCACATCACATTTTCTGAAAGAAAACTGACCTGTTTTTTGCAAAGTGCCTAGCTGTGGATTTTGGCCTCTAGCGCGACCGCCACCTAGGGAAACCTACCAAACTTGTGCATTTTTTAAAAGTAGACACCTAGGGAAATCCAAGATGGAGTGACTTGTGGGGCTCTCACCAAGTTCTGTTATCCAGAATCCTTTGCAAACCTAAACATTTGGAAAAAAAATACACTTTTTCATCACATTTCGGTGACCAAAAGTTCTGGAATCTTAGAGGAGCAGCAAAGTTCCTTCTACTCAGCATTCCCCCAAGTCTCCTGATAAAAATGGGACCTCACTTGTTTGGGTAGGCCTAGTGCCTGTGACAGGAAATGCCCCAAAACACAACGTGGACACATCACATTTTCCGAAAGAAAACTGACCTGTTTTTTGCAAAGTGCCTCGCTGTGGATTTTGGCCTCTACATCGTCCGGCACCTGGGGAAACCTACCAAGCCTGTGCATTTTTTAAAACTAGACACCTAGGGGAATCCAAGGTGAGGTGACCTTTGGGGTTCTGTTACCCAGAATCCTTTGCAAACCTCATAATTTGGCAAAAAAAACTTTTTCCTCACATTTCGGTGATAGAACGTTCTGGAATCTGAGAGGAGCCACACATTTCCTCCTACCCAGCATGCCCCCACATCTCCTGATAAAAATGGTACCTCACTTGTGTGGGTAGGTCTAGTGCCTGCGACAGGAAATGCCCCAAAATACAACGTGGGCACATCACATTTTCCCAAAGAGATCAGAGCTGTTTTTCACAAAGTGCTTAGCTGTGGATTTTGGCCTCTAGCACAGCTGACACCTAGGGAAACCTACCAAACCTGTGCATTTTTTAAAACTAGACACCTAGGAAAATCCAAGATGGAGTGATTTGTTGGGGCTTTATCCAAGTTCTGTTATCCAGAATCCTTTGCAAACCTCAAAATTTGGCAAAAAAACAAAAACTTTTTAATCACATTTCGGTGACAGAAAGTTCTGGAATCTGAGAGGAGCCACAAATGTACTCCTTCCCAGCGTTCCCCCAAGTCTCCTGACAGAAATGGTACCTCACTTGTGTGAGTAGGCCTAGTGCCCGTGACAGGAAATGCCCGAAAACACAACGTGGACACATCACATTTTCCGAAAGAAAACTGACCTGTTTTTTGCAAAGTGCCTAGCTGTGGATTTTGGCTTCTAGCTTGTCCGGCATCTAGGGAAACCTACCAAACCTGTGCATTTTTGAAAACTAAAGACCTAGGGGAATCTAAGATGGGGTGAATTGTGAGGCTCTCACCAAGTTCTGTTACTCAGAAACCTTTGCAAACCTCGAAATTTGGCAAAAAAACACTTTTTCCTCATATTTTAGTGACAGAAAGAAAGTTCTGGAATCTGAGAGGAGGCACAAATTTCCTCCTACCCAGCGTTCCCCCAAGTCTCCCAATAAAAATGGCAGCTCACTTGTGTGGGTAGGCCTAGTGCCCGCAACAGGAAATGCCACAAAACACTATGTGGTCACATCACATTTTCTGAAAGAAAACTGACCTGTTTTTTGCAAAGTGCCTAGCTGTGGATTTTGGCCTCTAGCGCGACCGCCACCTAGGGAAACCTACCAAACTTGTGCATTTTTTAAAAGTAGACACCTAGGGAAATCCAAGATGGAGTGACTTGTGGGGCTCTCACCAAGTTCTGTTATCCAGAATCCTTTGCAAACCTAAAGATTTGGCAAAACAAAACACTTTTTCATCACATTTCAGTGACCGAAAGTTCTGGAATCTGAGAGGAGCAGCAAAGTTCCTTCTACTCAGCATTCCCCCAAGTCTCCTGATAAAAATGGGACCTCACTTGTTTGGGTAGGCCTAGTGCCTGTGACAGGAAATGCCCCAAAACACAACGTGGACACATCACATTTTCCGAAAGAAAACTGACCTGTTTTTTGCAAAGTGCCTCGCTGTGGATTTTGGCCTCTACATCGTCCGGCACCTGGGGAAACCTACCAAGCCTGTGCATTTTTTAAAACTAGACACCTAGGGGAATCCAAGGTGAGGTGACCTTTGGGGTTCTGTTACCCAGAATCCTTTGCAAACCTCAAAATTTGGCAAAAAAAACTTTTTCCTCACATTTCGGTGATAGAACGTTCTGGAATCTGAGAGCAGCCACACATTTCCTCCTACCCAGCATTCCCCCACATCTCCCGATAAAAATGGTACCTCACTTGTGTGGGTAGGCTTAGTGCCCGTGACAGGAAATGACCCAAAACACATCGTGGACACATCACATTTTCCGAAAGAAAACTGACCTGTTTTTTGCAAAGTACCTAGCTGTGCATTTTGACCTCTAGCTCAGCTGGCACCTAGAGAAACCTACCAAGCCTGTGTATTTTTGAAAACTACGCACCTAGGGGAGTCCAAGGTGGGGTGACCTGTGGGGTTCTGTTACCCAGAATCCTTTGCAAACCTCAAAATTTGGCAAAAAAAACTTTTTCCTCACATTTCGGTGATAGAACGTTCTGGAATCTGAGGGGAGCCACAAATTTCCTCCTACCCAGCATTCCCCCACATCTCCCAATAAAAATGGTACCTCACTTGTGTGGGTAGGTCTAGTGCCCGTGACAGGAACTGCCCCAAAACACAACGTGGACACATCACATTTTCCAAAAGAAAACTGACCTGTTTTTTGCAAAGTGCCTAGCTGTTGTTTTTGGCCTCTAGCTCGGCCGGCACCTAGGGAAACCTACCAAACCTGTGCATTTTCTAAAGCTAGACACCTATGGAAATCCAAGATGGATTGACTCGTGGGGCTCTCACCAAGTTCTGTTACCCAGAATCCTTTGCAAACCTCAAAATTTGGAACAAAAAAACACTTTTTCATCACATTTCGGTGACAGAAAGTTCTGGAATCTGAGAGGAACCACAAATTTCCTCCTACCCAGCGTTCCCCCAAGTCTCCTGACAAAAATGGTACCTCACTTGTGTTGGTAGACCTAGTGCACGCGACAGGAAATGCCCCAAAACACAACGTGAAAACAAAGTATCCAGCAAGGATAGATATGTATTAATTATCTAAGCAAAAACCTTAATTTTTTACTGAGAAATAATTTCTTTATTCCAAATAAATAAATTAGATCCTAAAGTCCAAATATCGCCTGTACATAACCATAACACATATAAAAACAAATACAAGAACAAAAACAAGAGCACCGTGATACATAAAAAGAAAAACTGCTAAACCATCTAGTGGTAAGCAGTCATATTTCCAGGTGGTGACTGTTGTGGGAAGGAAATGTCCTATATAGTGAAGACAATTATTCACTGAGATGAAAGATCAATCCATTCCCCAAATTATTCAGTCTTATTCAAAACACAACGTGGACACATCACATATTACGAAAGAAAACTGACCTGTTTTTTGCAAAGTGCTTAGCTGTCGTTTTGGCCTCTAGCGCAGGCGCTACCTAGGGAAACCTACCAAGCCTGTGCATTTTTGAAAACTAGACACCTAGGGAAATCCAAGATGGGGTAACTTGTGGGGCTCTCACCAAGTTCTGTTACCCAGAATCCTTTGCAAACCTCAAAATTTGGCAAAAAAACACTTTTTTCTCACATTTCAGTGACAGAACGTTCTGGAATCTGAGAGGAGCCACAAATGTCCTCCTACCCAGCATTTCCCCACATCTCCCGATAAAAATGGTACCTCACTTGTGTGGATAGGTCTAGTCCCTGCGACAGGAAATGCCCCAAAACACAACGTGGGCACATCACATTTTCCCAAATAAATCAGAGCTGTTTTTTACAAAGTGCCTAGCTGTGGATTTTGGCCTCTAGCGCAGGTGCCACCTAGGGAAACCTACCAAAACCTGTGCATTTTTGAAAACTAGACACCTAGGGAAATCCAAGAAGGAGTGAATTGTGGGGCTCTTACCAAGTTCTCTTATCCAGAATCCTTTGCAAACCTCAAAATTTGGCAAACAAAAAACACTTTTTAATCACATTTCGGTGACAGAAAGTTCTGAGAGGAGCCACAAATTTCCTCCTACCCAGAGTTCCCGCAAGTCTCCTGACAAAAATGGTACCTCACTTGTGTGGGTAGGCCTAGTGCCCGTGACAGGAAATGCCCCAAAACACAACGTGGACACATCACATGTTCCGAAAGAAAACTGACCTGTTTTTTGCAAAGTGCCTCGCTGTGGATTTTGGCCTCTACATCATCCGGCACCTGGGGAAACCTACCAAGCCTGTGCATTTTTTTAAACTAGACACCTAGGGGAATCCAAGGTGAGGTGACCTTTGGGGTTCTGTTACCCAGAATCCTTTGCAAACCTCAAAATTTGGCAAAACAAAACACTTTTTCATCACATTTCAGTGACCGAAAGTTCTGGAATCTGAGAGGAGCAGCAAAGTTCCTTCTACTCAGCATTCCCCCAAGTCTCCTGATAAAAATGGGACCTCACTTGTTTGGGTAGGCCTAGTGCCTGTGACAGGAAATGCCCCAAAACACAACGTGGACACATCACATTTTCCGAAAGAAAACTGACCTGTTTTTTGCAAAGTGCCTCGCTGTGGATTTTGGCCTCTACATCGTCCGGCACCTGGGGAAACCTACCAAGCCTGTGCATTTTTTAAAACTAGACACCTAGGGGAATCCAAGGTGAGGAGACCTTTGGGGTTCTGTTACCCAGAATCCTTTGCAAACCTCAAAATTTGGCAAAAAAAACTTTTTCCTCACTTTTCGGTGATAGAACGTTCTGGAATCTGAGAGGAGCCACACATTTCCTCCTACCCAGCATTCCCCCACATCTCCCGATAAAAATGGTACCTCACTTGTGTGGGTAGGTCTAGTGCCTGCGACAGGAAATGCCCCAAAATACAACGTGGGCACATCACATTTTCCCAAAGAGATCAGAGCTGTTTTTTACAAAGTGCTTAGCTGTGGATTTTGGCCTCTAGCACAGCTGACACCTAGGGAAACCTACCAAACCTGTGCATTTTTTAAAACTAGACACCTAGGAAAATCCAAGATGGAGTGATTTGTTGGGGCTTTATCCAAGTTCTGTTATCCAAAATCCTTTGCAAACCTCAAAATTTGGCAAAAAAAACCAAACTTTTTAATCACATTTCGGTGACAGAAAGTTCTGGAATCTGAGAGCAGCCACAAATTTCCTCCTACCCAGCGTTCCCCCAAGTCTCCTGACAAAAATGGTACCTCACTTGTGTGGGTAGGCTTAGTGCCCGTGACAGGAAATGACCCAAAACTCATCGTGGACACATCACATTTTCCGAAAGAAAACTGACCTGTTTTTTGCAAAGTACCTAGCTGTGCATTTTGACCTCTAGCTCAGCTGGCACCTAGAGAAACCTACCAAGCCTGTGTATTTTTGAAAACTACGCACCTAGGGGAGTCCAAGGTGGGGTGACCTGTGGGGTTCTGTTACCCAGAATCCTTTGCAAACCTCAAAATCGGGCAAAAAAAACCACTTTTTCCTCACATTTCGGTGACAGAAAGTTCTGGAATCTGAGGGGAGCCACAAATTTCCTCCTACCCAGCATTCCCCCACATCTCCCAATAAAAATGGTACCTCACTTGTGTGGGTAGGTCTAGTGCCCGTGACAGGAACTGCCCCAAAACACAACGTGGACACATCACATTTTCCAAAAGAAAACTGACCTGTTTTTTGCAAAGTGCCTAGCTGTGGATTTTGGCCTCTAGCTCGGCCGGCACCTAGGGAAACCTACCAAACCTGTGCATTTTCTAAAGCTAAACACCTATGGAAATCCAAGATGGATTGACTCGTGGGGCTCTCACCAAGTTCTGTTACCCAGAATCCTTTGCAAACCTCAAAATTTGGAACAAAAAAACACTTTTTCATCACATTTCGGTGACAGAAAGTTCTGGAATCTGAGAGGAACCACAAATTTCCTCCTACCCAGCGTTCCCCCAAGTCTCCTGACAAAAATGGTACCTCACTTGTGTTGGTAGACCTAGTGCACGCGACAGGAAATGCCCCAAAACACAACGTGAAAACAAAGTATCCAGCAAGGATACATATGTATTAATTATCTAAGCAAAAACCTTAATTTTTTACTGAGAAATAATTTCTTTATTCCAAATAAATAAATTAGATCCTAAAGTCCAAATATCGCCTGTACATAACCATAACACATATAAAAACAAATACAAGAACAAAAACAAGAGCACCGTGATACATAAAAAGAAAAACTGCTAAACCATCTAGTGGTAAGCAGTCATATTTCCAGGTGGTGACTGTTGTGGGAAGGAAATGTCCTATATAGTGAAGACAATTATTCACTGAGATGAAAGATCAATCCATTCCCCAAATTATTCAGTCTTATTCAAAACACAACGTGGACACATCACATATTACGAAAGAAAACTGACCTGTTTTTTGCAAAGTGCTTAGCTGTCGTTTTGGCCTCTAGCGCAGGCGCTACCTAGGGAAACCTACCAAGCCTGTGCATTTTTGAAAACTAGACACCTAGGGAAATCCAAGATGGGGTAACTTGTGGGGCTCTCACCAAGTTCTGTTACCCAGAATCCTTTGCAAACCTCAAAATTTGGCAAAAAAACACTTTTTTCTCACATTTCAGTGACAGAACGTTCTGGAATCTGAGAGGAGCCACAAATGTCCTCCTACCCAGCATTTCCCCACATCTCCCGATAAAAATGGTACCTCACTTGTGTGGATAGGTCTAGTCCCTGCGACAGGAAATGCCCCAAAACACAACGTGGGCACATCACATTTTCCCAAATAAATCAGAGCTGTTTTTTACAAAGTGCCTAGCTGTGGATTTTGGCCTCTAGCGCAGGTGCCACCTAGGGAAACCTACCAAAACCTGTGCATTTTTGAAAACTAGACACCTAGGGAAATCCAAGAAGGAGTGAATTGTGGGGCTCTTACCAAGTTCTCTTATCCAGAATCCTTTGCAAACCTCAAAATTTGGCAAACAAAAAACACTTTTTAATCACATTTCGGTGACAGAAAGTTCTGAGAGGAGCCACAAATTTCCTCCTACCCAGAGTTCCCGCAAGTCTCCTGACAAAAATGGTACCTCACTTGTGTGGGTAGGCCTAGTGCCCGTGACAGGAAATGCCCCAAAACACAACGTGGACACATCACATGTTCCGAAAGAAAACTGACCTGTTTTTTGCAAAGTGCCTCGCTGTGGATTTTGGCCTCTACATCATCCGGCACCTGGGGAAACCTACCAAGCCTGTGCATTTTTTTAAACTAGACACCTAGGGGAATCCAAGGTGAGGTGACCTTTGGGGTTCTGTTACCCAGAATCCTTTGCAAACCTCAAAATTTGGCAAAACAAAACACTTTTTCATCACATTTCAGTGACCGAAAGTTCTGGAATCTGAGAGGAGCAGCAAAGTTCCTTCTACTCAGCATTCCCCCAAGTCTCCTGATAAAAATGGGACCTCACTTGTTTGGGTAGGCCTAGTGCCTGTGACAGGAAATGCCCCAAAACACAACGTGGACACATCACATTTTCCGAAAGAAAACTGACCTGTTTTTTGCAAAGTGCCTCGCTGTGGATTTTGGCCTCTACATCGTCCGGCACCTGGGGAAACCTACCAAGCCTGTGCATTTTTTAAAACTAGACACCTAGGGGAATCCAAGGTGAGGAGACCTTTGGCGTTCTGTTACCCAGAATCCTTTGCAAACCTCAAAATTTGGCAAAAAAAACTTTTTCCTCACTTTTGGGTGATAGAACGTTCTGGAATCTGAGAGGAGCCACACATTTCCTCCTACCCAGCATTCCCCCACATCTCCCGATAAAAATGGTACCTCACTTGTGTGGGTAGGTCTAGTGCCTGCGACAGGAAATGCCCCAAAATACAACGTGGGCACATCACATTTTCCCAAAGAGATCAGAGCTGTTTTTTACAAAGTGCTTAGCTGTGGATTTTGGCCTCTAGCACAGCTGACACCTAGGGAAACCTACCAAACCTGTGCATTTTTTAAAACTAGACACCTAGGAAAATCCAAGATGGAGTGATTTGTTGGGGCTTTATCCAAGTTCTGTTATCCAAAATCCTTTGCAAACCTCAAAATTTGGCAAAAAAAACCAAACTTTTTAATCACATTTCGGTGACAGAAAGTTCTGGAATCTGAGAGCAGCCACAAATTTCCTCCTACCCAGCGTTCCCCCAAGTCTCCTGACAAAAATGGTACCTCACTTGTGTGGGTAGGCTTAGTGCCCGTGACAGGAAATGACCCAAAACTCATCGTGGACACATCACATTTTCCGAAAGAAAACTGACCTGTTTTTTGCAAAGTACCTAGCTGTGCATTTTGACCTCTAGCTCAGCTGGCACCTAGAGAAACCTACCAAGCCTGTGTATTTTTGAAAACTACGCACCTAGGGGAGTCCAAGGTGGGGTGACCTGTGGGGTTCTGTTACCCAGAATCCTTTGCAAACCTCAAAATCGGGCAAAAAAAAACACTTTTTCCTCACATTTCGGTGACAGAAAGTTCTGGAATCTGAGGGGAGCCACAAATTTCCTCCTACCCAGCATTCCCCCACATCTCCCAATAAAAATGGTACCTCACTTGTGTGGGTAGGTCTAGTGCCCGTGACAGGAACTGCCCCAAAACACAACGTGGACACATCACATTTTCCAAAAGAAAACTGACCTGTTTTTTGCAAAGTGGCTAGCTGTGGATTTTGGCCTCTAGCTCGGCCGGCACCTAGGGAAACCTACCAAACCTGTGCATTTTCTAAAGCTAGACACCTATGGAAATCCAAGATGGATTGACTCGTGGGGCTCTCACCAAGTTCTGTTACCCAGAATCCTTTGCAAACCTCAAAATTTGGAACAAAAAAACACTTTTTCATCACATTTCGGTGACAGAAAGTTCTGGAATCTGAGAGGAACCACAAATTTCCTCCTACCCAGCGTTCCCCCAAGTCTCCTGACAAAAATGGTACCTCACTTGTGTTGGTAGACCTAGTGCACGCGACAGGAAATGCCCCAAAACACAACGTGAAAACAAAGTATCCAGCAAGGATAGATATGTATTAATTATCTAAGCAAAAACCTTAATTTTTTACTGAGAAATAATTTCTTTATTCCAAATAAATAAATTAGATCCTAAAGTCCAAATATCGCCTGTACATAACCATAACACATATAAAAACAAATACAAGAACAAAAACAAGAGCACCGTGATACATAAAAAGAAAAACTGCTAAACCATCTAGTGGTAAGCAGTCATATTTCCAGGTGGTGACTGTTGTGGGAAGGAAATGTCCTATATAGTGAAGACAATTATTCACTGAGATGAAAGATCAATCCATTCCCCAAATTATTCAGTCTTATTCAAAACACAACGTGGACACATCACATATTACGAAAGAAAACTGACCTGTTTTTTGCAAAGTGCTTAGCTGTCGTTTTGGCCTCTAGCGCAGGCGCTACCTAGGGAAACCTACCAAGCCTGTGCATTTTTGAAAACTAGACACCTAGGGAAATCCAAGATGGGGTAACTTGTGGGGCTCTCACCAAGTTCTGTTACCCAGAATCCTTTGCAAACCTCAAAATTTGGCAAAAAAACACTTTTTTCTCACATTTCAGTGACAGAACGTTCTGGAATCTGAGAGGAGCCACAAATGTCCTCCTACCCAGCATTTCCCCACATCTCCCGATAAAAATGGTACCTCACTTGTGTGGATAGGTCTAGTCCCTGCAACAGGAAATGCCCCAAAACACAACGTGGGCACATCACATTTTCCCAAATAAATCAGAGCTGTTTTTTACAAAGTGCCTAGCTGTGGATTTTGGCCTCTAGCGCAGGTGCCACCTAGGGAAACCTACCAAAACCTGTGCATTTTTGAAAACTAGACACCTAGGGAAATCCAAGAAGGAGTGAATGTGGGGCTCTCACCAAGTTCTCTTATCCAGAATCCTTTGCAAACCTCAAAATTTGGCAAACAAAAAACACTTTTTAATCACATTTCGGTGACAGAAAGTTCTGAGAGGAGCCACAAATTTCCTCCTACCCAGAGTTCCCGCAAGTCTCCTGACAAAAATGGTACCTCACTTGTGTGGGTAGGCCTAGTGCCCGTGACAGGAAATGCCCCAAAACACAACGTGGACACATCACATGTTCCGAAAGAAAACTGACCTGTTTTTTGCAAAGTGCCTCGCTGTGGATTTTGGCCTCTACATCATCCGGCACCTGGGGAAACCTACCAAGCCTGTGCATTTTTTTAAACTAGACACCTAGGGGAATCCAAGGTGAGGTGACCTTTGGGGTTCTGTTACCCAGAATCCTTTGCAAACCTCAAAATTTGGCAAAAAAACTTTTTCCTCACATTTCGGTGATAGAACGTTCTGGAATCTGAGAGGAGCCACACATTTCCTCCTACCCAGCATTCCCCCACATCTCCCGATAAAAATGGTACCTCACTTGTGTGGGTAGGTCTAGTGCCTGCGACAGGAAATGCCCCAAAATACAACGTGGGCACATCACATTTTCCCAAAGAGATCAGAGCTGTTTTTCACAAAGTGCTTAGCTGTGGATTTTGGCCTCTAACACAGCTGACACCTAGGGAAACCTACCAAACCTGTGCATTTTTTAAAACTAGACACCTAGGAAAATCCAAGATGGAGTGATTTGTTGGGGCTTTCACCAAGTTCTGTTATCCAGAATCCTTTGCAAACCTCAAAATTTGGCCAAAAAAAACAAACTTTTTAATCACATTTCGGTGACAGAAAGTTCTGGAATCTGAGAGGAGCCACAAATTTCCTCCTACCCAACGTTCCCCCAAGTCTCCTGACAAAAATGGTACCTCACTTGTGTTGGTAGGCTTAGTGCCCGTGACAGGAAATGCCCCAAAACACATCGTGGACACATCACATTTTCCGAAAGAAAACTGACCTGTTTTTTGCAAAGTACCTAGCTGTGGATTTTGACCTCTAGCTCGGCTGGCACCTAGAGAAACCTACCAAGCCTGTGTATTTTTGAAAACTAGACACCTAGGGGACTCCAAGGTGGGGTGACCTGTGGGGTTCTATTACCCAGAATCCTTTGCAAACCTCAAAATCGGGCAAAAAAACCCACTTTTTACTCACATTTCGGTGACAGAAAGTTCTGGAATCTGAGGGGAGCCACAAATTTCCTCCTACCCAGCATTCCCCCACATCTCCCAATAAAAATGGTACCTCACTTGTGTGGGTAGGTCTAGTGCCTGCAACAGGGAATGCCCCAAAACACAAGGTGGACACATCACATTTTCCAAAAGAAAACTGACCTGTTTTTTGCAAAGTGCCTAGCTGTGGATTTTGGCCTCTAGCTCGGCTGGCACCTAGGGAAACCTACCAAACCTGTACATTTTCTAAAGCTAGACACCTATGGAAATCCAAGATGGAGTGACTCGTGGGGCTCTCACCAAGTTCTGTTACCCAGAATCCTTTGCAAACCTCAAAATTTGGCAAACAAAAAACACTTTTTAATCACATTTCGGTGACAGAAAGTTCTGGAATCTGAGAGGAACCACAAATTTCCTCCTACCCAGCGTTCCCCCAAGTCTCCTGACAAAAATGGTACCTCACTTGTGTTGGTAGACCTAGTGCACGCGACAGGAAATGCCCCAAAACACAACGTGAAAACAAAGTATCCAGCAAGGATAGATATGTATTAATTATCTAAGCAAAAACCTTAATTTTTTACTGAGAAATAATTTCTTTATTCCAAATAAATAAATTAGATCCTAAAGTCCAAATATCGCCTGTACATAACCATAACACATATAAAAACAAATACAAGAACAAAAACAAGAGCACCGTGATACATAAAAAGAAAAACTGCTAAACCATCTAGTGGTAAGCAGTCATATTTCCAGGTGGTGACTGTTGTGGGAAGGAAATGTCCTATATAGTGAAGACAATTATTCACTGAGATGAAAGATCAATCCATTCCCCAAATTTTTCAGTCTTATTCAAAACACAACGTGGACACATCACATATTACGAAAGAAAACTGACCTGTTTTTTGCAAAGTGCTTAGCTGTCGTTTTGGCCTCTAGCGCAGGCGCTACCTAGGGAAACCTACCAAGCCTGTGCATTTTTGAAAACTAGACACCTAGGGAAATCCAAGATGGGGTAACTTGTGGGGCTCTCACCAAGTTCTGTTACCCAGAATCCTTTGCAAACCTCAAAATTTGGCAAAAAACCACTTTTTTCTCACATTTCAGTGACAGAACGTTCTGGAATCTGAGAGGAGCCACAAATGTCCTCCTACCCAGCATTTCCCCACATCTCCCGATAAAAATGGTACCTCACTTGTGTGGGTAGGTCTAGTGCCTGCGACAGGAAATGCCCCAAAACACAACGTGGGCACATCACATTTTCCCAAATAAATCAGAGCTGTTTTTTACAAAGTGCCTAGCTGTGGATTTTGGCCTCTAGCGTAGGTGCCACCTAGGGAAACCTACCAAAACCTGTGCATTTTTTAAAACTAAACACCTAGGGAAATCCAAGAAGGAGTGAATTGTGGGGCTCTCACCAAGTTCTCTTATCCAGAATCCTTTGCAAACCTCAAAATTTGGCAAACAAAAAACACTTTTTAATCACATTTCGGTGACAGAAAGTTCTGAGAGGAGCCACAACTTTCCTCCTAGCCAGAGTTCCCGCAAGTCTCCTGACAAAAATGGTACCTCACTTGTGTGGGTAGGCCTAGTGCCCGTGACAGGAAATGCCCCAAAACACAACGTGGACACATCACATTTTACGAAAGAAAACTGACCTATTTTTTGCAAAGTGCCTAGCTGTGGATTTTGGCCTCTAGCTCGGCCGGCACCTAGGGAAACCTACCAAACCTGTGCATTTTTTTAAATTAAACACCTAGGGGAACCCAAGATGGGGTGACTTGTGGGGCTCTCGCCAAGTTCTGTTAACCAGAATCCTGTGCAAACCTCAAAAGTTGGCAAAACAACACTTTTTCCTCATCTTTCGGTGACAGAAAGTTCTGGAATCAGAGAGGAGCCACAACTTTCCTCCTACCCAGCGTTCCCCCAAGTCTCCCAATAAAAATGGTACCTCACATGTGTGGGTAGGCCTATTGCCTGCAACAGGAAATGCCCCAAAACACAACGTGGACACCTTATATTTTCCGGAAGAAAACTGACCTGTTTTTTGCAAAGTGCCTAGCTGTGGATTTTGGCCTCTAGCTCGGCCGGCACCTAGGGAAACCTACCAAACCTTTGCATTTTTTAAAACTAGACACCTAGGGGAATGCACGATGGGGTGACTTGTGGGGCTCTCACCATGTCCTGTTACCCAGAATCCTTTGCAAACCTCACATTTGGCTAAAAAAAAACACTTTTTCATCACATTTCGGTGACAGAAAGTTCTGGAATCTGAGAGGAGCCACACATTTCCTCCTACCCAGCGTTTCCCCAGGTCTTCTGATAAAAATGGTACCTCACTTGTGTGGGTAGGCCAGTGCCCTCAACAGGAATGGATCACACAAGGGTCAATGGTAGTCCGTGCATGAGGGCTACTGTTAACCCTGGAGTGATCCATTCCTGACGCAGGCACTAGGCGCAGGCACACAAGTGGGGTTGTGTTTTTATCAGGACAAGTGGAGAAACACCGAGTGGTAGGAATTTTGAGGATCCCTGCACATTCCTGTAGTTTCTGTGATGAAAAAGAAAGGAGAAATAGTGTTTTTAATCAATGTTTCACTTTTGCTGGGTATTCTGTGTAAGAAAACTTTGTGAAATCCAAACACGCCACACTTCCGTGGACTGCCTTGGGTGTCTAGTTTTCAGAAATGTCTGGGTTTGGTAGGATTCTCCATATGGCCTCCGATCCCAGGACCAAATACTCAGGTCTTACAAAACAAGGCTGTTTTGTGGTAGGTAATTTTGATGTCTCCACAATCCGTTTTGGGTACTTCCCTGTTGTGGTCAGTTGTCCACTCACTAAAGTGAGGCAGTTTTTCGCTGGAGACTTAGTGGAATGCTGAGTGGTAGAAAATTTGTGGCTGCCTGCAGATCCCTGGACTTCTGCTCATTAAAATGTGCGGCAAATGTGTTTTTTAAGCAAATGTTGTGATTTCAAGGGGATTCTGGGTGAAGGAAAACTGGTGAGAGCCACGTAAGTCCTGCACCCTTGGACTCCCCTGGTTCTAGTTTGTTAAAGTTTACCCATCACTCACACTGGGTGGTTTTAGCACCTCCAGAAATTATGGTTTCAAAGCATGAATACTTATCAAAGTATCTAAATATTGAAACCAAGCCTTCTGAAGGTGGGCCATAAAGCCACCTCCAGGCACCAACCTGTTTATGGTCCATTCACACGCCATTCACGCACAACAAACAACCCTTTCATACCGCCGGCCACGGGCCCAATCCAACCAATCACTGCACTCACATTAACTTACCGCTGCCAGAAAAGGGCCCATCACATTCACACGCAACAGAACAGAATAACTTTGACTACATTTTACCACCTGTCAAGTAACCACCTCCTTCTTCCTTAACATTACCGAATGCATGCGTAACTAACCTTTACTAATGACTCGCATGACAGCCACCCGAGGCTCAGGAAGACATGTTTTTCATGCGCCTTTAACACACTCATTGTGCTTAATCCAACTCCTTCCAGTTTGTGGATGCAAGTTGGGGTGTCTGAGTATGCCGTACAAAGCGATTCCTCGAACTGAGTGAGCATATCTACCTTTGAAACTAAGAGAGACATGCTGCGGAATTCTCATGAAGTTCCCTAAAGAGAATGTCATAGGCTATGAAAAAGGATAGTGTTTGGCACACAGGGGAGTCCGTGAGAACGTAGCATATGTCCCAGCCAACATTATGTGCAGTGTTGTGACTGTAATGCACTTATCGTACAGCAAACTGAACATCTACTAAGTTCTGATGGAGGATGAACATGAAAAGCAGGTCAAACACTGACCTATACATGTCATTGCCCTTCAGTGCTGGGATGGCACCAATGGGTTTGAATCCATAGGGGTAGATGATGTACATCTGTACTACCTTTACTCTCTGCCTTCTACCTGTGCAATATCCCTTTGAAGGCACACCTACCATAAGCTTTCCTTACCTATTCATGTCTCTGTTCTCATCAGAGACCTGACTAATCCTGTATAATTGCCAAGTGAACCTATACTAGTTTGTGGATGCAAGTTGGGGGTGTCCAGGTATGCCTTGGGAGGCCTATTCCTCAAAATGAGCGAGCTTATCTACCAGTGAAACTAAGGCAGACATGCTGGTGAAGAAATCCTAAGCTCTCTAAAGTAAAAGGTCAAACAAATATCCTGTGGGACTCATTCACCAACACTTCTACTTTTGCTTTGAAGTGAAGCTACAAAATGAGTTTGCACAATTTCAAACAAGTAGAAATGTTGGTGAATATGTCCGACAGGACATTTGTTTGACTTATTACACTTACTCTGGCTCTCGTTGGCAATCATGGTGGTCCTTGTGTAGTATACATAAGTTACCTAACAAGCACTTCAAAATTCAGTCATGCTTTTAACATTCTGCCACACAGGGTACTCCGTGACAATGTGGCATATTTTCTGTCCACTTACATATGCAGTATGGGGACTATAATGCAGGTTAATTGAGCAAAACACCTACCATGTTCTGACAGTGGATTTAGGTCTCAAGCAGGCCATAAGGAAGTCCATGATTTCCTGAAGTAGATGAAGTAACATTTTGTGGCTCCTTGCCTAACGAAGCAGTGGCCAATGGACATTCCGTTTCCATGCACTGCCACTGAAATGATTACACAATGGCAGCTCCACCTCAGTCGATTTCCCAGAACTTTGCTTTAGTATGATACAATGTAAAGCAAGTAGGGACACAGAGGCCTGGTTGTGATTGGCACTTGGGGCAATAATACTGACTCTCCTGCCGCTTTCCATGCTTCGAGCACACTTTACAGCGATGACATGGATGATCCTTTTTGGGCGTTTCAGGAATGTGATCAGCAAAGTGTCGCTCCTGCAGCCTTTCCACATCCTCCAGAACATATGAGGTGGAGGCTGCTGTAACAGCAGTGGGGCTTTCAATTACAGACAACTGGAAATCAAGGAAAGTCATGAGTCTTCCTGTGGTTGCCTGACGGTAAATAACATATGCATTGTATGTTGCCATCTGGATTAGGTGGGTAAACAGTTTCTTGTACCAAGTGCAAGTTTTACGAAACGCATTGTATGGCTGAAGAACCTGGTCATTCTTGTCCACTCCGCCCATGTACTTATTGTAATTAAGTATACAGATGGGCTTGTGGACTTTGGCCATCTGACCTCAAACCCATGATGGGGTAAGTGCTCTCATCATGAATTGTAGTGCGCACGTATACATCACTCCTATCCAAGAACTTGACTGCGAGCAGTTCATTTAAATGCAATGCAGTACTCTGGGATTTCTGGAGCTTCTTGCAAACAAGCTCCTGCAGAAATCCTTTTCGGTTACAATGAACTGTACTGCAGGCCACAGTGCCAGCTTTGTAGAGCTCACTAAACAGCTCTACTCCTGTATAGAAACTGTCCACATAAAGGTTAAAACTTTTGTGAAGAAGTGGCTGGACAAGTTCCCATACAATCTTACCTGTGACCCCTAACGAAGGAGGGCAACCTACAGGGTTTAGGGTGGAGTCCTTCCCTGTATGCACTCTCAAGCTATACACATAGACAGAAGAGCTCTCACACAGCCTTTGCAGCTTTATGCCATTGCGAGCACTTTTGCTCGCAGTGTACTGTCTGAAAAGCAGCCGTCCTTTGTACAGAATCAAGGACTCATTGACTGCTATATTCTTTCTAGGAGAATAGATCTCTGGAAACCTGGCAGACAAATGTTCCACAGCAGGCTGAATTTTGAACAACCTGTCATGGTCTAGATGGCCTCGGGCAATGCAGCAGAATTGTCATTGAAATGCAGCACACACTGCAGTAGCAATTAATGATGTCTGCTCATGTATGTTGCACAGATCGGGGTTACCCAAACCGTGCGAGTCGTCCAGTAGGACTGCAAGGTGGGTTTCTGCACTAACCCCATTTTAAGCGTAAGGTTTAAAAATATCTTCAGCTCCGCCAGCGAAGTGGGAGTCCACTGGCGTGCCCTAGAATGAGGCCTTAGAGTGCCTCTACGCTCCCTCAGAAATTGGTCTGCACGCAAATTTGTTTGCTGCACAATTTCCTGAAGGAAGTCAACATCCAAAAATAGATGGACGTAGTCGACTGGCAAAATGTCAGCTGTATCGACTTTACATCCAGCGTTACCAGTAAAAGGTGGAATTTGGGGCTGAACTAAACAGGGGGGCTGCCAAGAGAGCACTCTCTCTGTGCTTGTGGCCGCATGCACCTGCTCTCTGGGTTCAGCAAACCTGATGTTGTCCCGCTGCACAGACTGTGCTTGCAAAGGGACATCACAGCTGTCGTCATCGTCTCCTTCACAATCACTGGAAGAGGTGTCGTCGGATGGGACTCTGCCGACTGAAAAATCACTCACAGATTTTACCCCAATGTCCTCTCCCTCAGATACTGTCTCAGTATCTGCTGTCTCATTCTCTGATCCTACATCAGAGCTGTCCTCTATAACCCGAGTTAGGGCTTGAGCAGCAGTCATCCAACGAGACGCCATGTCTGTTACTGGCTAAACTGTCCCTCTAAAGTACTAGCCTACGCAGAAGGCAGATAGAGTCACAAAATTTATTTGTGGGTATGTTTGATGTGTCCAATAGGAAAAGTTGTCAACTTACCTTCGCTTCTTCTCTGATTCGGCAGATTCTCTGAAGAAACTGAAAAAAACAAAAAAAACAGTATTACTTCACCTTACCACATACCCATCATCACAGCCTTAAGCGCTGGTGGCACCCAGTGCGACAGTCATTTTTGGTGCGCTGCCTCCCATGACCTCCTCTTCTAATTCCCTCAGTACCACCCAGCAAAAGTGCCCCTCATATCTCCATAGTCCCCCTCGCACATACATTTAATTTGTTTTAAAGCACAGGTAACCCTTGCCTTTACTAATCCACTCAGCTAAATACGTATAAATGTATAGTCTTTGCAGCAGGACAATAAACCATCTGCACTACTTTATGGCATCAAAACTGCCATTAGACAAAAGACATATGTATGTATATATATATATATATATATATATATATATATATATATATGGTTTCCCTGGCGGGCCAATTGTGGCTCCCAAAAAAAAAAAATGTATATATACACACACACACATATCTATATAGATTTGTCTCATATATATATATGTGTATGTAAAGAGAGACTGACTCTCTACATCACTTTTTTTTTTTGTACATGTGTACATGGCCAGGAAAGGGTGCCAGGAAGGCATTGATGGAAAGGGGAGACTCTTCCCTTTCCATCGATGCCTCCCTGGCATCTGGGGAGGCCGTTTTGGCCTTTTTCTCCCCACCGGAGTAGGGAAAGGATGCTTACCTACTCCTCCGCTACTCCGGTGGACAAAAATGTGACGCAGAGGGGTGGGGGGGAGGAGACGCCAAAGTTCTTCCGCATCTCCCAGAATAAAAATTTAAAAAAAACATCCTCCGGAGGATTTTTTAACCCTCTCCCTGGTGTCGGCCACTGGTCGTGACCCGCACCAGGAAGGTAGTGTGGGGGTTAAGAAAATGGCACAAATGACATACAACATTTTCAAATAGAATAGAGGCATATATAACTTGTAATGTGTTGACCAAAAGCATGGTCTTGATTTAGAGTTTGGTGGATGTTTTTTCCATCACAAACATGACGGATATCACATTTCCCTAATAAAAGTGCATTATGTCCTACGGTACGGGTAATAATGTAGACACAATATCCATGCGGATTGTAATGAATTAACCTGTCTGCCAAACTCAAACTCAAGCTCTCTGTCAGATGTGTGAGTTAGGCCTTGTTTTTTAATAGGACTGACACATTACTCTGCCACAGATGTGGCAAATATCTCACCTGCTTATCTACCTACAAGTGGTAGATAATATAATGAACTTGTAATGAGGCAGAAAAAATGTCCTTGACATTTGTGAAGGAGCATTCATTCAAAAGTCACAGTCAGGCCATTAACTGAAATTAGTATGGTAAAAGGTTTTATCTTTGACCACCTTTGATGTGTGTGCATTTTGTTATTGTACTCTGTAGTATGTAACTAATGTGTGCATATAAGTGCTTTCAGCTTTCTCCAGAGGAAGCAAGGGAGATGTTGTCCAGACTTCAGGGACACACATGAGAGCCCCTGGGAGTCAGAGCCACAGATATCAATGGACACAGTGGCACCAAGGGTGATGGGGCTGGCCAGGTGACCATTACAATATCTGAATTCAAAGCCTCTGACTTGAGCTAGCCCCTTTTGGTGGCGGACGAACCAATGCAGGATATGCCATCTGTTCCACCACCATCACGACAGCCATCAACATCCTCACTCCTGTCTCACTCCAAGAAAGCCACCACCTGCTTACTGAAATGGGCTGACCCCTCCTACTGATAGCACTGGTGTCGGAGGAGGCACTGGAAACTCTAAAGAACTTCTGTTGGGAAGGCAGCATTGTTGCAAACCATCCAGGGGGTCAGTGAGCAGCTCACAGAACTCATAGCCATACTGGACGGCATGTGCTCTGCCCTAGCTGCCTTACAGAGAGGCTCTATCTCTATCTCTCTTAGTGCCTCAATTGACACCAGTTCTTAATCCTCCTTCAGCTGCCCCTAAAACCATTCAAACACTTGACCGCATTATACCACCTGAACATATTAAAAGCCCTAATCCGGTTCCACAGGCTTACCCAAGTTCTCCATCTGACCGAATCCATCCACCTCTCTGCACCTTTAAAACTGTAGCAATTGCACCCAAAACCCCAAAACCTCCCCATACCCACAAACACTGCTTTACCCCACAATCTCATCATTCCCATTGCCTACTCTCCCCAAATCTCCTTGCCCTCTAAAAAAATCCTTAATGCTCCACCCCATTCCAATAAGTAGGTGCACATTGCTACAAATGCTGGGTGGCAAGGCTTATGACCGGAGTATAAAGGCAAAAAGATTGTGTGTAGGATACAAAGGCCCAGATTTAAGAGGACCTAGCTCCTACTTGCGCCACATTCATGTAATTTTTTGTTTTACACTAATGTGGCCCAATGAGGGCAAAATCGCTGTGCCAGATTTACAAAGTAGCACAATGCATGCATTGCACCACTTTGTAACCCCTGGCGCCACATTATGCCTGCGCCAGGCATAATGTATGCAAGGGGGCGTTCCCCAGTTAGGAGGGGGTGAAAAAATGGCGCAAAGAAATCTAGAAGATTTCTTTGTGCCATTTTGTTCGACAATCTTAACGCCTGCTCAGAGCAGGCATTAAAAGGGGGCAAACCATTACATATAATGGGGCCCTATGTATAACAGTACATCAATAGCGTTAAAACTCTTGATGCTATTGCCCCCTCTTCTGCACCATGATGTGCCGTATTTTAAATACGGCACACACATGGTGGCGGTAGGGTGGCGCTAAGGGGTGCAAGAAAAGTGGCACAGCTCTGGTGCAGCACCACTTTTTTTTTAATCTGACCCTATATCTTTACACTCCAATCCTAAATTTTTTGTTTTAGCCCTTTTTTGTATAATACATTAGTCTACCCAAAGGAGGAAGATTTTTGTTTTTGTCTTTTTTTAAAATAATAATGCTGTATTTTTTAACCATTTGTGTCTGTTGTTTACTTGAAGATATAGGGCCTGATTTAGTTATTGATGGTATTACCGCCAATCTAGCACAGCGGCGGTCCCAAGTACTCCATCAAGCTGATGGTGTTCCGACCACCGTATTTAGATCTATGGCTGTTCAACTGCCATCTGCATCGACGGAGTGTACTCCATCGCACTAGCTGTATCCCACACCCAACTTAGCTGACTCCAATGCTGGCGAATAGCACTCCGTCACCGTCGGCATTACACCAACCATATTTAGATAACACAATCGAGCTGGTGGTAAACCAGTGGCAGTCCCATGATGGTGGTAGTCTGTCATGGGACCTGTGCAGCATTGTACTATGGCCATAGCTATTGGATGGATGTTAGCAGCCCACACCTAATTTATATTGGGCAATTGTGAACACCTGCAAAATACAATATAAAACACACTCCATTTCAGATCATGATCCTTTGCCATTCCACTACTGACCACCATTCTGAGGATGACCTTGCCACTGAACAGTCAGGTTATTTTAACTTTTTCTATTCTCCCTCTGTATTTTCACATTTTCATTTTTTCATTATTTTTCAAACCACTGTAGGGACACTTGTGTATTTTTTCTGCTCACTGTGGCAGGGAGGAGGAACTCAAGTTTTACAGACGCGGAATTGACAGACATGGTGGATGAGATTCTTAGAGTAGAGCCCCAATGTTTGGAGCACTAGTACCAAATACTACCATATCTGAGAAAAGGCAAATGTGGGACAGAATAGTCAACAGATTGAATGCTGTATCTAACAATCTGTGCACACAGGAGAAAATTAGAAGAGGTGGAATGACCTGTAGGGAGAGTCTGTTCCCTGGCCTCCAAGTGCCCCCCATTACAACTCTTCACCTGGACGGATAAGGTCTTGCAGATACTACATCCTGAGGGCTTCTCAGGAATCCCTGGTGGAATGGAGACTGCTAAAATGCACCTATGTATGGCATCAAATCACAAATGGAGTCCTTGCCCTTAACATAGCTGTTCAGAATGTTTCTAGACACCTATCAACATATATATTTAAACTTCAGTTTAAAAAAATACCTTGTGTTATCCAAATCACTAGCATCACGGTTGTTAAAATCTATCTAACAATGACCTATGTGTATTGTCAGATTGTGTGTTGTTCTTCATGAATCACCCCTTGCATTTGCCTAGTTCTTTGCTGTATCTCAATGTAGGTTGTTGTACTTCAAAAAATAGGTTCCAAACTCTATCCATATGCACATGAAGGTATAAGTGGCATCTTAACCTATTCACACTATACACATGTGCACATTTTGTAAACGTGTTTTTATTTTCACTGTATTCATTTAAATAGGTATGTGTGACTCACTTTTTTACAAGTATTGGCAATAGTGTTTAAAAATGACTACAACTACCATGATGCCCTGCTTTTGTCTCTGGAAAGCAATAGTGAAATATGATGTTGCCCAACCTCCCTTTCCTTTCACATATGCACAAAAGCAAAGCTTTAAGTAGTTGTCATTCACAATTTCATGGTATGAATCAAAATTTCATATGCTGTGTTTATCCAGTATGTTGTCACCTTCTTGTTAATCCATTGAATTGTTCTATTTGCTTGCTTGCATAAATCATAGTTTGCATATTGAAAGGTTTCCAATCATGTTCTGTGACAGGGTGATTATAGGTAGCATTTAATCCAATACAGTGTACCCTGGTTTATTTTTGAGGCTGCTAGGTCTTGAAATGGCCCAGCTCTCAAATCTCACCTCTCCTGTGCTGAGTTGCATGTCTGGTTCATGCAATGTATACTTTCTAAATAACATTTTACTTTTCAAGACATCTCTCCATCATTGTTACTGAAGTGCGCACCTGTGTACATTAACCTGCATGAGTAAAAAGTAAAAAATCACACAAAGGCCTAATCATTCCATTAATCATATTTTTTGGTTGCTTCATCTGTAGCTGAAGACTCATTAGAGGTATGATACAGGCCTTTATTTTTTTTTAAATTCATATTTGGATCAACGCCCAGGGCCAGTGAATCACTGTTTGCAAACAAAAACACTTCTGCTCCAGGCCAAATTCAAGCCCTCAGTGAAGACATCACTCCTGCAAGTCTGTATGACGAGTGGATGTCTGGCTCATCTGGTCTGTCTGGGCACACAGCCACAGTGAGTCACACTCGGCCCACACCTACACCTCCCACCCCAGCTGCTACAATAACTTAGCCTATGGATACCTCTACTTCCTTTGTCCAAAGGAACTCAACTTCTGTCTTGTGTCCCCCAGTCCTGGCTACTGTTGAGCAACCACCACCACCTTCAGTTGTGCCAGGACCCAGTGGGATTGGTCTCAAGGGTACAGTGTAGTGGGGCTAGGGGTTTTGGGTTATGGGAGGGAATCAGTGGGCCAGAAAATTGAGGCTCCTGGCATCTTGGTTACCCAGGCCACCATTGACTGAGTCTTGGGAGCAATACAACAGTCCCAAGACGTGATGGGCCAGGTTCTAACAGAGATTTGGAACCTTAAGCAGGTGAAGAGGGAACACAAACTTGAGCTGCAGGATCACAACGTCAATTTGTGCTACTTAACTTGGGTGATATTTGACATTTATCATCACATGTGCAGGGCACCATCTAACCCTGTCTGTGGTCCTTCAATATCAGGAAAAAATATACCTTCCTCAGCCACAGACAGGGAGACCCTGCCACAACAGGAAACTGATCCACCCACCCCAGTCCCTGCACCTGTGACCCCGCCACCCCCAGTACAGGAGGGGACGTTCATCCAGACCACCAGGAGAGGATGGCAAGAGACGCGGAACCTAATTTCCTCCAGTGTGTGTCTACCATTCACTCTGTGGGCTATTTCATGGATACATTTACCTTTTTTGAGGAGAGTTGTATTTTGTACATTGGATACAAATTATTTGTGCTCAACAAATATAGTTCCATCCACCATGATGAACTTTAGGGCCTGATTTAACTATCGGTAGGGCGGTTACTCCATTGCAACAGCGAAGGATGTTCCGTCCACCGATATCTAAATACCACAGAAAACAATGGTATTTAGTTTTCGGCGGATGGAATATTCGTCACCATTGTGATCGAGTAATCCCTCCCCCGAGATCTAAATCAGGCCCTTCGTTTTTTATTCTTGTTCTTTTTCATTCTGGTAACAAATATATTGTTTTTGTTTAAAATAAATGCACAGAAAACAAAGTCAAGGACTGGTGTTGTATTTATTGTGGTAATATCTTTTCTATGCCTTCTGTAAAACATCATTTTTAAAACCCGCCATACAACATGATACTAAAACAAATAATAGACACCAACGTGATAATGGGTTCCTCCAAGTACAAAAAAATATAGAAAAGGAAACAATGAAATCTGAATGTATTGGTGTCATGCATTTGTAGGTAACAAGTCTGTGACACAATCAAATATGCTTTTCACAAACCATGCAGAAGTCAAACAGTCTGTGCCATTTAGAAGTTGACACTCTAGAATCTTGACATCATGGAAGAAAGAGAATAGTTTATAAAATCAAATTAAATTGGCAAACTATTATTGATTCATGACCGCAGCTGGAGCCAGACATCATGCCCTCACGATAGGAGCCCTACACAAATAACATCAATAGTCTACATCATGGCAGTAACAAACATTGAGGCCACATGACCATTTTGGAACACTGTGGCAGTATCTGGGTCAATATCACAACCATAATTTAGTGGTGTGCAAAAAAACAGTTCTTTCAACTATGAGGAGACACATCAACAGCTTTGTATACTGAACACAAGTTCAAGATTTAGCTAATGTGAAGGGAGAGCTGTATCCTATGGCTTGACACACTTGTGGTTAGAGCAAGCTAAGCAGCACATATTGCCTTGGTGGCAACATCCAAAAGAAAACTGGTTTGATGCAATCTCAAGAAATTCCATTCGATTACAGTGTAAGTTGTCTCTGTACATGATCTGTCCATCCAAAGGGGGTGCCTTTCCCAGGATCAACCTATGTTCCCGTTGTACTTTTCAGCAGCAACATATCACTGCAAATGTCACAACTCTGAAATGTCCAAGTGAAGATGACATGTTGAAGGATGCTAAAACAGAATAACAAGGAGAAATTAATGATTTCACATATACAATATGACTCAAATGATAAGTTGGGTGGACACATGTGCTTAGCACAAGCAAAGTTAATCGATGTTAATAAACACAGTAGTCAACAGGGGGAAACCTTGATAAACAAAAATCTTTGCTTTGGACTTTCTTGAACTGAACATTCCTACCAAATTACCATCACAGAATGATATGTTCAGTATGTCACAAGATGTTCTGACATTGGTTGTCACAATATGTAAAGGTACACTTCCACTCAGGTGAAGAAGTGGTGAATGACGTAGGTCGATTCCTTCCTCTTCAGCCCTGTCTTCTTCATTGGGCATTTCAACATCTTCACCCATTGGCTCTTCACAGTCTCCATCCTCTGTGATGATTGGGATGTTGCACGTAGGACGATGTTGTGCAGAATGCAGCAGGCAACCGTGATTCGGCACACCTTATTGGGTGAGTAGAGGAGGACTTCATTGGTCTTGTCCAGACACCTAAATCTGGCCTTCCGGAGTTTGAAAGTGTGCTCGACTGGCCTCTGTGTTCTTCCACGGGCCTCAATGAAATGGATGCCCCCTGGCGTTGTTGGATTCCTCAGCGGTGCCAACAACCATGGGTGGTTAGGATCCCCTGCATCGCCTACATGGAAGCAATATATTGATAGATTACAATCATATCAAGCCATTGTACATTCCTAAAGTAGGATTAAAGCAAATGATGTTCAAGTCATTTTGTACTTACCAACAAGCCAGGCCCTCTCAGGTTCAAATTGTGATATTTGCAGGGTTATGCTGCTGTTCCGTAGTACAAAGGAATGATATGTTGACCCAGGAAAGCGGGCACACACACTTGAGATGTATAAATCCTGTAAGCAGGCAATTTGCACAATGATGGAATAGAAGTTCTTCTGATTGCAATAGACCTGTTCCCTGGTGTTTGGTTGCACCAATTGCACCATCAATGCTTCAACCACATGTGGTGTGCCACCCAAATCATTTAAGTCTTCCTTCACATTGGCCAAATCCTGAGCTCTTGGAAACTGGATGAAGCTGTTGATTTGTCTCATCATCGAAGCAAGGACTTCTTGTAGCACACCACTGAAAGTTGAATGTGACATGCCTCTAGATAGTGCCACAGTGTATTGAAAAGAGCAAGTGGCCACAAAATGAAGTACTGCCTTGAGTTTCACTATTGTTGTTATTGCTATTATATTCCTATTGTGAGACAGGAGTTCAGGCTCCAGCTGCTGACTCATATCCAGTATAGTTTGCCTATTTAATCTGAACTGTTTAATTACGTCTCTTTTCTCCATGTTGGCAAGGTCTGGAAAGGGTCTGAAGACTTGAGGACACCTTCTTCTACCCATCCATCGGTTCATATTTCTGCATGTAAGTGAAACATAGTATCCATTAAAACTGCCACACAAGACTTTCACGATCAACACACATCGTTTGTCTTTGTTAGATTAGTGATCTTATTGTGTCATATATGTTCCCATAATTTTTAAACATTTTTGCTACTTCAAATCTAATTTTTTTACATCTAACATTTTTTACAAGTAATGTGTGAATAATACATTTAAAGTGTATTATTTGCACTTTTTTTTTAGCCTTTTTTTTTTTTTACAATTACCGTCAACGGAAGTATAACATACAATGCAGCACTATCGATGTAAAACACAGCCACAGTTCACATTTGTATGTGTCATATTTTGGCAAAAACAGTGTCATACATATCTGAGATTTGTATGCAAACTAGTCACCATTCTGACTGCTGGTGACACTCAAACAATTTAAAAGCGCACAGCTTCATGTCCTAAATTGTGGGCGCTTGGCTTTGCCATCATGACATTGGCTATCCGATGGCTGTCGGCTGGATGTTGACCTCATAGCAGGTGGTACACTACAGGATGGACACTGCCATAGGCTAATGTGTGTGATGGCTACGCACGAAAGCCAATGGCTCTTTCTGTCACCGACGTGGAGCATGAGCACTGTGTACTTAAATGCAGCGTCTGGAAAAAAGCTCACTTGCCTCCTAACACTGCAGCCAACAACACCTCCTCAACTTTTGCTGATATTACCGACCTCTAGGAGCCAGGTTGCCAGGCAAAGCAGATGACAGGGCCTCTGCCTTCTCCTCTGAGGTGTTGGAGCTCTGCATGAGCCAGCTGTACAGGAATCCAGAAGAACAGGTACAAGTTTGAGTGGAAAATGTTTGTCATAGTAACTTGTTCCTCCGTTGTACACAAATCAAATCAAATCAAAAACATTTATAAAGCGCGCTACTCACCCGTGAGGGGGTTACTGCTACTCGAAGAGCCAGGTCTTGAGTTGCCTCCGGAATGCGAGGTGGTCCTGGGTGGTCCTGAGGTTGGTGGGGAGGGAATTCCATGTCTTGGCCGCCAGGTAGGAGAAGGATTTCCCACCTGCCGTGGTGCGGCGGATGCGAGGGACGGCGGCGAGTGCGAGGTTGGCGGAGCGAAGTTGACGGGTGGGCGTGTAGAAACTGAGGCGACGGTTGAGGTATTCGGGTCCCTTGTTGTGGAGGGCTTTGTGTGCATGGGTGAGGAGCCGGAAGGTGATCCTTTTGTTGACGGGAAGCCAGTGCAGGTGTCTCAGGTGGGCGGAGATGTGGCTGTTGCGGGGTATGTCGAGGACGAGGCGGGCGGAGGCGTTTTGAATTCGCTGCAGACGTTTCTGGAGTTTAGCAGTGGTTCCTGCGTATAGGGTGTTGCCGTAGTCCAGGCGGCTCGTGACGAGGGCGTGGGTCACGGTCTTTCTGGTGTCGGCGGGGATCCAACGGAAGATCTTTCGGAACATGCGGAGGGTGAGGAAGCAGGAGGATGATACGGCGGTGACTTGTTTGGTCATGGTGAGAAGTGGGTCCAGGATGAATCCGAGGTTGCGTGCGTGGTCTGAGGGGGTTGGTGCGGTGCCAAGGGCCGTGGGCCACCAGGAGTCGTCCCAGGCGGACGAGGATGAGGACTTCTGTTTTGTCGGAGTTCAGTTTCAGACAGCTGAGTTTCATCCATTCTGCAACGTCTTTCATTCCATCTTGCAGGTTGGTCTTGGTGCTGGTGGGGTCCTTGGTGAGGGAAAGTATCAGGCAAATTTGTCCCCTTTTGTTCACACGTGAAGTGTTGTTATTGGAGTATAGTGAACTGAATGATTTAGCTGGGTACAGAATGTTGTTTCACAATGTTAGAAATATCTTTACATTGAAATGAAAAGTCATCTGAAGGAATAAGTTCAACTTTCAGTTCATGTTAGTCACAATTGCTGATTTCATTAGACAAACTGCAGGAACCTTACTTCCAGTGGCCAGTAGACACTGTACCACTAGTATAAGTGAAAACATACAGCCACGTCAAAAAGAGTGAAATGTAAAGCGTAATAAGAATCTTCAAAGTTGTGAAGTTGTCTGATGCTGTTCTGTCAAGTGAAATTACATCATAAAATTAAAAAAAGAGTATCCATATGTTTCAAGCATGTGATAGTGCCACATATGGGGAAAGGTATTTCCTGTGCTGCAAGTCTAAATGACACAGGCTCTCAATCATCCATAAAAGTATGTTCCATTACTACAAACACTTGTTCATACATCACCCAACATCATGCTCTCACTGACACATTGCAGACCTTCCATACTGTCCTTAATTACTGTATGTGGTGCAAATCATAATATCTGGCTCTTTGAAGATTAGGCATGAAGCCAATTTTGCTGTGCATGGGATTATGTGCAAATATTGTACCGGTTGTTTGGCATTTAGGCCCCAATTACGACTGTGGTGGTCTCAAGACCGCCACACTCTTGATGGCAGTCGGACTGCCGCAGACAGGGCAGTCTGACCGCCCTATTATGACCGTGGCAGATGTGCCACGGTCCAACCGCCGGCACTGCCAGGTTGCCACCTGTCGACTGCCTGGTGGTCTCTGCAGTCGCAAGCAAGCAGCGCTGCCCTGGGAAACAAATTCCCTTTCCCCCATGCAAAGGCTGGCAGAAAGAGAGCATCAGGGGCCCCATGGGAGCTCCTGCACTGCCCATGAACTTGACATGGGTAATGCAGGGGGCCCTATAGACAGCCCTGTCACACATTTCACTGCCCAAATTACGGGAAGTGAAATGCGCGATGGGTGCTGTTTCCGCCCGCTGGCCCAGTGGAAAACTCCTAATAGGGCAGGTAAAAGACCTCCTGTACTGGCGGTCTTTTGCCTGCAGCGGCTTCGGCAGCCCTATGAAAGGACCGCCAAAGGCATAATGAGACCCAAAGTGTCTTAAAATGATTTGGACTAATCAGGATTGGCTCTCACTACAGGAAAGGTTGCCTACCCCTGGCCTAGATGATGTTTGTGGCCTGGATTGATAACATGAGGAGATAGAAAGTGTTGAGGGTACTCAACAGCTCACTGCCAATTAGTATTTCATAGGAAATATAAAATGTTTGAAAAATATCAATACTGACTGTTTTGGGAATGTATGTGAAAAATGCAATAAAATTGTGTAACTCCACAGACAAACAAAATCACTCAAAACCTCTTTTGTTATTTATTTTTCTCATCCATACAGGTCCAGCTCGGCCAAGCCTCCCAACAATGCAAGCATCTCCACCATACCATGACCCCCCCACCCAATAGCCTGCACCCTTGTTGTGGCCTACCTAGAGCCTGATGGGCAATTGAGGGCCCAACAGCAGCATCAAGAGGGTGAGTTATTGTATGTACTTATACTTGCTGTTTAACCATTTTAATTTACAGCAATGTTATTTGGCATCAACATGACAGTTAACACACATCCAATGCAGAAAGGATTTCTGGAGGTGTACATTTTTCAGACAGTGTCTGATGCTGTATTTGGTGTAATGGTTTGTGCTAAAGGTTTTCACTAGCTTCCTCATCATTAGCCAAGTACTGTTTTGAACAGACATGTCTGCATGTGAACAAGAGTATTTTCTCCATGTTATGAGAGACATTTGTTCCAAACAGGCCCCATTTTAGGATTGGTCAGGAGTCATGCTCCAATACAAATGTGAGTAGGTAACGTAGGCCCTATTACTGCTGACATTGCAAAGTATGCACATGTGATACTCTTGATTTTTCAGATTTTACATTGGTAAGTTGGTACAATGACAACATGATCATAAGCATCTGCTCCAAAAGGACTGGAAACGTGTACAGTGGCATCAATCTTTCTCTGAAATTTGTTAGGAATATGTTTTCACAGCAAGATTCAAGTCAATTCAAGCCAATTCATGTAGACAGTAGCAGATTGTCATGAAGCCTTAGTCAATCACAAATGTGCATTCAAGCCAGACTATGCCAACCAACATGAATTGTTATGCCAAACAGTATTGATTGAAACAAAAAGGAATGGATCTACATTGGTGACAGAGTTACATGTACCCTAAGTGACATTTTAGTGTCCTTAGTTATGTCCAGATGAGAAATCAATGATGGTGAGGAAGGTGGTACTTAACAGGACATGTGGAAATGGAAGGTTACATCACCTAAATATTGGAGTATCCCATCATGATAAGTGAATATCAGACCCAAAACATGACTCTTGGAAATGTGGATATGTTTTTGCTCTGTACTGAAGTGGGTTAGGAATGTTTGCAGACCTTTGTATTTACTCATGCATGATATGCTGATGATAAAGAAGCCAAGTTTGATGGACGTGAAGGTGGATTAATATGTAGACTTGGCAAATGTCTTGTAAGCAAAGTTAATGCTCCATTCTATTTGCACAGATACACTCAAACTGCTGTATCTGTGTTTTCGGGATCATCTGGGCTAGGCAAAGGTGACAGTGGCCACGTCGGCAAGGAAGAAGCTGAGCACTGTGGTACCGGTGCAGACACCACCATCACGAGGGACTCAGTGCTACGAAGGGTGAGGGGACTGGCATGGAGGCCACCGGCAACTCAAAATAATCTTTAAAGGCCTCCACAGAAGACCAGTCCTTAGTGGTGGCAGACCCTAGTGTGACAATCCACCGCATCATTGTCTGTCACTCAAGTTTCCATCCCCACCCTCCCTCTTGCTCCCCCCCTAAGTTGTAAAAGGGGTGGCATCACCTTTGCTGCAGGCACCTCCCCCTTGCCCGTTTCTCAGGCTGCAGTCAATGATGAAGGTATTCACCTGCTGTGGTTTATTTCTTTAGGCAAGTCCTCACTACTGGATTCCACCCAGAGGCTCAGTGGGCAGATGACACAGATGCTATCTTACCTACATGGTATTCATAGTGCCATATCTGACCTATGGAGGCCATTCCAGGGTCTGGCCTCCTCATTGACCACAGCCTCCCACCCATCCAAACCTCCTGCCCCAACTCCCACCACTTCCCCATCTCACTCCCTCTACCTCCCTACCCAAAACTTCCTACCTACCATCCCAACCATTTTCCCATATAAGACGTTTTTTGCCTTGGCCCTGAACCCTTCCACACCCCGACCCACCCCATCCCAAACAACCCCTCCCAAATTTAAGTCCACCCCTCCCAAATGTCTTTCCTCCCCTTCAACACTCCAATCCACCACTTCCAAAACCACCCCTCCCAAACTCAAATGCACCCCTCCCAAACCCAAGCCACCATTCCCAACCCAACGACCCGCCCCCCAAAGTAAGATCATTGCAGTACCTGCTCTCTACCAAATAGATGCCCTTCCTGAGGACGCTGTACCTGGCAGTGAAATTAGGGGGAATGTTCAGGGCCTGAATCCCACATGTGCAACTGTGGGCAATTTGGACATAGGTTGTTGATAAGAAAAATATAATACACTGAGAGAAGTCTCTTATTTAATATTAAAATGTATTTTATTTTAAGTACCTTTGTCCTGGCCTTTTTTTTTATTGTTACTAATTGTTTTCTGATGATGTTATCTCTGCTAATGTGTGTGCATAGCACATACTCTCATTTGTGACCGAGACGAGCACAAGCTTTTTTTTTTTTAGATATTTTTTAAATTCACATATTAGTGTTGTACATATGTAATGGACATTTTAATTTCAGTGCAAGCATTTGACATTTTGGACACTTACACCAAAATTATATGTGTTTCTGTTCTTATGACTGGACAATGCATGTGCATTTATTTTAACACGATGTGTCTATAATATACACATATGCATTACGCGGGGAACCTGACACTTTAAAGTTAAATCACACCTAATGTTTAGCATAAATCGCACAACCAAGAGGACATGTGGCCTTCATATATCTCTGACATGCTTACAGTTTAGAGGTAACATTGGTTGTACATTCTGTGTACACCCACTTGTAGCATGTTGTAGTGCAATTGCTACATTATCATGAATTTATGTAGTTCCTATTTTGTATACTGTTTATGTATATAATATGATAGTTTAAGGAAAATTATTGCACCCACCTGTATGAGCTAATTTCTGTTTTGGGATTGATGTGACTTTTTTTGTACATGTCCGTTGCCATGAAGACAATTATTACCAAATTGGTGTATGTTTCTGATACATCGAGGTTTTTTTTGAAACATTTTTCTAACTACAACATTACAGACGTTTGCATTGCACATCATTGTGCTATTGCTTGCAAGTATTTGTTAAACATGCACGAGTCCTGTGCTACTGTACATCGACAATTACGAGAATGATAGGTAATACAGTGACTTACCTTCTGTTCCAGCGATGATAGGGTTGATTTTCGTCTTGGACCAGGAGCAACAGCAGTGGCAGGACTTGAATGACCGCGTTCATGGTTGCAGGAAGTGAGAAAACTATGAAAACTGTGAGTTTCGTCCTTTCATCCCTCCCAATCCGCCAACTAAGCTTTTGAGGCTTAGTTGTCAAAGCTGCATCAGTCAGAAGGCACATTGTCACTGGCTTGGTGGTAAAACTGGCTGGAGTCCCACCAGCAGCCTCTTGTTCCTATGGCACCGATAATGCAGTGGCGGTTGTGGCGGTTCGTCAGCACTCTTTCATGTATGGACCCACCAACATATAAACAGAGTGGGTGGACCGCCTTGTAGGCGGATGGGAAATCTGATGGAAAATCAATGGCGGGACTATTACTGCCAAGATCTAAATCAGAGCCATTGTCTATTTTAAAAATGTAATGCTGTTTACCATATGTTATTGTGATTCCAATATGTCATATAGGTTAACCATTTACTTCCAATTCAAGGTCTTGAGATTTACTGTATGCTGTATTGTGGGAGAGGTAGTTCATTCCATTTCCAATGTGTTAAAGGAGGTGGTAGTGTTATTGTGAGGACCTAGTATGAGTTTCTTGCAAAGTGCAAGTGTGTATGCAACTACATTTAATGCCAATCTTTTTACAAATAAATTTTGCAACAGCTTACAATATTGTGTGTTCCATATAGTCTATGCCATACATTATGTATGCTATACCTAGGTCAAGGATATAAGTGCAAATGCTGCCACGTCATTCTGTGTCCAGCGTTTGGTAGAATGAGCCAGAATTTACATGCAATACATCAGTGACAGTGTCGTGGAAATATGTGCTTGGGGTCCATGGTTGATTCATAGAATTTTAGAGGGTGTGGTAAGAGGATAAAGATGGATGAAGGTTAGACTCTCTTGTGTTGTGTTTTTTTTATAAACATTTCAAATGTGAAATAGTATTAGCACATATTTACTGTTTAACATGTCTTATATTGACACCAAGAGCTGTGTTAGAATACAAAAGGAGAGTTAACTTCTGGGCCACACTGAGGAAATGGTGCACAACCTCTATTTTATTTATTTATTTTTAAAAAAAACGTATTTAATATTTTATTTTCTATTTACTTAAGGTAGTTGCACAGTGAGGACCTAACCTCACGGAGAACATAGCACTCATGTAAAACTTCACAGAACAAGATGAGAAATGTGAAGAAGGCAAGCATAGCAAGAGGGAGAACAGGTTAGAAAAGGTACGTACAAAGGCAGTTGCATCTTTATAGTGCTGTATATGTAAAATGGATAATAGGTTAAATATTAAAGTACATTTTGAAGATGTGTGTCTTTATATCTGTCCTGATAGATAGAAAGTTAGTGTTGAATTTTAGATTACCCAGAAGACAGTGCTAGAGCAGATGTCTTCATACTAAAGGGGGCAGGTCCCTTTTGAAGGCATGGTGAATTTAGGTTGGGGGTCGGTGGAGGTTATACCAGGCTTTGGCCAAGATGAATTTAATCTCCCCATTTCTAAAAGAAGGTGTACCATAATCTGGTGCTCATGTAAAGTGCCATACCCCACACACAATAGTACTTACCTTGTTTATGCCTCATTGTAATGAACCGAACTGTCGTATAATTGGACTAGGGACCACTGTCCAGCTAGTTTGTGCTATATAAATACCACTAAAATGGACACATACATATATGCCTTTAAAGTCTTTATCTTGCACTGGCAACACCTCCAAGCTTTGTGAGTCCATGATAGCTGTTCCTTCTTGCCACACTGAATATTGGTTACTCCATCAGACTCCTCTAACTTTTATTTCCCCTACTTCCCATCTGGTTCTTTTCACCTAAAGGCCGATTTCTCCTTGGGAGCTCTAAGCTCATTCGAAGATCAGCTTTGATTGTCCTCAATGCATATCACTTTACAGACAGCGTGTTTATGTCCACAGCAACCAATATTCACCCACAGACAGGCATACTGCAACATAGCTGCTGTTGCCATCAGCAGACCACGTGTTGCCTTCCACAGACAGGATTTCCTTGCCCAAGCACAGTTTTTAACCCCTGGGAGGCAACCTCCTCTTGTCACAATCAATTTGGCCTGGCATATTCTTGCCACACAGATTGTGGAAGAGTTGTTGTATGTGTTTATATCTTTATGCACCATTAACAATGAGCAGAATGTATGTCCACACATAATTATATGTGTAAACACTGACATAAAACTGTTGCTTTTGAGGCAAATTCTCTATTCTGTATAGAAGTGTGTGTTTTCTGACATGTATTGGCTAGGCCTCAGAGTAGACGTAAATGCCATCTTGTCCAAGATGGGAGCCACCATGTCACTCGTTTCTTTCCACCTGCCCACATCTCTCCTTCCAAACTCTGCAGCAGACAGTCAAGCAGAGATGTACTAATTTATTTCCACTGGTATTGTTATACTGCTCTTGATGAACTTTCAGTCACAATCTGATTCATTACCAAGGTCTTTCCGCTGGTTCACCGTGCCTAATGATTTGTGTAACACATTATAGTTCATGTATATAATTTTGTTCTAGCCTCTCTGGATGACATGTGCCTAGAGGGTGTGAATAATTATTCATGTAGTAGAATAGTGCTTGAATATTAAGGCAAAGTGACGTTTATTTTTCATGTGTTCTGATTTGCTGATGAAATACTACATTTGCACACATCACTGAATCTGCAGATTGTGTAATTTCATATTCAAGAGTAAAGTATAAAAAAACCCTCACGTTTTCGGAGTGATCCAGAAGACATCGCTGTTCTACTAAGGATGCTGTCCAATTCTTCCCTGATTTTTGCATTCTCTGGATAAAATGTCATTAGAATCTTTCATGCCAGTTATTCTGCACTGCTTAATGGTTGAATTCTGTAATAAAACTGTATAACTTTTACATTGATCAAGAGCATGCAACGTCCCCCTGGGAGTTTGAAGTAGCTGCTGAGTCGGAAACATATTGGTGACCAAGCCAGTTTAGAATACAGCACCAAAAGATGATGCAAGTGAAGTTTGCCTATTGAAAAATATTGAGCCCTGATGAAGTCCACATAGAACGACACGTGTTGGCTACCGGCTACAGAAATCATGTGTGCGAAAAACAGCTACAAGAATTATGTTTGGAAATTCTTCTATCAATAAAGGACAACATATTTTGAAATGTTATGGAGTGATGGAATTTTATTGAAGATATTGACCTTATTGTGCTTTGTTCCTGTTTTTTAAGCACTGTATCTCTAATGTGATGGTATTGTAAGTGCTAGATCACCTGTGGATACGTTTTGGAAAAATTATTTCCGGAAGGGGAAAGTGTATTTTCCTGGATCCTTATGCACCCGAGGTATTTGCATGACTGAAAGTGGTTATTGTGGTGGGAACAGTTTTAAATTCCAGGACTTTGGCCAATTATTGTAAATTATTCGTTAAAACTTAACACAGTTACCCTGATGAATCATTTAGCTAACAACGGTCATAATAATTCCCCTACAGAATGCAGCATTTTTAAAGAGGAAGTGGTTTACATTGAAGGAGAAACAAGGAAAGTTTTAAAAGATTGTGTTTCTGTAATTTTGAAAATGAATCCTCCTACCACTCAAAGGGAAGTGAGGATGTTCTGGTAATTGTTGGCTACTGTCATCAATAGATCCCAAACGTTTTAGTAAGGCTTATCCACAGTGGTACCTAACATACGGTACCAAATTATGAAGAATGCACGGAGGCCTTCCAGATATTGAGAAAAAGCTTGTGTAATGCACATGCACTTGCAATGCCTGATTATAATTTGGAATTTTACATTTTCTTTCATTAGAACAATGGATGTGCAGTTTCCATCCTAACAAAAATTCAGAGAGAAACCATGAGGCTTGTGGCCTATCTATTAGCTGTGATGAATAAAGTAGCAGTAGGTATTCCTGATTGTTTTAAATCAGTTGCAGCTGTTTGCATTGCAATTGAACAAAGGGAAGGGATTGTGATAGGACATACATAATTGTATTTGTTTGACACTCTCTTGAGATTTTGCTGACTCGTATATTAACTCAGTTTACCAATTTGACTGACCAATATCAACCAGTTGTACTGGCAGCTAAAAACATCCAAATTAGGAGATGTAAATTCTTAATTCCTGCAATCGTGTTGCTGGTTACAAACAAAAGCTGCAAAGACAGAGGAGTGATGATCATGATGACAATGACCCAGAGCATGACTGCATCAGTGCTACAGAATTAAGAACCAAAACAAGACCAGAGATTAAAGGAATTCCTCTTGAACTGGCTGATCTATTTTTGTTTGTTGATGATTCCTCTTTAAGCAATCATTATGGAGCACTGAAGGCTGCCTATAGAGTTTGTTCCCATTCTGAAACCTGGAAGCATCACAGTTGCTGAATGTAACTTCAACAGAAGTGGTAAAGCTTTTTTCTTGTAAAATAAACAATTGCATGTGACAGCTAGGATGATTTTGGAGTGATCTATAATTTTGGACAACTGTGGTCACAAAGGGGATTCTTCACATCTTCTGAAGCTTCCACGGGAATAGTTACAATATACTTGATTTATTGAAAGCAATACAACAACCAAAAGAGATTTTTGTATGCAAATATGCTGCCCACAAGGCTGAAAGGGGTATGGTCACTCCTCGGAATATATATGGTCATCAGGTGAACAGATACTGTGCACTTGAGAATGAGGCAGTAATTCAAGGAACAGAACAAGGCAAAGTCAATAGAAATGTTATAGTAAACACAGATGATGTGAGTTATTACTAAAAATCCAGTTTAGACATTTTTTTCAGTGAATTGAGGGATCTCTAAGCAGAAGCTTCAGAAGAAGAGAAACAAAAATTGAAATATGGGGTTACAAGAAAAATTATCAGGACTTATATGTCACTCCGGAAAACAAATATGTATTAACTGACACAATGTTGCATCCCATGGCTATCTATCTGCACAGTCAGTCACAAGCAGTGAGAGATTTCATGGTGATGATTTTTACTAAAAATAATTTTGGCCAAATACACAATTTTAAATGTTGTTGAAGATTTGTGTTGGCGATGCTTGAGGGTCTAAAGAATAATCAAGGGAAGAAAATCACTGATCTTATGAGTCATATTGATCCATCTAGAAGACTCTAGGCAGATTTTGTTAAAATGCCAGTTTACAATGGTCTTAAATACATTATTGTGGTTGTCTGCTTGTTTTCTAAATGGGTTGGGGCCTATCCCACTTGGGGATCGGACAGTCTGGCGGGTTACCAAACTCTTGTTAAGGGAATACCACCAATGTTTGGCCTGCCAACCATTATTAAGACAGAAATTGGCTCACATTTTAAAAATAAGAGGTTCCATCATAGTTATCATTGTCACTCTTCTGGAATAGTTGAAAGGATGAATGGGACAATAAAAAAATAAAAAAACTGGCAAAGGTATGTACTTCCACAGGTGTGAAGTGACTGGATGCTCTTCCTCTTGCTTTGATGAATATTAGGAGTACTCCTAACAGAAAGACTGGTCTTTCACCCTATGTAGTATCAATGAGCAGAGCACTGATTGGATTTTAATCCTTCAACTAACCTTGTTTCAGTTAGTAACATAATTCTATATTTCTGGCTAATATGGTGAAACCTGTTTCTCACCAGGTGAACTTGGCAACAACACGGTCATTAAACCCAGGCCACTTGGTAGATATCAAAAGACATATTTGCAAGAGTTACCTTGAGGAGAGGTAGCTCAGCCCCTATCAGGTTATAGTGGTGACTAACACTGCTGGGAAGGCTGCCAGAATTCCCAGTGGATACATGCCACTCACAGGAAAAGAGTGAAGGCAGTGGATGGAGAAATGGTGAAAACAACCACTGATTCACAGAGTCAGGCTCAAATTCACAGAGTCAGGCTCAGATTCACAGTGTGGATCCAGAGGGGGGTCAAAAACTATTTGAAAGTGAAAACCAACTTGAAAGTGTTTCTAGTGAAGACAATGAAACAAAAGGTTTTGTTGATGAGAGTGAAGATCCTGGTGAAAGTACTAGCAGAGGTAGTCAGATTTAAAGTGAGGGTCAGAGTGAAAAGCTGTTACAATGGCCAAGGAATGAGTAGCAACAAGAGCAAATAGTCTTCGATCCTTTTAGTGAAAGGCTTCAGTTGAAAATTCGAGTCACAAGAACCACCAGCGGAAGAAAGCAGTTCACAGTGAATTTCCCTACTGATATTGATCAAAATTCAAATCTGTTAGTGAATTGAGACGATTCAGCAGTAGTCTCACATAAAGACAAAAGGGCTGAAGTAAACAAGCCAATGAAAACAGCCCACAGAATGAGAGACTGACAGAAATGAGTGACTGAAGCCAATCAATTAAGAAACTGAAGTAACTGAAGTTGACTCAGATAATACTGAAAGTAAATCACCAGCTGCTGAAAGACCAGCACCAAGGAGAACGCAAAATAGAAAGTATGTTTCAGATGAATGGGTGTTTCTAGCATTAGTAACTGAAGAAGAAGAAGAGACAGTACCACAGATCTAGAGTACAATAAATTGTTGCCAATAAATCTTTGAAAGTGAACCTGGAAGTGATCCTGCAAAAGAGAAGCCACTTTGAAAAATCTTAAATACTTCTAAAGAACAAAATAGAACTGTAACATCATTTTTGAGAAATCTAGGAGAGAAAAAGGAATATTTAACAACACGAACTGAATTAACTTTGAGAAAAGAAGTAATAGAAGAGGAAGAAGAAACCATTTGTAGTAACTTTTGGATTTTGATGATTATTTTCATAGAAATAAGAAAAGAGGAGAAATTATTATTCTTTTAAAGAAAATGTTTGTTGATTTTCTGAGCTTCACAATAATTGTGAACTAACTCCAATGCAGGCAATGATTACGCAAAACCACTTTGCACTAGACATCAGTCATGGTTGTGAACTGAATGTGACCTGAAACTAGATTATTCCCATTTTGATGACCAATCTGTGAATTTGCTACATTTTCGGCATTCAAGTGAGGACGAGTACTTGTAGGGACCCTAAAAAGGGTATGTTTTGCTTTGACCAAGTGTATTTGAAGAGAAGGGCAAATCATGTGTGCCTCACCTTTTTTGAGCACCTTATGAGCAAGGTGATTGATAGATGGGTATGTCTGTGTTCTTGTAAACTTGCTTGTTCTCTTCATTATCGGTGCACATACCAGTCACAAGGGTCATCTTGCTGAATACTGTTATGAAGTATAGAGTTAGGTAGCTGTCCTTGAGAAAAGTGGATCTCTTGTCTGATTGCCAATAGATTGCTGCCATGACAACAGTATTATTGGTAGTTGATTGAAAGGTGCATGAATATGAACTCGGACTGTGCAACATGTGTGAGCAATCTTTGGACGTGCTGGGGATGGAAATTTAGTTACTGGATCCGAGACATTTAGGGCTAGATGTACAAACCATTTTTCTGGTCTCAACGGCTCGAGTCACAGAATTAGGCCCTTTATGTGTGCATTTTTGGGTTGTTATACTAGATATCTATGAATTCCTGCTCTCATCTTATCACACTTATCTGCTCATCACTCATATGTCATGTCTCTATCAAACTATCCTCCATTCTCACTCTGACTCATCCCAAATCCCTTCTACCACTTTCATCTCCTAAAATTCTCTGCCGAAGCTCTTCCCTCCACCTCCACATCTAACTGACCAAACCTCACTCTACCTCTGTGACCTCCCACACAACCCTACTAAATTCTCCTGCATTCATCTCAACCTGCTACTATGCTCTCCCTAACCCTTCCACATACTCTTCCCCCTCCACCCCCCTTTATTCATCCCTAGCCTTTGGGTTGAGTAAATGAAGGATATACTCCCAATTAACACTTCTGGTTTTCTTTCCTCCTCCACCCCTCCAATACTCCAGTCAATCTAACTAACAAACTCTCATATCCGCGGCTCAAATTAACTCATAATAATACTAAAACTGTACTCATTATTAAACGATACTAATCCATCACTAATTCTTGTTGGGTTCCGGAGTAGCGTGCTACTCATCGAAAAGCGCTTCGACGCCTCGTCAGGGGTAGTAAGCGCTACATAAATACGATTACAATACAATACAATACAATATGAATAAGACGGTGTATACAAGGTATTCTGGGCAAAAGAAGGCTGTACCTTCTTACCTGATAAAAGTGGGGTTATTAAAACATATGTTCAAAATATTAATAATGCTTCTCGTTAAGTTCAAGTTTTAGAAGAGCCTGGCATGTGGGAGTGGTAGGTTCCTGGTTTAGTGAGATAGGAAACGATTTAGCAAGACTGGTGAATGAATTGATAATTTTGGAGGGGGAAGATCGAGATTAATCCTAACCCCTGCAATAATTACAATGATTTGTGCAATTGTCCTATTTCTCTTGTTCAAATGTTCTGGGTGGCTGTTTCAAAATTGTAGGAGAAAGAGTAAAGCAGAATCATTAAAATGAAACAGCGAAGAAGAACTCAATATGGAGGATGTTAAAGATTGTGTTTATAACCAGTTAAAGTTGGTGGAGGAATAAACGCAAAAAAAGAAAAAAAGTGATGCAGACTCTGCTATAATTGACTAGTACAACATTATTAATTGTGTGTTCAGAGATTATAAAATAATAAGATGGGGAAATTGTGGAGGATTTTTATGTGTATTTTCACATTCAATTATACATGTATACACTGCTTTAGTACTGTTGATTTGAAACAAATTCTCGATGCTGTGTAGAAGTGTTTTTTTTATGTGTTACTAGGCATCAGATTAGACATAAACACCATTTTATCCAAGATGGAAGCCACACTGTCACTCCTGTTTCTCCCCCCTCAATTCAGTCCTTGCAAACTCTGCAGCACACAGTCAAGTTGAGATGTACTGGTTTATTTCCACTGTTATTGTTATTCTGCTCTTGATGAACTGTCAGTCACATCCTGATACATTACGAAGGTCCTTCCACTGGTTCACTGTTTCACCATTTCATGACCCTATTCGTTCATATAACACATTCATATATCTAGTTTTGTTCTAGCATCTCTGGATGACCTTTGCATAGTGGGTGCTGAATACTTATTCATGCATTAGGATGGTGCTTGAATATTAAGGCAATGTTATGTTTATTTTTCATGTGCTCTAATTTGCTAATGGAACCCTACATTTGCTCACACCACAGTGAGTCTGCAGGCTGTGTAATTTCATATGCCAAAATAATGCATAAAAACCCTTAGTTTTGGGGGTGAACCATAAGACTGTCCTCTTTACTAAAGATGCTGTCTGTTTCTTTCTCGATTGTGCTGCCTATTGACACTTGAAATAATTTCTGTTTTTTGCATTCTCTGTATGAATTTTCATAGAAAGCCATCATGGCATTGATTCTGTACCATTTTTTTATTCTGTAAATAAACCTTTCAACCCTTATATTGCTCTAGAACCTAGTTATTGAGTGGGCCCATTACATTTATTATTTTAAATTGTTTTTTTCTAATTTTCATGCTTGGGGGGGGGGGCGGTGCTTTATTGTAGGGACACCTTTCCTCATGAAAATGAGGTTCAGCACTGTCCCCGATCCAGTATATGTGGGTATTCTGCTGGTTGAAGTCATATTTTTGGGGTGCCTAAAAATCTCGGGGTTCCTCTTGCAGACAAGATCACAAACACTTCCGGCAGGCAGGCAGGCAATCCTTATCCTACTCAGGATTCTCAAACCCCATGAAGGCATCAGATCTTAATTATGTTAGTTCCACCAAGACATCAGCAATCGCTTACTCTGGAGCATCACAAATCCTTTTACATCCACCTCTTTGTTGTCTTACAACCTCTTCCTGGAGGGGCTTTGGGTGAGGCGCAAAGACACTCATCACAGATACAATGCCGGAACTCGGGCGCGATAAAATGGTTCTTTAAAAGCTACAAAAAAAAAAAAGCAAGTGCGTTGCATCGCCTTCTGTCCACTCGCACTTCCAGCCTTTTCCCTTAAAACTTTCACAGAAAACAATTCCAAACGCCACCGCATCATCACTGTATTCACCATCATCGTTTAAGACACTCATTACACCAACAAGGGACACAACGTGCCACAACCTCCATCGGTAGGTTAATATACATTCGGAAAATGATTAGCTTGCACACTTAACTTGCAACAAACTTGCTTCCGGTAATTAGTGTGGCTTCGTTCGGACTGAGAAGGTTACTTTGTAGAAACGGAGTTAAAATGTGCACGAGCACAGAGGAATGCTGTGTGAACTGGCAATCTAGATTTTTGCAGATAAATAATCCCTTTCTGCACTAAATGGCCACAATGCTCATAAAGCAACGCGCTCAGCTGGGTGCGTGCATTCAGTTTGGCCGATCAGTTCTGATAGCCGACGATAACGCCGCGCTGACAACGAATTCTTCAAATACCCTGTTGTGTAATGTTTGCCCTGCGTGGTTCCGCTCAATCGACCACACACAATTAGCGATAACTGTAACAATCGCCCAAAGAGGCCAGATGGCATGCTGCTGAAAAGACTGCCTAACCTTAACCATGGGCGTGCGTTTATTGCAGCAGGTCAGCGGCGCACATGCCATCGCATTCCATTACAACTCAAGGGAAAACTTGAAACATCAATATCGTGTTTGTTGGGGCAAATGGGCGTGGAATTTCCGCTTATGGCACTTAGTAGATGGGAGAGGGACCACGTTCGCGCTCCTCTGTTGAGAAAAAGCATGCTTTAGTCCGATTAGACAGATCTTAAAAGGTAACGATCCTTCGGCTTAGCCCACAGTGTAAATTACCCTAATGGTGTTTTAACAGTGAATTTCTTCCCCCTTCCTCCAGCCCTAAACACTCTCTATCGCCCTCCGTCCCCAAATAATGAGGCATGCCTTAATATGCTTTACTAGAAACGCCTATTTCCCGCTCGTGGCCTTCACTGAAGTCTTTCTCCATCCTCCTCTCTTCCTAAACCTCCTATCTCGTCCCCTGCCGTGTCCTGAGCTCTCTTCTTTTCCTGCTTCCATCGACATTCCATGCCGTTCCATGCTAGTCCTTGCCCTGCCTGCTCCCAACAAAGCTCCCATTTCTTTTACTAGGGAGGGTGGTGGTCTAATCGTGGTGCAAAAGGAAATCTGTGCCCTTTGTGCGTGCTTCAATTCCGCAAAAATATGACGGCCCATTGCTACCGACATCACCCACTCACATCAGTCCTCTGCCCCTCACTTAAACTCCCCATGTGAAGAGAATGGCTCCCTTCTCTCCGCAGCAATGCTTCCTGGGTGTATGTTTGAAACTGCCTGAATTTATTGCAGTGGCTGACTCTTCTGTTAACCAGGAAAGTCTCTAAGAAAGGGTAGGACAATACACTATAAAGGCTTCTCAAGTCAACCTTCTTCTTAACAGGTTCAAGTCACCTGATGTGAGTTCGGAAGGTTTTTTTAAAGTCTTGCGTGTATGTGCTCCAGCTTGTGAGAGATAGTGTATACATGAGGCTTGGAGCCCTCCCATTGCATGCCATTTGTTGACTTAATTGTCACTCTTATTTTTTGTCTCCTAATTGGGCAGCGCTTGCTGCCTTCATTTCCTCTTCTTTCCTCAGTAGCATGGACCAAGTATGTTCCTTTCTCAATGTGCCACCGGAACCAATAGTTTGTGTTTGATGTAATACCGTAAGCGGCCAATGGTATGCTCAAACGCGTGTCCCTTGCTCACTGTGCTACCCAGCACCCAACTTCCCGTGGAACAAACCCTGTCATTTATGGCTTTTGGTCATGTGCAGTGGAGGTTGGGCAGAGTCTATGTTCAACATGCCGCACCAGGGTTTTGGATACAAGCCACTATACAACAACTGCCAGTACACAATCGGGTAAGGTGAATCGAGCTCCTCAATGTTGCCAACTCCCCTGCACACACAGTTTGGTCATACACAGTTATAATTAGGTACAGTGAGTTTAGAAGAAAGATGTCTGACCACTACACCTTGTAACCCTCATTGTCTTATGTAAGGCATTGTATACATTGATTTAAACACTTGTGTGAAACAGTCATTGCAACAACATTTCCATGTGTAACTTTTTGTCACAACGGCCGATTTACTAAAGCAATACTCTATTACATCAGCCAGGCCCTTCTGGTTGCGAGAATATATAGTGCTCATTGGTCCTCCGAGAATCCATGGTAGCCAGAATCAACAATTGAGCTTCACCTTACAATAGTTTTTCATTAAGTACCGAGTTTAGACCAATTCACATGGTGAAATAAGTAGAGTGAAAATGGGTGTCAAGGAAACCTATATATTTCTGTAATTGGTGCAAGATATGGAGTTTAGGAGCAGTGGTTATTTGTGTATCTCTAACTTGTTAGTACGTGTACTAGTGTATGATTTAGAGGGTATTTTTCAAAATGTCTTCTTTCTTTTATACTGGCTTACATTTGAAAAGCACAAATGCAGTGAAATCCATTTGATAATAACAAACGTTCTACTATTCTATGCTCTCACAAGCCTTCCAATAAAAATGGTACCTCACTTGTGTCGGTGGGCTTGGTGCCTGCAACAGGAAATGGGCCAAGATACTGCATAAACGTATCACATTTTTCCTCTCAAAACTGACCCTTACTCCTGTAGGTTTTGGACCACACCTCAGCCAGCACCTATGGAAATCTAGCAAACCTGTACATTTTTGAAAAGTGGAAACCTAGGGGTCTCCAGGAAGGGTGACTTGTGTGGCTCTTACTAGGTCTTTTCACCCAGAATCCCTTCCAAACCTCACACTTTGAGAAAAAAAACACATTTACCTCAGATTTCTGTGATGGAAAGTTCTGGAATCTGCAGGGAGACGCAGACTTCCATCCACCCAGCATTTCCCCAAATCTCCAGATACAAATGTTACCTCTCTTGAGTGGGTAGGTCTAGTGCCCCTGAGAGAAGTGATTCAAACCAATGGGAGTCCACTGGCAAGGGCTCCCATAGACCTTCGTTTGAGCCGGTTGTGTAGCAGGCACTAGGCCCAGCCACACAAATGGGGCAATATTTTTATTTGCACAAGTTGGGTAATGCAGATTGTTAGGTATTTGGTGGATTCCTGAAGTTTTCATCACAAAAACGGAAGGAAAATGTGTGATTTCAGTGAGTGTTTGGGGTTTGTAGAGTAAGAAAACCTCATGGATCCATGCAAGGATGCATGCAAGGTACACCATCCCAGACTTGGTAGGCTGTCTAGTTTTTAAAAAGGTTTATGGTTTGTAGGTTTGAATGGGTGGTTCCACAGCACAGCCCCAAATACAGCACCCACCTACTCCTATTGCTTATCATTCAACATGGCAATTCAGGTCCTTTTTTGTTGTTTTCTCTTGGGCCACCCACACAAGTGGAGTGCAGTTGTAATTGGGGGACGAGTCGGAACTCAGGTTGAGGGAAAACCTGTGACTCCACGCAGATTCCATGTCTTTCTGTCAGAGAAATGTTATGAAAATGTGTATTTCTTTTCAAAGATTGACGTTTGCAAGGGCTTCTGGGTAATACTACCTGGTGAGAGTCATGCACCCTTGGACTCCCCTGTTTGTCTAGTTTTCAAAAATGTGCAGGTTTATCTAGGTGCCAGCTTAGCTAGGGTCCAACATCCACAGCTACTCACAATGAAAACGTTAGTAAGAGCTGTCTTACTGCCACAGATATACATCTGGTACTAATATTTTAAAGTTAATCCACTGCTTACACTGGTAGCTTTTAGGTGGGTTCTAGCACCTCCACAAATGCTAGCTTGAAAGCACAAATAGTTATCAAAATATCTCAATATTGAAACCAAGACTTCTGAAAGGGAGCCATAAAGCCACATCAAGGCACCAACCGCTTTATGATCCATTCACACGCCATTCATGCACCAAACACAAGACTTTCATATCACTAGCCACAGGCCCAATCCAACATATCAGTGCAATCACATTAACATATCGCCACCATGTAAGGGCCCATCACATTCATACGCCACAAGGATGAAATCAGTTTGACTACATTTCTACCACCTGTCAAGTAACTGCCTTCATTCTGAACATTGCCAATCACATGCCTAATAAACCTTTACCAATGGCTCCTAGACATCCACATAAGCCTCAGGAAGACATGGCTTGTGTGCGTCTTTAGCGCACGAAATGTGGTAAATCCAATTCCTTCCAGGTTGTTGATGTAAGTTGCGGGTGTCCGAGTATACCTCTGAGGCATCATTCCTCGAACTGAGTGAGCATATCTTCCTTTGAAACTAAGGCAAACATGTTGGATAATACTGCCGCAATTCCTAAAGAGAACATCATAAACTGTGAGAATGTAGCATATGTCCCATCTACTGTTATGTGCAGTGCTGTGAGTGTAATGCACTCATCATACAACAAACTGAACATCTACTAAGTTCTGGCAGAGGATGAACAAGGAAAGCAGGACAAATACTTTAACCATACCTGTAGCGTTGGATGCAAAGTTCTCTGTAATGGTATGAATGTTTTGTAAAATTCACCTGGGAGTGTATCCTGTTGTTGATGCAAGCACAGGGAGGGATGATCTAGGTCGTAACCAAGTCAAAGAGCCAAGTGTTAAGCTTCATGTGGAAAGCATTAATTTTAGAGATGGCGCCTATGTGGAGTCAATTAGGAGAATTCTATTCTCATTGTTCTGGTGCTGCCCATGCTGAGCAAAGGTGTCTGGAAGGTTTTTGAAATCTAAGGCGATATTGAGGTATGCTGGACCAGTGCAGAGTAAGACTTCGAATGTGTGTTTCAGGAGTTTGAAAATAGTTGTGGATTGGGAGTCAGTAAAGCTGTTTTAGGTACCCGGTGTGTGTGTGTTGGGGTGTTGAGGGAGGAGGCTGCCTGTTGCATTCTGCATGGTTTGGAGGCATCTGCTTTGTCCAGTGAGGGAGTAATTCAGTATTGGGTGAGTGCAGCAGCAATGGGTGATGGCATGGGTATCCGTACTACCTCTAGTTTGTGCCTTCTATCTATAAAATAGCCGTGTGAAAGCACACCTCATCAGAGTCCTTACTAATCTTGTATTCTTGCCAAGTGAACCTGTACAATGGCTTTCATCCCTAGCTAGTTGAAGCTCAAGAAAGCATGTCTTTCATGCACTTCCATCACACTCATTGTGCTAAAACCAACTTCTACCAGTTTGTGGATGCAAGTTGGGGGTGTCCAGGTATGCCTTTCTAGGCCTCATTTCTCAAACTAAGTGAGTATATCTACTGTTGAAACTAAGGCTAACATGGTGGGGAATACTGCCTAAGTTCCCTAAAGTAATAAGACAAACAGTTGTCCTGTGGAACTCATTCTCCAACACTTTTACTTTTGCCTTGAAAGTGTGAGAACTCAATCATTAACATGTATCATCCCAATGTTATTGAAGAAGGGTATGAGACATTGGCCCTCATTATGACATTGGTGGTAATGACCACCTACCGCCGTGGCAATAGCCATCAAAACACCATCGCTGCAGCTACCTACCGTCTGCCATATTATGACTGGCGGAATTCTGGCTACATTCATAGCGGCAGACGGCAGTAAGGTGGCACTGCTGCCAGCAGCAGCGCCACGCCAGTAGATCGCCGCAGACCGCATCATGACCCATGATATGGCTTGGCGGTGTTCTGCTGGCGGACGCTGCTGCTGGCAGCAGTGCCACGTCCCGTCTACTGCTGGAGGACTCCATGAAAGCAGGTAAGTCGGGTATTTGACAGGGAGGTGGGTGGGGGGAGTTGTGTGTGGGGTTGTGGGTGTATGTTTGTGTGTGCGGGCATGTGGGTGTGTGGCGTGTGGAATGCGTGTGAACATGAAGGGGTGTGAGTGTGCGTGTATTTGGTGTTGTGTGAATGCGTGTGTGCTTATATGTATGTCAGTGTGTGTGGATGTGTGTGGGAATATATGTATGCATGTGTGGGTGAATGTGGGTATGAGTGTGTGTATGCATGTGTATGTTGGTGCATGAATGTGCGTGTATGTCGTGAGGGGGTCGGGAGGGTGGTGCAAGGTTCTGGGGGGCAGGGGAGACCCCTATCAGTGTCAGGGAAGGAATTCCCTGGCACTGATAGTGCCTACCGCCATGGTTTTCACGGGGGTAAGAATGCCACGATAACCATGGTGGTAGGTGGGATCATAATCCCGCCGGTGGGACAGTGACGGCCACCTGGCTGGAGACCGAAGTTACCGCCCTGGCGGACGGAGTTATACATTGGTGGTTTGGCTTGAGCAGTCTCCAAAATACTGCCGTCCGCCAGGATCGTAATGAGGGCCATATTATTTTGTTTGGTGATTGTTTTTACACCTTTAACAGGGATTGTGTACAACAACATAGAATAAGACACTGAATAGATCCCAAGGTTGTATGTTGTTGAATATATACTTGTTCGCTGTCGGAGCAATGTATCGCCTGCACTAATTTGGATATATAAGGAACTGTATATTGTCCTAATATTAAAGATGTGAAAACAATCATCATATAGGCTATTGTGCCTGTGTCCTTTCCAATAACATTGGTTATGATGCAAGGTACTAAATTGCACACTTTCAAAGCAAATAGAAATGTTGGTGAATCTTTCAAAGCAAGTAGGAATGTTGGTGAATAAGTTCCATGGGACATTTGTTTGACTTATTACACTTACTCTGGTTCTTGTAGGCAGTCAAGTTGGCCCTTGTGTTGTATACATATGTTCCCTAAAAAGCACTTCAAAATCTAATCAAGCCTTTCAAATTATGCCGCACAGGGTACTTCGTGACAGCATGGCATATTTTCCATCTACCATTATGTGCAGTGTGGGGGCTATAGTTGCACTTGTCAATCGACGAGTAAAACAACTACCACGTTATGACAGCAGACAAAGGTCATAAGGAAGCCAAAGATTTCCTCAAGTAGAGGAATTATAATTCTATAGCTGCTTGTCTAGCTAAGTAGTGGCCCTTGGACGGTAGGTATCCATGCACATCCACAGAAAGGTTTACCTAAATGCAGCTCCACCTTAGTCAATTTCCCAAAACTTCACATTTGTATGGTACAACATAAATCAAGTGGGAAGACACAGGGCTGACTGGGATGGGCAATGGAGACAGTAAACACAACTCTCCTGCCTCTCTGCTCTTAAAGAAGACTCTTTAAAAACAACAAGTTTGAGCCATTTTAGGTGTTTCAGGAATACAATCAGAAAAGTGTTGCTCCTGCAGCCTTGTCATGTCCTCCAGAGCATATGAAGTTGAGAGTGCTGCTTCTGTAGCAGTACGACTTTCAATGATGGACAATTGAAAGTCAAGGACATGAGACATGAGTCTTCCTGTGGTTGTCTGATGATAAACAACATACACATTGTATGCTGCCATCTGGATCAGGTGGGTAAACAGTTTCTTATACTGAGTGCGAGTTATACGACTCACAATTTATGGCTGAAAAACCTGTCATTCTTATCCACTCCACCCATGTACTTCTTGTGATCAAGTAGAAAGATGGGCTTGTGAGCTTTAGCCATCTGACCCAGAACCATAACGGGTTAAGTGCTCTCATCATGAATTGTACAGAGCACCTTCACATCACGGCTGTCAGAGAACTTGACTGCGAGCAGTTCACTGAAACACAATGCAGTGCTCTGGGATTTCTGGAGCTTCTTACAAACAATCTCCTGCTGGAATCCTTTATGGTGACAATGAACTGTACTGCATGCCACAGTGCCAGCTTTGTACAGCTCACTGAACAGCTCTACTACTGTACAGAAATTGTCCACATAAACGTTATAACCTTTGTGAAGGAGTGGCTGGACAAGCTCTGATACAATCTTTCCTGTGACTCCTAGTGTGAGAGGGCAACCTACAGGGTTTAGAGTGGAGTCCTTCTCTGTATATACTCTCAAACTGTACACATAATAGAGCTCTCACACAGCATGTAGAGCTTGATGTCATAGCAAACTCTTTTGCTCACAATGTACTGCCTGAACAGCAGCCGGTGTTTGTACAGAATTGAGGACTTATCAGTGGCTATATTGTTTTCAGGAGTATAAATCTCTGGAAACTAGGCAGGCAAACATTCCATGACAGGCTGAATTTTGAACAAGCTAATTTGTTATGCAAGAATTGTTTAAGAACCCCAGTGGGTTGAGCCTGAGATTATCCTGAACATCTTTCAGCTAGTGATACTGTCCAATTTCTTTTTATTTCTACTGTTCATTTGGACTTAGAATAATTCTGATTACTGACTATTCTGTATAACTTTGCATTTGAGCCTTAATGACATTTATTCAGTACTGCTTGATTTTGAGATTTTTGTAATAAAACCCTTACATTTTTTCTTGATCCAGAACTCAGTTACTTATTTTACTACCCTGCTAAACCTATTTTTGGTTTAATGTTGGGAAAGGTGCCTTGTAATAGAAGATCTACCTGGAGCACAATTGTTTCAGTTAAAGTTTGGGATGATCTGATTTTTTGATGTCCTAAATATTAGGGTACAGGCTTCTGCTTCCACACACCTTAAGCCTCTACACAACTTTGAGTCACAACAGTGACTAGACCAAGCACAGTTCTCTCCAGCAAATGTTTTAACTGCCATAATTATTTTACCATTATTATTATTCCCTGAGATTTACTGGGCAAACATAGATCCCTGAAGTAGGTGCCTTAACCCCATATGATAATTTATAATGCATGCATTGCACCCAATTGAGCAACACAAAAGGATGATGGACGGAGTGTTGAAACTTTTCAAACACTCATCCCAGTCACAGATCTGGGTTTAATCCATTGTGCTTTTGCTCAGCATGCCACCCCAGTTTGGACCCAGCCACATGCAAATCAGTCTTGATCCTGTTCCCCAGGGGAACAGTCCAGCCCGAACTGCCAAGAGCTCACATAGTGTCCCCTGCCTTGGTCACTGATCTTTCTAACAAGTTTCAGCACTGCTTTCTGCAGTTACTAGGTTCTCACTCCAGTCAGTGTACCTATGTAATAATTTTAGATGTTTGTAATTCAACCCTGTGTTTCTAATTACATTGGCGTCTTACAATGGTGAAAGTTTGTGGTATTGCTGCTATAATCAAACATATCTGCATGCTACACATAGGACTCTACAGTACTAATCAAACAGTTAAATGATCAGTTCACTACTCTGTTCAATAGTTTACTCTGTATATTTATGCCTTTTTTGAGACTTAAAATCCCTATAATGTTTTATATTTTTTCTTTACTGATGTTGATCACTTGATTCTTGGATGCAGAAATGTTCTTTCTGTATTCTTTTACTCATTTTCCTAGGACATCTGGAGGCGTAGGGTTAAAGCAGAAGGAGTTGCACCCACAGAACATGGACGGGCAACTTATGTAACCTCAGCAAGTCAATGTTCTTAAGGACCCTGGAAACACAAATGTCTTCAGAAACATCCTCTTAGCAGGCCCTTTAAAATGCGCACAAGGGTGTAATTTTGAGTCAGTTTAGTTTGTGTTAGTGTTGTGTTAGAGATTCTCTCTTAATTATAAACTCATATCAGAAGGTTTCCGCACCATGACCTTGATAATGTCTTCCATACAAAACTGTCTTGATATTGGCATGTTTCTTCACTAATGTTCACAAATCTCATGCCCCGCCTCTTTAGAATCCATTACCATATGCTAACAGATGACTGACTGCTCACTGCCATGCTCATGATACTCATTCTAGAAAGGGAGAAGCTGCTGCCCATCACAAAAAGGTACCAGACACACTGGATTTTTTTAAAGTGATTTTGTTATCCACATGTTCTGGATTTAATGATGTAAACAGTCTCTATAATTACTCATTTCTTATGGTTAAAATCCTGTGACAATATAGCATGGTACATAGGGGGTCATTCTAACTTTGGTGGGCGGCGGAGGCCGCCCGCCAAAGTAACCCCGTTGAAAGACCGCACCGCGGTCAAAAGACCGCGGGGGTCATTTCGACTTTCCCGCTGGGCCGGCGGGCGACCGCCAAAAGGGCGCCCGCCGGCCCAGCGGGAAAGACACTGCAACAATGAAGCCGGCTCCGAATGGAGCCGGCGGAGTTGCAGGGGTGCAACGGGTGCAATAGCACCCGTCGCGATTTTCACTGTCTGCAAAGCAGACAGTGAAAATCTTAATGGGGCCCTGTTAGGGGGCCCCCACGACACCCGTTCCCGCCATCCTGGTTCTGGCGGTGTAAACCGCCAGAAACAGGCTGGCGGGAAGGGGGTCGGAATCCCCATGGCGGCGCTGCAAGCAGTGCCGCTATGGAGGATTCCCTGGGCCAGGGGAAAACCGGCAGGAAACTGCTGGTTCCCCTTTTCTGACCGCGGCTTTACCGCCGCGGTCAGAATGGCCCTGGAAGCACCGCCAGCCTGTTGGCGGTGCTTCCGTTGCCCTCCACCCTGGCGGTCATAGACCGCCAGGGTTGGAATGAGGGCCATAATGTCTAAATTACTACATGTGAAGAATGGAATTACAGAGGGCCTACAGGATCAAAACAGACCCTTCTGCGCACAAAGACTCTCCACATCAAGTGATAGTCCTCCTTGAATAACCAACAAATGATCCAATTGGCCAAGACACTCAGGTATTTTCTCTCTAATGAAGCCAAACATATGTGTCCCAAAACCTCTCACGCATCACAATGCTCAAATGCAAACACTTTCTCTCTTTGAGGCTTTGAAACAAATGGCCAAATGATATGGCCTCCTCGATCTGGCCTGCGTGTTAGTCTCTGAGAACGGGAGAACCAAAAAATTCAAGGACCCGGGGTGTTTGGAACAGTTCCTTGACACTCTAATGACAGAAACCATGGATACAACTCATGAAATGCTGCTCAATATTCACTCATCAGAGGACCACCTGCTGCTATGGAAGAACCTATGCTACAGGATATAGACCATCTGAAAGTGGTTACAAGATCCTGGTCATCGGCACTGGCACACAAACATAAAGACTGGCCACACCTTCCAAGCGATAAGTCATGCTCCCCATTGAAGAAAGAATGACCTTTATGCTACTTGCCAGTTTTGAATCCTTGGATATTCAACTTACCCTGAGCCCTGGGGACTATGTATGTTTCTAGTGTTGTGAACTGTTAACCGGGTTGGCCACTGCCCATGCCACAGCGTGCCTGAGTCTGACATGCCATTCAATAAGCTCCTGTGTAAGATGATAAGGCATCGTATCAGAAGACTCCAATCTCATACTTTTCTTTTGTTCTTGTGAAGAGAGGGAACCATACCACCTCAAAGTGATGACACATAGACAAGTGATTTTATGATCATCTTTTGGTTGAGTTTGATAGGTGAAGTTGTGGGATGGAACATGGGACTGCCGGGAGCTATCCTGATTCAGAATAAATGCTAGGGGCATATTGGGAGGGGGGGACAATGTTATTTTACTGTGTTTGCAACATACATGGGATGAAGAGTATAATGTTTTTCAGTATGTCTCGATTTTCATGTTTATTATATAATGGCACTGTATATTTGACAAGGTTCTCTGCAATTATTTGTAGAGTTCACTCTCTTACTGTTTGCCGTAACACTGTGTTGGAGTAATGTTTCTTGGGAAGTAAATCATTCACCCCTTCTTTGTTCCATGCCATGTGAAAGTTGCTACCGAAGAACCCCATAAAGAATTTCAAAGGGAATATCGCTTGCCACGCTAATAATACCAAATGTGATGTGCAACTTACATTTGGTTTTTGATAAATGGCACTGTGTGCTCAAACTGTCAGTGTATATAATGGTGGTATGTTCGGAGGGCTAATAAAGATTATAGTTTTGATATTCACAACTGTAGTGCATGAGCTGTGCTTTTTTCTTTGTGCCATGCATAGTGTACCTAGCATTTAGAACGTAGTGGCTTGTCTCATGTAGTTAGTCAGACACCAAACTTCATTCACAGTTAAACTGTTAATTCCTCCAAATAGATAAATCAAGGCATAGACTTAAGTACTGATCAGCTTACATTTGCTAAGTCTCATAATGTTTTCAAATGTACTCATGATAGACCTGCTAAACATATGTGTGAGGTCTTAAGATATGATGAGGCTTCTTGCAATGTCACTTGCAGTGAGGAGATGGGTCATAATGTCACTTCCTGTGATGACACTGCCTGTGAGGTCATGGGTGGTGATGTCACTACCTGTGATGTCACATGCAATGCCACACTTAGTGATGTCACACACTGTGATTTCAATTTCATACTGCCTAGCTTGATTAGTCCTCCCACTTGGTTTTTAGGACTTGTTCCCTGGTTTCATGTTGGACAGGATCATATTAGTACAGTACTCAAATTGGCGTAGTTTGAGTTTTTAGTTGCCACCCTGGAATGTCTTTTTAACACACATCCCAGTGAATGTCAACAATGTATAACAATTATTATTATTACATTGTTTAAAATATAAAGTCACGGTACTTCTCTCATCTGCTCTTCAGAAATAACTTTGCTGTCCTAAGGCATAACTGTTTGACCTCCTATGGCATATCTATCTGACCCCCTTCCTTCAAGCCAGAGAAGCCCCCATTGATAGAGGATCCGATTTAAAATAATGTGCCTTCCTTACAGAAACCCAACTAGGACACAACCCATGGCCGTGCAAACAGATGCCTCATATGCAGTAGCGGCTTGCGGTGTTAGAGGGGGCAGGGCAGCGCGCGCAGGGGGGAAATGTTAATATATATTTTTTTAAATAAACTTACCTGGGCCTCCACCGCCACAGCCTGGAGAACCACGCTGCTCCTCACATCTTCCTGTAGGCACAGGCTCCCTGCTTGAAATGGAAAAAAGTGTCCCAAGGACCCCCTGGGTGCCAAGATATGGAATCCCAGTAGTCCCAAAGGATGGGAGACCTGAAAACTCTAAGACCCTCCAACACACTGAACAATAATAATCTATATCTATGCAAAAAAAATATATATAATTTTATTAAAATATTGACATAATCATTCTTCATATAGGATCCAACCATATCAAAGTGTATATACAACCTGATTTACCTCCTAATTGTGCACCCTGGAATAAGCCAAACATTAAAAAAAGCCATGCATGCATTCATTCATACTAAACCATTCACAACATTTAAAAAGAAAAATCCAGGAGGACTAAATATCTAATACAGGGCCAATCCTGACTGAATATAAAGGAAGGCAGACATAATATGATATCCGTTCGTGTCCTATAACCTGCCTCCTAATAAATCCACATCTGTATGATGAGCATAACCTTAATCCTAGAATTTCAAAGTCACTTGGTAGAGAGAGTCCTCGGCTCCCTGAAGCTCTGAAGTCTAACTTGGAGTTATTCCTCTTATAAGATAACAACACAGTTCTTGTTGGCACCAAGGCCCTGATTATGACCTTGGCGGACGGCGGAGGCCGTCCGCCAAGGTACCGCCGCCAAATGACCGCACCGCGGTCAGAAGACCGCGGCGGCCATTCAGACATTTCCTCTGGGCCGGCGGGCGCTCTCCAAAAGAGCGCCCGCCGGCCCAGAGGAAATGCCCCTGCAACGAGGACGCCGGCTCAGAATTGAGCCGGCGTAGTTGCAGGGGTGCGACGGGTGCAGTTGCACCCGTCGCGTATTTCAGTGTCTGCTTTGCAGACACTGAAATACTTTGCAGGGGCCCTCTTACGGGGGCCCCTGCAGTGCCCATGCCATGGGCATGGGCACTGCAGGGGCCCCCAGGGGCCCCGCGGCACCCCCTACCGCCATCCTGTTCCTGGCGGGAGACCCGCCAGGAACAGGATGGCGGTAGGGGGTGTCAGAATCCCCATGGCTGCGGAGCGCGCTACGCAGCCATGGAGGATTCTGTAGGGCAGTGGTAAACCGGCGGGAGACCGCCGGTTTACCCTTTCTGACCGCGGCTGAACCGCCGCGGTCAGAATGCCCTCGGGAGCACCGCCAGCCTGTTGGCGGTGCTCCCGTGGTCGGTGACCCTGGCGGTCACCGGCCGCCAGGGTCAGAATGACCCCCCAAGTCTTTGATTTTTCCTCATTGTAGATCAACCATTAGAGAAAAACCACAAAGGACTTTTTCTGATGTCCCCAATTGATGTTAACTTTGTGGGTTGAAATGCCGATGTACGTTTCGGTGGAACTGCGATCACAGGCGATCGCCCACCTTCTTCAGGGCACTAGTCTGTATATTGACCCAAATTTCCAGGGTGCAATTAGAAAAACTGGATATATCTATCTGAAAAAACAAATAAAGTATATCTGTAGTCCAGAAGTCCCATCCTATAGAACCACACACACAAACCACATATACATAATACATAACACAGACTTGAATAACTAAGAATAACAAGAAAAAGAGTTATGTGTAAACCAGAATCCAAGGAAAGATAAGGAAAAGAAAAGGAAAGAAATAATAAATATAATTCATATCTGTGCCCAAAGCTCCACCAAGTGAAAAAGGCTTTAAGAATATAGGCCCTCATTACAACATTGGTGGTAAAAGCCGCTTACCGCGGTGCAGAAGACCGCCACAGCTATTATGACCCACTGCTCGGAATCCGCTGAAATTCAGACACCCACACAAGTCCGCCACACCAAAGGTCAGTGATAAACTGGCGAAAACAAAACCTCCACCGTCACGCCAACAGAAACACGCCCATGCTATTACAACCCACAAATCCACGCAGCGGTCTTTCAACCGCAGTATTCCATTGGCGGTACACACCGCCGCGCTCAAAATACACACACATCTCTAAAACACCACCACATTGGACAATTCGAAATACACACAAATGATACACATACAAACACCACTCCCACACACCCAATTCAATATAAAACACCCACCCACATCACCCACAAACCCCTACGACCAAAAATTAGAGACGAAGGCGACAGAGAGAGAGCACAGCAATAGACAAACCCACCACACAGAGGCACACAACACCATCACCCACACAACATCCACGCACAAAACATCCCACACCACTACACATCACCACACTCATCAACACATACACCACCCCACATGTCACCTACACCACCCCATGGCACGCCAAAGACACCCCAGGTTTTCGGAGGAGGAGCTCAGGGTTATGGTGGAGGAAATCGTATGGGTAGAGCCACAGCTATTTGGATCACAGGTGCAGCACACCTCTATAGCTAGGAAGATGGAGCTATGGCGAAGAATCGTGGACAGGGTCAACGCAGTGGGACAGCACCCAAGAAATCGGGAGGACATCAGGAAGACCTACGGGGGAAGGTGCGTTCAGCAGTCTCCAGGCACAACATCGCGATTCAGCGGACTGGCGGCAGACCACCACCTCCTCCCCCACAACTAACAACATGGGAGGAGCAGGTCTTGACCATTATGCATCCAGAGGGCCTCGGAGGAGTCGGTGGAGGAATGGACACTGGTAAGTCAAATCTTAACTATCATGTCCCCCACCCTACCTGCATGCTATCACACACCCCCACCCTCAACCTCTCCCCTATCACTCCAACTCCTCACTAATGTACTAATAACACAAACCACCCATCCCAACACCAAGCCCTGCATGACACAACAAAGCATGGACACCTATCACTAAAGCATGCCCACTGCACATATCCATAACACCCCCCAACCATCATCACACAAGCCCCCACACAGGAATGCTTGCACTGGGGTACACGCACACCCACCCATTGCACACCATGACACACACAGATGCAATAATCATGCTTTTGTACTCCTGCAGGACCACTACGTAACGTCACCAGACAGGAGGGTCCAGACATCTCTACCCCACCCACAGAAGAGGCCCACAGTGATGACAGCAGCTCTGGCCAACTGGATCCAGATGACCAGCCCAGACCATCGTGGACCTCGGGACAGTCGGTTCCCCTCGCACAGGCACAGCCCAACACTGACCTTCCACCCTCTGGTAACACCAGCACAGCACCCACCCAGCGGGCCCATACCTCCGTCCCCAGGACACGTCAATCAGCTGTGTGTCCACCACTACAGGGAACCCAGGATAACCCACCACCCCAACAACAACAGGGACCTGGGGGCAGAGGTAGTGGGCACACGGTCCAGGGGAAGGAGGCACAGGAACACAGGGGAACTGGGAGGGCTGCTGTGCGACAGGGGGCGGACTGGCCAAGGGAACCCACTCTCCACGAGGCCCTCTCCTCCATCATGGGAGCATACCACCACTCCCAGGAGACGATGGCTACGGTCCTGGCCAAGTTTCAGGAGACTCAGCGCATGTAGGAGGAACAGTATTTCGGGTTCAGGGAGGAGCTCAGAACCATCAGCTCCGCCCTAGGCACCATTGTAGGGGTGCTGAGGGACATACAAAAGACCATGAGGGACACCGTGGCACTCCAAGGGGCCCCTGACACTAACCTGGACGATGAACTGCCCACCACCTCCGCCGGCGCTAGTGGACAGGACGCCCCGCCACAGGACCACCAGACCAGCACCCCACCCCCTGCAGACGGTGAACCACCCCGCAAGCGGTCCCTGAGATCCAGGAACAGGACAGAGCAAGATGGCAATACCCCCATCAGGAAATGAGACCACCCTGATTGTCCTCCCACTGTCCCATTTTGTTATCCTGTCCAGATTGGAACTGCCCCAGCTCCACTTCCTATGCCCATATGGGCAATGCACATGTGAGACTAATAGACTGGACTCTGCCATGGACATTCCTCCACCATCACCAATCACCATTTTGCCACCCCCTCCAATAATTAGCACTTCAATAAACACCCTTGAACCACAAAACAATCTGGAGTCAGTCTGTGATTTTGAAAATTTTTATTATCTATGACAATGACAAAAAACGTTTGAAAATGTAATGTCAACATACCTATGTTACACATCACAAGCCCATGAAGGATGCAAGCAGATGACACACGTTGGTAACCACGCCTGTCAAACCGTAATGGAAATGTGTCACTCAGTTAGCAAATGCTACTTCAAATTGACAGACAGGATAGAGGTAGAAATGTGAAAGTAAATGTAATAGTAAAAAAATTGTTCTTACCTGTGTGTCACTGGAAATATTGCTGTATGACAGTGTCCCTGTTGTCAATGTCTTCTTCCTCTGCTTCCTCCTCATCACTGTCCACAGGCTCCACAGCTGCCACAACACAGTCATCTGGACCATCCTCCTGCAGAAAAGGCACCTGTCGTCGCAAAGCCAAGTTGTGAAGCATAGAGCAGGCGATGATGATCTGGCACACCTTCCTTGGTGAGTAGAATAGGGAACCACCTGTCATATGGAGGCACCTGAACCTGGCCTTCAGGAGGCCGAAGGTGCGTTCGATCACCCTCCTAGTCCACCCATGGGCCTCATTGTAGCGTTCCTCTGCCCTGGTCCTGGGATTCCTCACTGGGGTCAATAGCCATGACAGGTAGGGGTAACCAGAGTCCCCTAATAGCCAAACACGGTGCCTCTGGAGTTGACCCATCACATACGGGATGCTGCTATTCCGCAGGATGTAGGTGTCATGCACTGAGCCAGGGAACATAGCATTTACCTGCGAGATGTACTGGTCTGCCAAACATACCATTTGTACATTCATCAAATGATAACTCTTCCAGTTCCTGTACACCTGTTCACTCCTGTGGGGGGGGACTAAAGCCACATGGGTTCCATCAATGTCACCTATGATGTTAGGGATATGTCCCAGGGCATAGAAGTCACCTTTAACTGTAGCCAAATCCTCCACCTGAGGGAAAACGATGTAGCTCCTCACGTGTTTCAGCAGGGAAGACAACACTCTGGAAAACACGGACAACAGGTTGGAAAACATAGGCTGCGACATCCCTAATGCCATGGCCACTGTTGTTTGAAATGACCCACTTGCTAGGAAATGGAGCACTGATAGCACCTGCACTTGAGTGGGGATTCCTGTGGGATGGCGGATTGGTGACATCAGGTCTGGCTCCAACTGGGTACACAGTTCCTGGATTGTGGCACTGTCAAACCTGTAGGTGATGATTAAATGTTGCTCCTCCATTGTTAACAGGTCCACCAGCGGTCGGTGCATCCAAGGATACTGCCATCTCCTCACATGTCCCAGCTGACGGTGCCTAAGAAGGACAACAGCGACCACAGAGTCAACCAGTTCTGAGGTATGTACCCACAGCTACACAAAACACGACACTAAATACAAAATTCTTCCTGTATGTGTGTTGAGTCTAGGCCTAGGTATGTGTGACGCAGTTGTAAATGAAGCCATGTGGGCCCCTACGTACACACAGCTTACACAGAACAGAAATCATAATCTGAAAAGTGGCCTGTATGTGTGTTGAGGCTAGGCCTAGGTATGTGTGGCGCAGTTAAAAATTAAGCCATGTGGGCCCCTGAAATGGCAGCTGCCTGACCTGTAAAGTGGGACAATGGGATGTGAGGTGACTGCGCTGGCGTTGTACACCATCACGGTAGGCGGTCGTAGACCGCGGCGCAATGCTGCATTGGTTAACATTGGACCCTATGGGTCCAAGGAGCCAATGATGAAGTGTGCCGGCGGTGATGATACGCACCGCCTTGGACGTCACCGCCGTGGACATGACCACCATTTTCTATCTGTTCAATCACTCGATACCTGATCTTCGACAGGAGAGGACCTACACTGCAAGTGCTGCTGTGACCTCGGTCTGGAAGAGACAATGGCTGGTGCGTCTGGGGAAAGGGCCCCTGCCTTCACTGCACAGGAGTTGGAGAAGCTCGTGGACGGGGTCCTCCCCCAGTACACGCTACTCTTCGGTCCTCCAGACCAACAGGTAAGTACACAGGGAGCATGTTGTATGGGCTATGCCTGGGTGGAGAGGGCTGGATGTCAGTAGGAAGGGGGCAGAGTTCTGCGAGCATGAAGAAGTGTGATTGCATGTGCCACATGGCAAGGGCAGGGATGTGGGCCACTCACTTCGACGGTGCTGTTGCTAATTACTTCTCTTCTCTTCTTCCCCTGTACATGTCATGTAGGTCAGCGCCCACCAGAAGAAGGATATTTGGCGTGCCATCGCCAAGGACGTCCGGACCCTGGGTGTCCACCAGAGACAGAGCACCCGCTGCCAGAAAAGATGGGAGGACATTCGCCGCTAGAGCAAGAAGACGGCGGAGGCTCAGCTGGGGATGGCCTCCGAACGTGGGAGGGGTGCCCGTCGCACCATGACCCCCCTGTTGTTCCGGATCCTGGCGGTGGCCTACCCTGAGTTGGATGGGTGCATGAGGGCATCACAGCAAACACAAGGGGGTGAGTACACTCACATTCTCATGACTTTGCGCGCAGTGGAGGGGTCTGGGTGGGGGAGGAGGGCTGTGGGTTTCCCTAGGCCAGGGCTAGTTCCGTAGGCTAGGCCCCTCCGGAATGCAGGCCATGTGCCACTCCACCCCACCTCTGTAGAGTGCCAAGTACAGGTATACATGCCCCTGTGTCATCTATGTGGGCAGATGACACTCATAGCCATGTAGGCCATATACCAGGAACTGCATCTGTGGAGGCCAAGAGCACGGTGTAGTGCAGTGGGCTGCTGTGTCTGTATTGTCCGCCAACGGTAGCGGTAAGCCATGCACTCAACCTGTCTTTCTTCTGTTTCCCCACCCCTTTTTGTGCTTTCCCTGTTCTTTTGTGCCTCAGCATCATCAGGCGGAGGTACAGTGGCAACGGAGCACGAGGGGGCTGCATCCCACATGGCCATGGAGGGCCACACCACGGACTCAGAATACACCAGTGGGACGGAGGGCGAGGGGAGCTTCACGTCGGTCACCGGATCAGCAACCAGCGACACAGACTCGTCCTCCGATGGGAGCTCCCTTGTGGTGGCAGCACCATCTGTGCCCCCCACTTCTACGGGTACAGCCGCCACCCCCCCTACCAGAACCGCCTTCCCAGCAGCCCCTCAGCCTTCGCTCCGTGCCCGCTCATCCAGGAGGGTGGGCATCACCTTCGGCCCAGGCACCTCAGCCCCTGCCCCTGTCACCCCTGCTGCCTTCAGTGTGGAGGCCATTGACCTCCTCAGGTCACTCACTGTTGGGCAGTCTACCATTGTGAATGCCATCCAGGGTGTAGAAAGGGAGTTGCAACACACTAATGCATTCCTGGAGGGCATTCATTCTGGTCAGGCTGCACATCATCGAACCCTGCAATCTCTGGCCTCAGCACTGATGGCATCCATTGTGCCTGTCTCTAGCCTCCCCCCTCCAACTTCCTCCACCCAGACCCAATCCCATGTACCCCAGCCTATCCCAAGCACACCATCAGACCAGCCTGCACACACCTCAACACACAAGGGCAGCTCAGGCAAACATAGGCACCCCACATCCCACAGGCACTCACACAAGCATCACCCACATACAGACACAGCAACATCCACTGCCTCCACTGTGTCCTTCTCGTCGTCGTCTCCCTCCTCCCTCCCAGTGTCATCTACACTCTCACCTGCATGCACTACCACTACAGCCACTAGGACTCGCACCAGAACACCCAGCACCACACCCCGCTCACCTGCACTCACCACCCCCACTACCATTTACACGTCCCATGTGTCCTCTCCCAGTGTGTCTGTGACGCCCCCTCCCAAAGTACACAAACGCGGGCAACCACACACCCAACATCCATCCACCTCACGACAGCCTCCAGAACATGCACCTGCACCTAAATCATCTAAAGTTACACCTCCTACAACCACCTCCTCTTCCTCCACTCCCAGACAACCTCCAGCTACCCGTCCCAGTGT